>NC_064810.1:103428314-103458881 GCF_023721935.1 Panthera uncia | reverse complement strand
TTCTTTCTTTCTTTCTTTCTTTCTTTCTTTCTTTCTTTCTTTCTTTCAATGTTTATGTTAGAGAGAGAGAGAGAGACACAGAGCATGAGGCAGAGAGAGAGGGAGACACAGAATCCAAAGCAGACTCTAGGCTCTGAGTTGTCAGCACAGAGCCCGACGCGGGGCTCAAACTCACGGACCATGAGATCATGACCTGAGCTGAAGTCGGATGCTCAACCGACTGAGCCATCCAGGCGTCCCCCTTTGTTCACTTTTAAATTAGGTTGTTTAGTTTTTTGTTGTTGAGTTGTAGAAGTTTTTTATTCTAGATATGAATCTCTTATATGATTTGAAAATATTTTCTTGCATTCTGTGGGTTGCCATTTCATTTGCACATCTTTCAAGAATCTTTAATACAGCTTAGAGGCATGTATTTACATTGAAGTATGCGACATTCATAGAGACACAGAGGCAGGATAAAGGAAGCTTTTGCCTTGCAAGTTCTCATAATCAAGTTGGAGGAGGAAACTAATAAACATAATTAGAAAGCAATGTAATAGGGAACATCAAGGGCTAGAAGAGCACAAAGAAAAGAACTCTGCTACGTTAAGTGTGAAGTGTTTATATCTATTCATTAAAGATGTTACCCCAAAGACCTGCACTCGATTTCTCATCTAACCCAGGGTGTTTGTTGATACCATATGGATGGCCTATTAGGAAGATGAAAACCCAATTTCCTTTTCTAGACTGAACATCTTTTCCTAGATATCTTGCAAGTATGTCATAATCTTGTTCTGGCCAGTGTGAATTTTGTTTTATCAAAAAGTATAATGATTCACCTTTTCATCAAATTCTGACTGAATTTATTTTCTTTAAAAAAATCACTGAATTTTTCACTTTCAAGGTCATTTTTGTACCAAGATGATGCTTAGATAATACAGAATACATAAAAAGAAGTAATTTTCAGTTCACTTTGTCACTGTCATGTTTTAAAAGTTTGATTAAATGTGAAACATTATTCATACATGATATTTAGTATTTCAGCAAGAAGGTTAGTATAAATTTCCTACAACTTCAAGTGATCGCTTTTAATATTCTAGAAAGATTTTGATAGAGTAAATATTTCACTATTTTAAAAGGTGGCAAGAGCTGTTGATCAGAAAGAAAACAACATATGTAACTCCATTCTAAAGCTACACTAAATTTTTAATCTTATCTTTAATTTTATTTATTCATTGAACATTCATTTTGCCCATCCATTTAATAATTGATTTTGGATAGCATTATTCTTCCAAAGAGAACAAAACAGACTAGATAAGTCAGATTTTTCCAGTGCATAAGTGCTTTCCTATGAATATATTAGATGTTCAGAATCTATACAAATACTTTCTGTAAGGCTGCTTATTATTCATAGATGATAATAAAAATGATGACTAACAGTTACGTGTTTTTTATAGTTTATAAAGTGCTTTTGCATATATTTTCTCATTTTATCCTCATAGAAGGTTTGTGAAATAGGTGTTATTGTCAGCACTTCTACATTATAAGTGAGGAAATAAAGGCAGGGAGAATTTAAGCAGCTTGCTCAAGGTTACTGGACAAGAGCTTGGCTCTAACCCAAGCCTGCTAAATACAGATTGTGTTCCCTTTCCATCAGTTTCCACATCTCCTCTCATCTCTTTTGATACATGAGTTTGCTTTTCTTCAAAGTTTTCAAGAGCCACTACTGAAATCCCTTGTGAGAGCCTTCAAAGATGTCTCATATGAAGAGGTTGACCCATGTTACTCATAGGAGAAATTTGGTTATTATTGTAGAAGGAATGAAATCTTAATTCACCAGCTGAATTATTTAATTTCTAGTTCATAGTCACACGTTGCTTAATGTTTTCTAATGGGTAAAACTCAATCAATCAGGATAATCTATTACTTTGTTTTCTCAGTCAATTCAAGATTTTCTTCCACCATCATCGTTCTTATGAAGCCTGCTTCTAATTCCCAGAGACTTCCCACAGACTTTGTAGAGTCAGGGCATCTACGGCAAGTGGGGGAAGCATTAGATCTATGGGTTTCATTTGTCCAGGTTGGCATCTGCTAAACAGTACATTGGCCCATCTGGTCCCTGAGCATCATCTCTTTCTGCGAGCATCTGCTGAAATGTCTGAATTCCCAGCTGGCCTCTGGTAATCAGCCTCCTTTGGCATCTACTGTGATGTCCTTCTTATTCTTATAACAAGGTTCTTCAGATCTGCTTGCCTTCAGTGTTGTATTTACCTGGCTCTTCGCCATAATGGGCAAAGGTCTTCTGCTCCTTAGATCCTGCTCAAAGGCTGTGAACCCCTGTATGCTCTCTGCACACATGGCTATGCAACTGTTCACCAGCTCTGCAATGCAAGGGAGCTTCTCTACAAGGCTTGCCCCTTTCTAAGCTGTGTTTGGAAAAAGTGTTGCCTTACCTAGTATTTCTTCCCCTATTTCCACTATAGGCCATGTCTGGGGGTGAGCAGTGTACAGGGGTGTTTTCCAAGGAACGCTCACCATTAGCCATCTATCTTGCATCCCTAAGACTCTCTATTCTATTCTCCATTCCAAGGATTTATTTTTTCATGTATGATTTCCTTGAATGTTTAACTCTATTTATTTATTTATTTATTTATTTATTTATTTATTTATTTTTAATGTTTATTTAATTTTGAGAGAGAAAGCATATGAGCTGGGGAGGGTCAGAGAGAGAGGAAGACAGAGAACTCAAGCAGGCTCTGTGGTGTCAGCGCAAAGCCTGAGGTGGGGTTCAAACCCACAAACTGTGAGATCATGACCTGAGCTGAAATCCGACGCACAACTGACTGAGCCACCCAGGCACCCCTGTTTAACTCAATTTAATTCTTACTTAAGCATTAATTGTCGACTACTTATTTACTAAATTACTTAATGAATAATTTTCTTTTATCCTCATGACCTGTTCCTTCTCTCTCCTCCTTACTTATGGACAACCATTTCACCCTATTTAATGTGTAAGTTTTTGTTCGTATGTCTTCTTAAGTATGCATATTGTTTTAAGTGCGTTCATTTAATTTACATAAATTAACATTATTTATATAATAATACATAGTAATAACAATAACATTACAACTAATATTAAAATATTACCCTTATCTGTTTTGTCTTCATAGTAGGCAGGTACTGATGGGCGATTGGCACAAGAAGCAGACTGTTTCATTTTTGTATGTGTGAATATTGGAAATATTTTCACTTATTTGGATAATTTATTCATTTTTAAACAGATGTTGAGGGCGTCACATTAGCTGGACAATGGTGGAAAAACAAATGCAGCCATGTTTTAACAGCTTCTAATCTTGAGGGCTTCATTGCAAGTGAGTGTCATGTTGAACCTCTGTGAGAAAAGCTGCATGGCCTGTGTCAGATCTCATTTCCAGAGGTGAGAGAGAAGCCAGGAAGTGTTGATTAGTTAGGTTGAGATGCGATGCCATCACAGCAGTATCTGCCGACCCTCTCCCCGCAGAGCCCTTGTGACTTGGTTGGTGTCAGAGCTGCTGCTACTGCCAGGTAAGGAAGCCAGCTAGTCCTGGAGTGACTTAGTCCTGGCTTACGTGAAAGAAAAGTATTCCAGGAATCAGCAAGAAATCTAAAAACGCGTATTGTAGATAAAAATTTTTCACTACACTCAAGCTTTATAAATACTAACCCCAAACTTGAAATCCATGTGCTTTTAGGTTGAGTGTATTCTTTTTCTGCTGCTGTGAATGACACTCCAAGGCCAAAAGTGAGTGTGCGGTTATTTAAGTGTTGTGATGATTAACCATTTTAGCTTCATTTTCTGACTGCCAATACAGTGGGGGTCAACATATGGCTCTTCTGTCTCTATTAACGTTAACCTTCAGCACAAAGATGGCCAGGCCAGAGAGCCAGAGAGGACAAATTCTTGTAAAATCCAAACATGTACATATGCACAGCCTAATAAGACAGAGGTTTGGGATTGGAACAGGGTCCATATGGGGTGGGGGTGATGAAGAGGTGGTGAAAAGAGGCAAGAATTGCTATAGTTTCATCCGAAGTCAATCTAGCTTCAGTCCTCTGGTCTTGGAAGTGTTTATTTTTCATTATTTCTTATCCTTGCTTCCTGGGTACTCCCATGCCACCCGACCCTCTGTGCCCCTCCCAGAATTTTGTGTGCCTGCATTCAGGAAGCACTTAAAAACACATGTAGACCCTGTCTTATAAAAATCATATTATTCCTTTTCTCCTTCTAGGAGGATTTACATTATTATCTTAGGAAATGGGGATGCAGAGGCCTTGTTCTATCGTGATTTGATTTGCATAAAACTCAATCACTTAGACATTTCTGAGATATTATGCTCTGGTAAAAAAAAAAAATAGTCTCTATTTGGGAGTGCAGGGTGGTTCCTGTAATATGTTTCTAAATTTCTTGAGAAATCCAATTGTGAGGCCATCTGGTTCAGGGGTTTATGTCCTTGTCTTGAGATAATTGTATTATCTATACATCAGCAGTGATATCCTCCTTAGCTAACTGAGTCATCTCACAATTGCTGAAAATATTTTGATTTGATCTTTACTTTCGATTAAAGGACTGGAGCAATGTAACCTTATCAAAGAATGTTCACAAAAGGGATTGAATATAGTATTTTTCTTGCTTAACTTTTTAAGTGGAGCTAAGGGGGATTTCTTTTGTTTTTGTTGTCCCTTCCCTTCCCTAATTATAATCCTTCAGAAAATTTTACTAGGGCATAGCAGAAATGCAAAGTGGTAATTATTGACCATAGGTAAAATGATCATTAAAAAAAATGTATAGACGAGTGTGGTGATAGGGAAAGGATAGAAGAAGGTAAGGGGGTTTGCAATTGAGGCATTTAGTGAATTATGACTAAAAGAAAAAGACAAATGCGTGTATGTGTGTTGAGGTGACGAATGAATCACAGTGGACAGACTGGATAAAGGAGAGGTAACGTGGAGGGTTAGGTGACGAAGGAAAAGACAGGGAGCAGAGTGAAAGTGAGGAGAGGTTAATATGAGAAGCTTGAGCCTAAAACATAAGGGAAAAATACCCCACAATGATTATAATGAAAATTTCAGTTCAGTGTTTGTAATTAAAACATTAATTTAACAAAAAGTTATGAAAAAGGAATGAGCTTGAGAAGGAAGTCAGAGGAGAATAAGTCGCCATAGCGATAGTCTAGTTATTTATTTATTTTTTTATTGGAAACACTGCTGTGGACCTGGTTGATGTGAAAACTAGTGACCTAGAGTCTAATGCCATTGTATCCAATTAGCAGTTTTTTAGTCATCTTAAAGAAAACCTGAAGTGCAAATGAACATGATCTACAATAGCCTGGAATGGTGAACTGAATGGGAAACTGAATGAGAAATCTGACCTGTTGAAATGAAAAAGCAGGTACCTCATCTGTTTTTCTTGAGAGGTTTAAAATTTGGCATGAGAAATGTGCATGTTGTCTGGATAAGTTGTTTGGGTAATGGTTTTGAGTTCTGTTCTCCCACAGTTTCAAAGAGTTTTACTTCTCACTCCTCCTCTACTATCCTTCCAGTGTGACTTTTAAGTTTTGCAAGCATTATCAATAAATATAAAAGTTCTAGCAATTAATTTTCTAGGATTTTATGTATTGACAAACTAGCACATACAGGCAAACATGTATGTCTAACCTTGCAGCATTACCTGTAATAGCACAAGAAAGAAACATGTAAGTGTCCATCCATCTGAGTAAAAGGGTAATGTTGAGAAAATTATTACTGTGTTTCTTTCTCTTTCTTCTTTTTGAGCCCATGAGCATCGCAGTTATTCTGAGAAGCGTTTCAGCCTGGAAAGGGAGAATAATCAGTTTCTGACATGCAAAGTAAGATCATACAGCAAGGTGATAGCCTGGAAAGCCAGGCAATTGTCTTAAGAGAGGATTTTGCAAATATCAGTTTCTCTCCTTTGACATGGAAGCAACCAGAGATGATCCACCTGCCTATGACAGCAAAGTGATAGGGCTCTTTTCCATATCTTTAATGGTGGAAGGAACAAGGGAAATTGAGAAAATCCTGGCCATTTTCTACCCTGGGATATTTAGGGAAGAAGAGAGAAGGGAAGGAAGTCAGTGGAATAGAAGATATGCATCCCAGTGTTCGCCCTTCCTGATTTTTGCAGATGGGGAGTGGGACATTCTATAAGGGAGTTTAACACTGAGGTGAAAGGAAAGGTAGGATCTAGAGAGATTTACTGTGGTCCATGCCCTCATGCACCTGGGTGAGAACACATCACTTTGATAGCTCATCTTCAAATGCTACATGGTTTCAGCAAACAGGATGAAAATAACTGAAGTTTTGCTTTGTTTTGTTTTGTTTTTAAAGAATGCCTTAGTGAAAGTAAACAGAATTTGATGCTATCATTCTTATCTAAAAGCATTGTGCCCTGTGGCCAATGAAGCTGAACTTGGGTAACTGACCACTGATGTGAGATTTCAGAAAGAAACAGCAACCCTCCAGTCCTTATTAATGACTGTCAAGGCTCTTTACCTATGATTAAAAGGATTATCAAAGAGATATGGATGAAGTGCCTTCTTTTATCCTTTGGGATGGGGTGGGATGGGGTGTGCAGTAGTGATTCCAAAACATTGGGACTACTAATCCTTTTTCTCAGCTTCAGTTTGTCCTGAGGATAGCTGCCCTTAACCAGGACTCCTCCCCCACTACTCTCCCACAGCAGGCTGCACTGACATTGCTCCATGTCAGGGGAATGAAGATAAGTCACCACTTAGAACATTCCAGCTATTTAGAGCATCACCATTCTGAGTAACTAAAAGGTTTACACTTAGAAATAAATGTGGTTTATCTTCATTTTTCTCTGCTGTGGGATGGTCCCGGCACACAGGCCCAACAGCAGCTGCTCTCCAAATGCCTGTACCCAGGAGTCTCTGAGAGCTGGGCTCAGTGCCCAAAAAAGTACAAGCATGAAAAATGAAAATACACACTGAAGAAAGTTGGGCAGAAAACAACCCTGGCTTGGAATTAATGAGCCCCAGAAAATCCCTTTACTAACAGGAAATTTTCATGTCTTCTGTGTCTAGAGGTCTATTTTGTTTTAAAATAAAATTCTGATTCATTTTTAGAAGGGCTTAGAGATATGTATAATATGCGTGATATTTCTGAGTCTGGTGGCAAATCCTGGTTCCTTACTCTCTTTTTCTTATTTTTAATCAAATTCTTGAAATAGAGGAAAAGCACCTATCTCCCCTCTCACCCTGAGTTAAAACAGAAATATATTATACTATACATAGTATAATATAATGTTATTACTTAATATATATACATATATATTAAAGTGAGCACTTCATGATAAATTGACTGAGATTCTATTTGCGGATTTCCCATTATCTAGCTCTGTGACCTTGAGCAAGCCACTTAATCTCTGTGGGCTTCAGTGGCCTCGGCTGAGAAATGGGCATGGGTTTTAATGAACTTACTCCAAGATGCCTACTAGCCCTAAGAACCTTGGGATCCATGCACATTCCCCACTTCCCCTTTCTATGAACTTCTCCACCGTCTGAGGTGCCTTCTTATCTTTCCGGACATTCAGTAACCTTAGGCTTGGAGGCTGCACAGACCCCTGCCCTTCCCACCTCCATAGTTTTTTCTGTTCTCTATTCCCTCCCTTCCCACCTGATCTCAGTTGGCTACAGAAGCCAGAAAGCATCTGAATGTGGATGACTCCTTATAGTATTAGTACTTACCTATTTCATTTTCCTTCATTGCAGTTTTTGCCATGGCCACCAACTGTAATCCTCTGTTTTTGTGACTGTGTACTTAATTACTGCTCACCTCCCTCATAGATAGTAGGCCTCATGCAGGCAGACAGCATGTGTCTTTAGCTTGCTCTGGCCCTGTATCCCTAGTGCCCAGCACAATGTGTGGTACACAGTTGTGGTTCAGTATATATTTGTGTGAATAAATGAATGGGTCCTGTTGAGGCAGCACATCTTAAATTGCATTTAGCAGGCAGCTTAAGGTGGACCTTATTGAAATCCTTGTTTGTTTATGTAGGTCCATCCTGAGCTCCTATCTAAAGTAGTCACCAGCTTTTCTCCCTCCCACCCACCCACCCACCCTTGGACTTTCTCCATTCTTTTATCCTACCTTATTTCATTTCTAGCACTGGATACTACCTGAATTTATGTATTCCTAGCTTTATTATCTGTCTCTTCTACTGTAATGTAAGATTTGTGAGGGCCAGGACCATCTTCACCTTATTCAAGGTTGTATCTTCAGCACCTGGAGTAGTGCCAGCACATAGTAGGCTTTTAATAAATGTGTGTTGGCTAAATAAATGAAAAATGACTTATTGTCTGTAGCCTATTCAAATGATAAGGACTCCCTCTAGTTCTATATCAGTTAGAAACCTCTGCCTTGCAGTGTCCCAGGCTGTTACCAGGTACTATTCTCCCTGCTGACAAGCCAACATGCTCTTGACGTATTTTTGTCATGTCCCCTATGAGGCCCAGAGCAGAAGCCATGTTCTTCAGTGACAGTTCAGAATAGACCGTTTTATCCTTAACTTGCTTTAACCTCTTTGCCTTTATTTTAAAATTTTCAGAACTGTGAAAAGAAAGAGAACAAGAGACTTGAACAGAGTATACTAACTCCTCAATCGAATAATGTTTCCTTCACTAGGCAGGCAGGCATGCGTGGTACCCACGCCTCTCTGGTGAATGGGGAACATCTGCCCTAACTAAGCGTGATGTCTTGCAAAACACTCAAGGCTCCTAGTGGCTTCAAGCACAGTACCCAAGGTGCCCTGCCTGCTGTTACTGCTGCCTATTTGATGGTTGCTTTTTTATTTCTTTGTGCCTTTGGGTGTATGTTTTTTGTTGTTATCTACAGAACCTCTGAGCTTTCTTATTGCAAAAGCCAAAAGAGGAATTGGAATAACAGATGTTTTTGTTTTGCCGTATAGAGAATTAATAACTTCCTTTCAATAAAGGCCATTTTCATACTGCTAAATATCTTGCTTAATTATGCTTTAAAACTGAATGTGTGTGTATGTGTGTGTGTGTGTGTGTGTGTGTGTGTGTGTATGTGTGTGTGTGTGTATGCGTGCAGGACAGAGGTGTTAGGGTGGGGACAGGGGCAGTGGAACTTTTGAAATGATTTTTCTTTTTTTGAGAGAGAAGGAGAGACAGAGCACGAGTATGTGTAGGAGAGAGGGGCAGAAGGAGAGAGAGAGAGAGACAGACAGAGAGAGAGAGAGAGAGAGAGAGAGAGAGAGAGAATCTTAAGCAGGCTCCATGCTCAGCACAGAGTCCGATGCGGGGCTTGGATCTCATGACTGTGAGATCATGACCTGAGCTGAAATCAAAGAGTTGGACCCTCGAATGACTGAGGCATTCAGGTGCCCCCAGTTGAAATGATTTCTAAAGGAAAGACTTCCTGGCTTCTAAAAATATAAACACTTTTCTTCATTCTTCTAGTAAACTAATGTTTGTCTGTGTGGCAGGTACAGATGAACTTGAATTTAGCCCAAAGTGATTGACCCATGCTGCTCCTTAAAGTTTGATAAAAATTTCTAAACATCAGGCAAGTAAGAGAATAGATTAGGAAAAAGAAAATGTTTATATTGTAAACTGTTTCTCTATAATGAGTTTGATAGAATTAGGAGTCATGCACTGACTGCTCTTCTTATTATGCTGGCCTTTAGTACTGGCTTTCTAGGGTTAAAGTAAGCTTTAGTTTGTAAAAACATTCTATTTATAAAGTATACTTAATTTCCATGAATGCTTAACTTTCTCAAAATGGGTGATTTTTCTTAACAATAAAGTGAATATTGGAAACAGTTTCTCACTAATATGATGTGGATTTCATGAAAAAGGCATTGTTTCTGTAGACAATTTACTAACTCCTTAAAAAAAACCTTTAACCTGTTTACTCACTTGCTCTGTATTGGAATAGTAGCATATAAATTATTCCTACCAAGGATGTGCTGTTTTATATGACTTCATTGTTAGCCTTCTCCTTCAGATTTCTTATAGCTAATTTAGCAAAACTGCATTTAAATTAGTCCCCGATGAGAGGACCTGGAGTTCACATTTTTGCTTTTAATAGACACATTAGTCTTCCTACATGGTAAGATTTCATAAATGGCTTCTTATTCTTTTCTTGGGAGATAGCTATTATATATCACTCAGTGCATTTCTGGTCTTACCTTAGGGAATTTACAGGGCTTGTCATTGCTTTGGCTTCAGCTGAAACACAAGATGTTTTAAATTAGATCTTGTATTTGTGTTCAGGATTGATAAAACTCTTCATGTACATTTTAACAAGAGTCCTGTAAAGGTTATGTTGGCTAAGCTAATTTGAATAACCAAATATTACTTTAATACTTAGTTCTTTGAAGGTTGCTTTATCCTTACCCCCAGTAAGGAGACTACTGGCAGGGTTCTTTACATATTGGCATTGGGGCATAGAAGCTGTGGGAAGCCATGAGTGGGGTATTATCCTGCTAGGTGAGAAGTTAGAGTAGATTTTTAAACATTACACAGTGTAATTCACATTCATATTAGAACTACAGATAATACAAATCAACAAAACTGAGAAAAAAGATCATTCATAATCTTTCCATCCAGAAATAACTACTGTTAAAATGTGTGTATATCCTTTTCATGCTTTTTAAAAATGTTTGTCTTTTATGTTTTAACCACAAAAACGGGATCTTGTGATTAGTTAGTAAAGTGTTAGTGAAGTGTTCTCAATTAAAAATCTATACCCTTTATCTACTGCTTGTTAAATAACCCTTGCCATGTGCCACATAATACACATAGTGTTTACAAAAAGAAGAATAATGTGGCCACCACCCTCAGTCACCAGCTTCTCAATTGACTGATTTGAGATGAATTTGAAGAGTATATGGAAACAGAGTCTTCAGGAGAGAGAGCAATACCATGTGAAAGCTGCCTCAGTGAAGCCTTTAGTTAAAATGAAAACAGAAAATCCTGGTTGTGCATGTTCAGAAGTCACAAAGCAGGACGGGGACATTTGCATGAAGACTCATACACAAAATGGGGGAATGGACATTACAGGATCTGTAACCCTTACCTACTTGCCATTTGTCAGGATTTAGAAAGTGTCTGAGATTTGATCCTACTTGCAGGCTGGTGAATTAGCCTCCTACAGCTTCATGGATGCTGCCAGAAGGTACAAGATACCTGGATCAGAGACAAAGGACTTTGGCACAGACTTTTACTTATGGCACAGAAAGAAGCATGAGCTTAATGTTCATGTCAGTTTTCCTTGTCCCTGCAGTCTTATGACACAGAGAGGCCCAGGTGGGTGTCATCTATAAAAATCAGGCAACTCTTGGTTTGCACACCATGTGTGTCTCTTAAAACTATGCCTTACTCCTCCCCAACCCTCCGTCTCTGTACACCTTCACACATATTCTCTCCTAGTAGAATTTTCCCTACCCTAATAAAATTTTAGCCCTGGTAGAGCTATCCCTTAAAAAAAAAAGTATTGTTAAAGTGTAGTTGCTGCTTTTCTTTTTTTTTTTTTTTTTTTAAATTTTTTTTTTTCAACGTTTTTTATTTATTTTTTGGGACAGAGAGAGACAGAACATGAACGGGGGAGGGGCAGAGAGAGAGGGAGACACAGAATCGGAAACAGGCTCCGAGCCATCAGCCCAGAGCCTGACGCGGGGCTCGAACTCACAGACCGCGAGATCGTGACCTGGCTGAAGTCGGACGCCCAACCGACTGCGCCACCCAGGCGCCCCAAGTTGCTGCTTTTCAAAACAGCTATCAGTTTTGAAGGACAGCTTTCCTAAACATCAGTGAATGCAAATAAAACTGGGCAAGTTCTTTCCTTGTTAAAAAAGAATGTGCTATGTATCAGATTTCGGCCTCCTGCAGACTTTAGGGGCCTATTTCAGGCCTCACTTGGGGAGAATCAGTGATTAGGTTACTACTTAACAGGATACCAGATCATTAAGTCTCAGAGGAGACCTGGGTATTTTACATTTTAGGCTAACTGCTCCTTTTATGACTTTAGATGGCATCTAATTTGGAGAATAAACACCTTTGTAATTAGCTTAGAGGCATGGAAAGGTATTTGATGTTTGCACCTTTGTTACCAGGATTGGCTCTGCCAGCCACAGTAAGTTTTAAAACCCTGAAAGTAAAGCCTGTATATATTTAGGAAGCTCTACTAGGACATCTAGTAATTAGGATTAATTTCCATCCTGGGTGTCCAATTAATATAATTAATATAGTATATTGTGACTTGGTCTGAGGATATGAATTGCAGTGTTTCTTATTTCACAATGTGAATTTGGGGGATCATGTAGGTTTGGGTGGGGCTTGGGAGGTGTGATTTCAGGCCTGGGGATATCCATGAGTTTGGGAATCATTAAAAAAATTGCTATTCAAGGCACTTGGGTGGCTTAGTCAATTGAGTGTCTGACTCTTGGTTTCAGCTCAGGTCATGATCTCACAGTTGGAGAGATCTAGTCCCATATAGGGCTTTGCACTGATAGCATTGAACCTGCTTGGGATTCTCTCCCTCTCCCTCCTGGTCCCTCCCCCTACCTCTCTCTCTCAAAATAAATAAATAAACTTTAAAAACTTGCTATCAAGCTCTAGTCGTAACCTTCTTTCCCAGCCTTATATAAGTTCATTATTTCCAGTGGAAGGATTTGCTCAGCCAGGCTGTCTGTTCTCTGGCTACAAAGAGTCGGTCATTCCCACCTTCACAGCTTCATCCATAACTTTTCCTTCCCCTCCTTTATGGAGGTAATTCTAATAAAGCCCAGTGAATTCCTGATCCTTTATAAACCTTCCTTTATTCACATTCCCTTTTCTTAAAACCAAAAGCATCTATTGTCTTTACTACTTTATTCACTCATTCATTCATTCCACAAGTATTTTGAGTCTGTTGTATCTAGGGAATAAGACAGATGCTAGTTCTATTTCTTTTATGGAGTTTATTTTCTAGTGGGAAAGATGGACTTTAAAAAAATAAATATGGAAATAATTATTTTTGTCATAACTCTGAAAAGGAGAAAAACTGGACATAAGATCCTACTCATTTGGCACTTATTTGATACTATCTTTAGGGAAAGAAGATAGGCACTAGGCACATATTATCTCATCCCATCCCCCCAGTAGCCTTATGCATGAGACCGTGTTACCATTTTTCAGAAGAGGAGTCAGGGGCTAGCCAAATACAGGACTGTCATCTTGCTAATAAATAGTGGAACTGAAATTTGACTATTGCTTTTCAAAGCATATGTACCTGTTTGTTATTCTTGTAGGTTAGTTTCTTAATTCCCTTAACTAAAGAGTATAAAGTTCGAATACAGGAACTTCACCTTGTACCTTGCTTAACACACTGCCTTACTAATAAGATCTCAGTGACCAACTGGCTACTTGACTGAATTAAATCATGAAATGAAATAATAGTGTATAGCAGCTTGAGGGATTTAGGGGGTAATCTAGCAAAAAGATATGACCACAAAAGGGATTTAGGGGCTGATTTAGAACAAGATAGAACACAAGCTTTATTGGTGCTTGGATAGGGTTGCAGGAGAAGGAAAGTCCTCATATTCAGAGGCTTATTGTGAGGGAGGAGGAAAAAGTAAATTCTCAGGGAGAGGGGAATCAGAAAGAGGGCTTGAACATCTACATGATGTCCATCAGCAGTACAGTTTGGGAAATTTCTGGGTCAGAGAGCTCTGTAGGTCAGAGAGCGGTTGTTTGGGGTACTATATATAGAAGGCCCTGTCCTATCACAAGGTAACATTTATTCAGTGAGGTTTTGTGGGGTGTGCAAATCAGGCTCTAATGCTAAAAACTTGCTAGTTTGGGCTATTTTCAAAATAACTGAAAGTGTTAAAATTTGAGCTTGGCACTGGTGGGCTTTTGAGCTAATGGGTCTCAGATGGCAGGGAAGAAATAAACAGACTAGTAGCCAATACAAAAGACTTAAACTCCTTTATATAACATAGTAAAATGTGGCCCACATATCATTCTGAAACTCAGATTTAGGCTAATTTGGTGGATGGTTTTGTGACAGGAGTTACTTACTCCTGCTGTTTCGTCTGCCAATAGCACCCAAAATTGTATTTTTATTTTTAAATTTTTAATTTATTTTTAATAAAAAAATTTTTTTGAGAGATAGAGTGCGCCCTTGCGTGAGTGTGAGCAGGGAGGGGCAAACGGAGAGGGAGAGAGAGAATTAAAATAGGCTCTATGCCCAGCGCAGAGCCCCATGTGGGACTGGAACATCATGACCTGAACTGAAATAAAGAGTCGGATGCTTAACTGACTGACCCACTCAGGTACCCCCCAGAAAATGTATTTTATAAACATACAAACCTGAGCAAAGGCTTTGGCAGTTATGAACTGGTTCCTGGACTTGCCGTCTTTTATGATTACTCACTGGAGACTAAATGAAGGAAGAAGTGGGGTTGTTGTGGGCTCTGAAAGAAACATCTGCTCTAGAGGTGTGAGTGGGTCAGTACAGTCCTGGTAGTGGTAACTGTGGGTGGCCCTGCTGTTACGATAGGCAGAGTACAACAAGGTTTGGTTGTAAAAGATTACTCTTCAGGTTGTTACCTATTTTATTTCTGGGCTTCTACACACTTCTCTATTTCAGGAGCTTGAGTAGGATAATACATTTGGCTTTAAAACTATAACCTCCTACCTTTTCAAACTCTTCTTCCTCAATCTTCTTTCTAGAATGTTAAGGTATTCTTGTTTTTGACGTTGCATTAAGAAATCTTCCCAATCTTTATCTTGTGTTTCTTCTGAGAGACATTAGAACTCAAGATAACAGTGAAGCATTAATAACTTATCACTCTGTGTTGAAATAGTCATTGGTTCTTTAAACAGAAGCATTAACTGAGTGCTCATCATTTCAGTCTTATTCCTCACTACTCTAAGAATTCCTAAGGATCTACACCTACCCCTAAAAAAAAGTTAGGTGAAAGAATTTAATTTGTATGAACTTGCTAAACTACTGATAAACAAATATCATTTCCTCATATTAAAGGCAGTGGACCTAATCCTATTGCTGAACAAGAACTAAAATGCTCACCATCTGGAAATTAATTAATTCTTTATGTCATTAGTTTTTCTAATGTTATATCAAAATGTTATCTTTCGGGTATCATTTCATACACTATTCATTTTGGAAATAGGACTAGACTAATAGTTCTCAGAAAAGATTTGAGGTGATGTTGTATGGCTCAGCCATGTGGCTTGAGTAGGCAAAGAGGTCTTCTTTTCTCTCAGATTTATCATTTTGTACTCATCAAGCATATTTCATTTTCTTCCTATTCAGCCCAAACTTCTTTTCATCTGCTTTCCCCTCCTTTTTTCTCTCCTTTTCATATGAACTTCCTTCTTCCTAGTCGTCTTCTGTGCTGAAATTCACATAATCTCAAAATTAGTAGTTCAACTTTTAAAGGAAGAGAATGGTTAGTCCTTGTCCTTTCAGTATACCAAAGTGACAGGGGTAGAGGCTACTGGGGAGGTTGGAGTAGGAGAGGGTGACCCCCCCCCCTTCCTTTCCAACACTTAGATATTTTAGGAGATATCTTATAATGGCTCTCAAGGATGGCTGCCATCAGCCAGGTGGAGGAATGGGCTGGGAAGACTTGTCAAGGGCATGTGTGGACACAGCCTTGGGAGAACCTTCTGTCAGCACCACAGTCTACTGAATTTTGACTTAAATTCCTATATTTGTGGATTAAAATGTCTTTGAAAAGGATGAGACTGTGAGGTAGCATTGAATTCAAACATTGTTAGATACAAGAAGTTGCTTATGCTAAGACAGTCAGTGACATTGAGGGCTGTGGAAATGGCCAAATCTCCAATTCTGGGTTGCAGATTTTCAAAGCGAGGAGTCTGGGGAGATGGTTTATACTCCTAAACACCTATCTGGTAAGAACATCTCGCTGGCTTTCAAGGGAAGCTGTTTAGCATTACATTAAATATACTCTTAAAAATGAAATTAAAATAGCATACCTTATTCACATTTGGCACTCTTCCTATATAGAGGTTCTGAATTACTTTTAGCCATTTTCTAAGTTATATTTAGACTCAGGAAGACATGCTAATTTTTGTAAGCTAAGCCCAAGATTTTGATTTCTTCATCACATGAAAAGTTTAGCATATAGTTTTTTCATAGAATAGTCTTTTCCATACAATGATATCTGTATAGCTAATGTTTGTTAAAGATTTATCAAACTTTACTTTTTAATTTAGGTATAACTTACATATAGCAAATGACACAAACCTTATACATAGCTGACAATTTATTCATATGCAAATACATACATAACCACATAAGATCAAGTTATAGAACATTTTTGGCACCCCAGAAGACTCCCCACAGAGTAATTACTATTCTGATTTTTACCACCACAGGTTAATTGTGGCTATAAATTTAAGGATACCGTGGTTTCCAGTTTTGCATGTAAAGAGCTTGAAAGTTGCCACTGCATCCTAACATTATGTAAAAAGCTGAACAGACTGAAAAACTAACAGTTTTTATAGGATTTGTAAGAGAAGTGAGGTCACAGGCAAACTGCTGCCCTAAGATTGGAGAGATAAACAGAGGAATACAGGAAATCATGGCTTATCAGAACAGAGACTCATGAGTGGAGACTGTAGTGGGACCAGTGCTGGGGTGGAAAAACCTAAGGTGTAATGGACAAATTAGTGGACACACAGTGTGGACATCTCTGAGAGTTTACTCCAGAGGGGGCCAGATATAGGGGGCTGCCATAATATTGTGAATTTTATCTCTAGCTCCATCAGGTTCTGGTAGTAAATATCAGAGAAAATCCCCTTATGCTTTTTGCAGGGGAGGGGAAGAATAACTATTTTGAAATATTCCAGAGTATTCTATTCTTTTTTTTTATTGAATACAAAACTTTAATTAATTAATTAATTATTTTTTAAATATGAAATTTATTGTCAAATTGATTTCCACACAACACCCAGTGCTCATCCCAACAGGTGCCCTTCTCAATGCCCATCACCCACTTTCCCCTCCCTCCCACCCCCCCCATCAGCCCTCAGTTTATTCTCAGTTTTTAAGAACCTGTTATGGTTTGCCTTCCTCCCTCTCTTTTTTTCCCCTTCCCCTCCCCCATGGTCTTCTATTAAGTTTCTCAGGATCCACATAGGAGTGAAAACATATAGTATCTGTCTTTCTCTGTATGACTTCACTTAACATAGCACTCTCCAGTTCCATCCACGTTGCTACAAAAGGCCATATTGCATTCTTTCTCATTGCCACGTAGTATTCCATTGTGTGTATAAACCACAACTTTATCAATTTATCAGTTGATTGACATTTAGGCTCTTTCCATAATTTGGCTATTGTTGAAAGTGCTGCTATAAACATTGGGGTACAAGTGCCCCTATGCATCAGCACTCCTGTATCCCTTGGGTCAATTCCTAGCAGTGGTATTGCTGGGTCATAGGGTAGATCTATTTTTAATTTTTTGAGGAACCTCCACACTGTTTTCCAGAGTGGCTGCACCAGTTTGCATTCCCACCAACAGTGCAAGAGGGTTCCTGTTTCTTCACATCCTCTCCAGCATCTAATCTCCTGATTTTTTCATTTTAGCTACTCTGACTGGCATGAGGTGATATCTGAGTGTGGTTTTGATTTGTATTTCCCTGATGAGGAGTGACGTTGAGCATCTTTTGATGTGCCTGTTGGCCATCTGGCTGTCTTCTTTAGAGAAGTGTCTATTCATGTATTCTGCTCATTTCTTCACTGGACTATTTGTTTTTCGGGTGTGGAGTTTGGTGAGTTTTTTATAGAGTATTCTATTGTTAACAAGACTTGACCTTAAGACAAACTATTTTACCAGAACCTAACTTTCTGGATTGTTATCAGAGCCTAATTGACCTGGGAGTAGGGAAATACTGAATGCTAGCCCATTATGCTCATCCTGTCCCACCTAAAGGGGAAGAAAAATATCTGAGGAACATTTGTGAAGTTTACAGTCCAGAGGTATAGGCTTGCTAAGAGACTGAGACCTAATTATATGGCTGTACAATTCTTGCCTCCCAGCGCCTCACCACCACATTACTGAAGCTATTTGTCGTGGTTCCTTTTGCCCTGTACATTATATCTGGCTATTAAGAAAAGAATTACAAGGCATACCAAAAAGCACAATTTAAAGAGACAGAGCAAGCATCAGAACCAGACTTGGAAGGAATATTGGAATTATCAGACTGAGAATTTAAAACAATTACGATTGGGGTGCCTGGGTGGCTGAGTCAGTTTCAGCTCAGGTCATGATATCATGGTTTGTGAGATTGAGCCCCATGTTGGGCTCTTTACTGACAGTGCAGAGCCTGCTTTGGACTCTCTCTCTGCCTCTCTCTCTGCCCCTCTCCCACTTGTGCGCTCTCTCGCTCTCTCAAAAATAAATAAACATTTATTTGAAAAAAAGAATAAGAAAAATAAATTTTTCAATTTTACTTTCAGTTATTCCTTCTTCAAAGCTCTTCCTTTATGTAGATCAGCCAGCATTTCTAAACTTTATCATTTTTCTTCCCTCTGAAGAATTTCTTTTAATTTTTTACAAGGCAGGTCTACTGGCAACAAATTACCAATTTTTGTTTGACTAAGAAAGTATTTCTTCTTCACTTTTCTATTTTTTAGGTTTTTTTTAATGTTTATTTTTCAGAGAGAGAGAGAGAGCTAGCAAGCAGGGGAAGGACAGAGAGAGAGAGAGAGAGAGAGAGAGAGAGAGAGAATCTGAAGCAGGCTCCAGGCTCCAAGCTGTCAGCACAGAGTCTGACATGGGGCTTGAACTCACGGACTGCGAGATCATGACCTGAGCTGAAGTCAGATGCTTAACCGACTGAGCCACCCAGGCACCCCTCTTCTTCACTTTTGAAGCATAATCTTGCAGAGTACAGAGCTCTAGATTGGTGATTTTTTTCTCTTAATATTTTAAACATTTCACCCACTCTCTTCTTTCTTGCATGTTTTCTAAGAAGTTGGATGTAATTCTCATCTTTTTTCCTCTATAGGTAACGGATTTTTTCTCCCTTTTGGCTTCTTTCAGGAGTTTTTATCTTTAGTCTTCTATAGTTGAAAATAATATTCTTAGGTACAGTTTTTTGGGGGAATTTATACTGCTTGGTGCTCTCTGAGTGTCCTGAATCTGTGGTTTTATGTCTTACATTAATTTGGAGAAATTCTCAGTCATTTTTTCAAGTATTTCTTCTATTCCTTTTTCTCTTTCTTCTCCTTCTGGTATTCTAGAAGTCAGATGCTTAACTCACTGAGCCAGCCAGGTGCCTCTATTTTTCTTATTCTTAATTCATCTAACAGGTAACAAGGTAACCTTTGGGAATAATAATAGCAACAATATATTTTATTATATACTCTTATGTATATATCTTATGTTTATAAATGCATGTGTATGCTTATATATAGGTGAAATGAGTGATAATAATGAAACAGAAAGGGAGGGAGGAATTAAAAGTATTTTTATTATAATATACACTACCTGTGAAGTGGTAGGGTGTTGCTTGGACTTGGATTAGTTATAAGTGTATATTACAAACTCTGAGAACCACTAAAAAAATTAAAAGAAGAGGTAGAACTGATATGCTAAGAAAGAAGAGAAAATGAAATCATATAAAATTCTCATTTAAAATTTTTTTAAAAAGCTAAGTACTGCAACTACTCAGAAATTAGCTCAGAAAACAAATAATTCTTCTGTTCCTATATACAAAATGTCTCTCAGCCCAAGGAAGGAAGCAAAACGGAGAGCACATATCTCTATAAAGACATCACCCTCTAACCTGACCAGGAGCCAACAGCATATGGCCTAGTACCAGCAGAGCCCTGGACAACCTGGGCTTGATGTCCCTCTCCAGGAAAAAACAGACAGAACAGATACACCAGCTACCAAATGAATTATTTTCATAAAAACAAATAAATGGCACTCTCATGTTTATGTTCAAAAAAGTAAAACCACAAAAAGCAGAAAAAGAGTAGAAGACAAAAATCAAAACAAAGAACAAGGGCAGTCTATCAAAAAAGTAACAAATAGGGTATATATTAATCCACCTAGTCAATAATCACTTTGAACATCAATGGTCTAAATGTACCAATTAAAAGAGATTGTTAAAGTGGATCAAAAAACGAGCCCCAAATGTATGTTGTCTACAAAACCCCGCCTTAAATATAAGACACCTGTAGATTAAAAGTAAATGGATAAATATATCATGCAAAAATTAATTAAAAAAAAACAAACTAGGAGTAGCTATTAATGTCAGACAAAGCAGACTTCAAAGCAAGGAAACTTACCAGGAATAAAGAATGACATTACATAACGATAATGGAGTCGAGTCTCTGAGAAGACATAAAAATCCTTAATGTGTATGCACTTAACAGCATCAAACTACATGAGGCAAAAACTGATAGTAAGTAACTGCAGGGAGTAATAGATGAATTAATATTCTCTATCACAGCTGGAGACTTCAACACCTCTGTAATAGAAATGGAAAGACACATTGGGACAGATCCAGGTGATCAGTAAGGACATAGTTGAATTCAACAACACCATCAATCAACTGGGTATCATTGACATCAATAGACTACTTCTTTAACAATGGCAGGATACACACTCTTCTCAATTTCACATGGAACATTCACCAAGATAGACCACATTCTGAGCCATTGAACACACCTTAACACATTTAAAAGAACAGAAATAATGCAATGTGTGCTCTCAGGCCACAATGGAATTACACTAGAAATCAGTAACAGAAGCATTACTGGAAAATCCCCAAATAAGTGGAGATTAAATAATTCATTTCTAAATAACACATGGGTCAAAGAAGAAATCTCAAGAAAAATAAAAAAAAAATTTGAATTAAATGAAAATGAAGACACAATTCATCAAACTTTGTGGGATGCAGCAAAAGCAGTGTTAGAGGAAATTTATAGCATCCAGTGCATATATTAGAAAAGAAGTAAGATTTAAAATCAATAATCTAAGTTTCTTTAGAAACCTTGGGAAACTAGAAAAAAGAGTAAATTAAATCCAAAGTAAGCAAAAAAAAAAAAAAAGTGAAGGAAACAATAAAAAAAAGCCTACTCAATAGGAGAAGATATTTGCAAATGACATATCTGATAAAGGGTTAGTATCCAAAGTGTATAAAGAACTTATAAAACTTAACACCCAAACCCAAATAATCCAATTAAAAATGAGCAGAAGACATTAATGGACATTTTTTTCCAAAGAAGACACACAGATGGCCAACAGACACATGAAAAGATGCTCAACATCACTAAACATCAGGGAAACACAAGTCAAAACTACAGTGAGATATTAAGTCACACTTGTCAGAATGGGTAAAATGAACAACACAAGAAACAACAGATGTTGGCAAGGATGTGGATAAAGGGGAACCCTCTTGCCTGTTGATGGGAATGTGAACTGGTACAGCCACTCTGAGAAAGTTAAAAATAGAATACCCTATGACCCAGCAATTGCACTACTAGGCATTTACCCAAAGAATACACAAAAAATACTAAGTCAAAGGGATACATGCAGTATTATCTATGATAGCCAAATTATGGAAACAGTCCAAGTGTCCAATGACTCATGAATGGATGAAGAAGATGTGGTATGTATACACAATGGAATATTACTCAGCCATAAAAAAGAATGGAATCTTGACATTTGCAACAACATGGATGGAGCTAGAGAATATTAAGTGAAATAAGTCAGAGAAAGATAAACACCATATGACTTCACTCATATGTGAAATTTAAGAAACAGAACCAATGAGCAAAGAGCAAAAAGAGAGAGAGAGAGAGAGGCAAACCAAGAAACAGACTCAACTATAGAGAACAAACTGGTGGTTACCAGAGAGAAAGTACATGGAGGGATGGGTTAAATAGTTGATGGGGATTAAGAAGTGAACTTGTTTGATGAGCACCGGGTTTTGTATGGAAGTGTTGAATCACTATATTGTACACTGGAAACTAATATTATACTGTATATTAACTAACTGGAATTCAAGTAAAAATTTAAAAACAAAAAAAAAAATAACCCCACAAGGTAAGGAAAAAAAAAAAAAAAAAAAAAGAGAACTAGAGCAGAAACCAATTTAATTGAAACCAGGAAATTAATACAGAAAATCAACAAAACCAAAAGCTGGTTCCTTGAAAAGATTAATAAAATCAATAAGCCTCTAGCCAGGGTAACAAAGGAAAAAGAGGACACAAGTTTTTGGTTTAAGGATATCAAATAAAAAATAATACCAAAAAACAACCAAGTTTTCATGTACTCCTTGGTTGACTATGTTCACGGTTCTTTAAGATGTCCATATGATAGCTTCTATTTCCATCCCAACTTCCCCTGTTCACTCAGTCTAGCTGGAAGGCAAAGGCAGGTAGTGTTTATGTTTAGAGAGTTTAGGGGGTTGCTTCAGCTGTGGAGTTTTCCTGCCTTTCATTATTTGATGCCTGGTATCACTGCAATGAAGTTTCCTTCTTTCAACTGAGTGAGTTGTGTCTGGAGGGTAGTGGTATCAGATTATTAGTATAAAGCAGCCTCTTCAGATTCTGTCTTTTAGAGAAGCCAGTCAACAGGCTTTGATAGTGAAGAAGTGAGGGAAAGTTGGGTGTTTAGCAAGGGCAATCTGGAAGGGAAGTGTTTCAGAAAGAGGAGAGAAGTTGAGAGTGAAGCTCGTCAATAGCTGACCAAGGGCCGCCCCTCCTCCCAGTCAGGCCTCCTTGGCTTCCATCTCTGAGGATGCTGCCACAGGCCACCCTCCTCATGATCTTGCCTCCCTGTCTCTCCTTAGGCACCAAGCTCCTTCTGTTTTTGATGTCAGAGTAGCCTCATGAGCCGTCCAATGCCCAAGGCTCCTGTGCTCAGCTACTCAGGGTTGAAATGACTCAACACTACTAATCATGACCATGAAGATTGTGGCTGGTGACTTGTGATACTTCTATCCACAGCGTCTGTCAGAACCACTGGGATGGGGAGATGGTTGGGGTGTTTCTGCCACAGAGTGAAGTGATTTGAGATGACTTGTTTTGCTCTTCAGCTAAATGGATCTACCCTATTTATAGAGGATGCCTTAGTACTCTTTCTGATCCACGTTTTGTCTTACGGTATGTAGAGAAATGTCCCTCTTTTCTGGCTCATATCACTGGACATTTTGGGACAGTTGAACTGTAGTTATGGCTATCCTTGGCTGAAAAGAAGAGTTAGGAAAATTCAGAATACATCCCTGCTTACTCTTCTCCCCCTTCCACTCATTTCCTTTCACAGTTTTATTTTCGTGAGAGCATATTAAAACCAAATGTAAAGTAAACAAAAACAAACAAAAAACCAAATGTGAACTGGAGGGGGTAAGGGATACCTCAGAAAGGTGTCAGACAGCCTAGTGTCTCACACTGCATGTGAGAGGAAAGAGAAGGGGCTATTCAACCTCCTCAGCACTCTTCTTGCTTGATTATGGAACATGAGCACCTCAAATCTTGCTCTTTAGGGAGACACAGAATCTGAAGCAGGCTCCAAGCTCTATGCTTTTATCACAGGGCCCGACATGAGGCTTGAGCCCAAGAACCTCAAGATCATGACCTGAAGTCAGATGCTTAACTGACTGAGCCACCCAGGTGCCCTGAATCTTACTCTAAATGCAGTGAAAGATTCCTGGAGAGTTTTAAGCAGGGAACAGATGTAATTTGATTTGGGTATTTTAAAAGATCATTCTGATTATTGTATGGTGAATGGATTAGGGATGAATGAGTACAAGCAGGGAGATTAGTTAAAACTCATTGTAGTAGTCTAAGATTAGAGGGTGTCTTAGATCAGAGTGGTGTGGTAGAAATGGAGTGAAGTAGAACAGTTTGGATATATTTTGGATGTGGGTCCCCAAGGTTGTTCATAGATGGAATGTGGGAGAAGATGGAAAAGGAGGAATCAATGGAAACTCTAATATTTTGGCTTGAGCAACAACTGGGTGGGTGCTAGTTAAGATAGAGAAAACAAAATTTTGGAGGGGAGAGGAGACTATAGGTACAGTCTATGGAAATAAGGAGTGCTGCTTTAATAATAAATATGTGACATTAAATACCTATGTGGAAATGTCATGTAGGCAGTTGGATATAGGATTTTGTGCTCAGTGATGGTATCAAGATTGATGGTAGATATTTGTGAGTCATTGGTATATAGGTGGAATTTAAATCCTCAGAAATGGATGTGGTCTTGTAGGAAGAAAAGAGGGCTGATATCTGAGCTCCAGCAATCTAGAGGTGAAGCAGAAGAGAAGAAAAGTAAGAACACTCAGCCGGAGAGGTAAATCAAGTGCTTAATCCACATCTTGGCATGTAGTAATGGTAGGTACTATTTCAACCACTACTACTGCCACTGCCTTTATAGAGCTAAAGTATATAAAATCTCTAATTTCACTTCTCCTTGTAGACATTGTCTTTGATTATACAGTGCCAGCATTCCATGCATGTTCTTTAATTTTCTTATTTGCCTTCACAGTTGAAGACACAGGCAACTGGCTTGAGTCCAGTGAGCTTCCAATTGAGCTTAAAGATTCACTGTGTTAAGCACGTAGTGATTTCCAAGTTTGTATCAATTATATTAACTTTATAAGAATTGTACTTCCTGTCACTAGTATCAACACTTTCATTTCTATATTTCACACTCACTTCATAAAACAAAAAAGACAAAATGTAATAAAGTATTCACATAGTTGCACAAATTGCCTATGAAGATGGTGACTGCCAAAATGGAACTGGTTGCAAGCAGACAGTGCCATAGTGTGATAGATTTAAATATTTACTACTCAGCTGAGGTATGAAAATATGCATATGAAGGTAGTTTTTTGGGTGCCTATATATTATCTGCAAATGCATTTTTCTGCCAAAAGTCACATATATAAAAGACAAGACATGCTTGTATTTGTTCATCACCAGGCAGACCAACTTTTTTTCATACACCACTTTAGCCCCTTTCTTCACAGAAGACAAGGATCAAGAAATATGGCCTCCATATGTAGCAATGGTGCTTGATTCAGTAATCAATAGCTCAAAATATCATTTAGTTGAATAGTCCTCTTGCTTAATAAGGAGTTAGAGATTGGCTAACAAAAGACATCACAGATGGTAAGCAACAGACTTAAAGGGAGCCATGCCAGCCACTAATTACTAAGACATACTTGGAGAGCATTGGTACTTATCTTAACCCACAAGTGAGAACTTCCACTGCTTCAGACTTCCTTCCATTTCCAGCAGTGTTTAAAGCATGGTTTCAAATCAAATGCTTTAGCAATTGGCTTGGTTTTCCAAATGTCAGGCTCATTTTAATAAAAAAAAAAAAAGAATCTTTCTTATTCCACAGAGATTAAAGAATTTTAATTTCTCTAAGAATTCTCCCCTCTCCCAATACATATCCCAAAACAGTGGTTGCTTACTGATTTTATTCAGTGCATATTTTCTTTGGAATCTTTACATTGATAAAACAAACAAACAAAAAACCACGTTTATCTTTGTGACCCATTTGTGAAGGCTGATCATTGATCAGATTTATCCCATTTTACAAAATTTGCTGGATATTTCAGTATTTATTTACATCTAGAATGAGGAGATAACACCTTAAAAACTTTTTAAAAAAATGCATCACAGGGGCGCCTGGGTGGCTCAGTCGGTTAAGCGCCCGACTTCAGCTCAGGTCACGATCTCACGGTCAGTGAGTTCGAGCCCCGCGTCGGGCTCTGGGCTGATGGCTCAGAGCCTGGAGCCTGCTTCTGATTCTGTGATTCTGATTCTGATTCTGATTCTGCTTCTGCTTCTGATTCTCTCTCTGCCCCTCCCCTGTTCATGCTGTGTCTCTCTCTGACTCAAAAATAAATAAACATTAAAAAAAATAAAAAAAAATGTATTATATATATAATATAATATATATATATTATAGACCCATTCCCTGTTTAAAAAGGGGAGCTTCACTAAAGCTGGTTTTCCCCTTTTAATCTTGTTTTGCTAGCTGTGTCATCTTTATATTGTCAGAGCACACAACACTTTCATACTATTCTTTTGCTCTATCATCATCTTTTAACCTTAGTCTACAGTTAAATGTATTCAGTGTTCGATTCATTTTTTATATGCTGAAGTTTTCTCAGTAGTTTATTTGTCTGAAGCTCATTTTCCAGTATAATACTCAGGAAAACTTCTAGAATTAGTATCTCTGAGTACTTACATATTCATAATTGGTTGAGGCATTCATGCTTTAGAGATGGATGTAAAATCCGGCTTATAGTTTCTTTCTCAGAATAGCTTTTAAAATGTTGTTCCATTGTTCTCACCAGAAAATGTTGCTTTTGAGAAGTCTGATGTCAGTTTTATTTTCTCTCCTCATATGTGACCTGGTGTTTTGTTTGGATACCCAAATAATTTTTTCCTTTTCTTTAAGTTTAGTAGTTTCACTAGAATATATCTTGGTGTTAACTACTGTGGGATAATTTCCTTGGGCACATGGTAGGCCTTTCTTTGAATGAATATTTAAGTCTTTTATTTCAGGCATATTTTCTTAAATTATTATTTCAATTTTTTTATTTAGTTTTCTTTTGGGGGGCTCAAATTAATATGCAAGCTGTAAGTTTGAGCATTTTTTTGCCTATCATTACTTTCTTGGATCTTTGTTACACTGCTTTCTCTATTTTCATGTGATTTTATTTATATTTTCTCTGGGGTCTATCTTCTTTTGTGTTCCTTTTGATTAATTTTTTTCTAAACCTATCTGATTTCTTTTTTTACATTTCTAATAACAAATATTCTTGAATTTTGTATTTTTATGTAATGCTATTGCCTTTTTTTTTTTTTTTTACTGTTTCAAAAATGTTTATTTTTGAGAGAGGGAGAGAGACAGAGTGTGAGTGGGGGAGGGTCAGAGAAAGAGGGAGACACAGAATCCAAAGACACAGGCTCCAAGCTCTGAGCTGTCAGCACAGAGCTCGATGTGAGGCTCAAACTCACAAACTGTGAGATCATGACCTGAGCTGAAGTTGGCCACTTAACAGACTAAGCCACCCAGGTGCCCCATAATGTTATTGTTTTAAAGATAATTTGTCAATTGTACAATAAGATATAATTTGATTTTTAGTTCTTTGTAAGTATTTTTTTGTGTAAGTCACAAATTAGGAAAAAATTTTATTGAGTCATTTGTTCTGTTGGTAGGGTTGGTAGACAAGACAAAAGTTAGGTTGCCGGGGAAATTTAGTTTTTACACCACTTTATGTTAAGCTGTGCTAGAGAGTTCTTTTTTTTTCTTCTTCTTCCTCCTCTTCTCCTCCTCTTCCTCTTCCTTCTTCTTTCCTTTCCCCTTCCCCCTTTCCTCCCCTCTCCTTCTTCTTCTTCATCTTCTTTTGTTTTGTTCCCTCAACCTCTAAAACCTTGGGTACAATATGGAATCTGTAAAGACTTTGGGTAATTCAACCATGGAAGTATGGCTTATGTCTATAAAACTGTATAAAATTTGCCAAACTATTTCTTTCCAAAGTAAGGGATGGATCAAAAAAGCACAGATTCCCAATCTATTGTCTTTTAGCTTTTGACCCCCTTCACTCGTGTTTTCTACCCACACCCCTTGCCTCTAGCAACGCATAATCTTGTTCTGTACCTGAGAGTTTGGTTTTGAGATCTGTCTCTATATGTATGTATACACACACACACACACACACACACACACACACACACACACGTATGTTTTTATATATACACATATATATGTTTTTAGATTCCACATATAAGAGATCATATGGTATTTGTTTCTCTCTGTCTTATTTCACTTAGCATAATGCCCTTGAGGTCCATCCATGTTGTCACAAATGGCAAGATTCCATTCTTTTTAAAAAATTTTTTCGTTCTTTTTTATGGCTGAATAACAGCCCATTGTATATATGTATCAGAGTTTCCTTACCCATTTATCCATTAATGGGCACTTAGGTTGTTTCTATATCTTGTCTCTGTATATAGTGCTTTAATGAACATAGGGGTGTAGTTATCCTTTTGAGTTAGTGTTTTTGGATAAATTCCCGGAAGTGGAATTGCTGGTCATATGGTATTTATATTTTTAATTTTTTGAGAAACCGCCATACTAGAGGTTTTCCATAGTGGCTGAACCACTTTACATTCCCACTTCCAGTGCACAGGGTTTCCTTCTCTCCAGATCTTTGCCAACACTTGTTTTTTCTTATCTTTTTGGTGCTAACCATTTTGACAGGTATGAGGTGATACTTCATTGTGGTTTTGATTCGCATTTTCCTGATGATTAATGATGTTGAGCATCTTTTCATGCACTGTTGACCATCTGTATGTCATCTTTGTAAAGATATCTATTCAGATCTTCTGCCAATTTTTTAATGGAATTGTTTGTGTTTTTACCATTGAGTTCTTTATACATTTTGAATTCTTAATCTATTTTGAGTAATAACTCTTAATCAGATATATGATTTGCAAATATTTTCTCCTATGCAGTAGGTTGCCTTTTCATTTTGGTTTCCTTTGCTGTGCTGAAGCTTTTTAGTTTGTTGTAGTCCCACTTGTTTATTTTGCTTTTGTTGCTTTTACTCTTGGTGTCAGATTAAAAAAAATGTTTGCCAAGACCTGTGTCACAGACCTCACCATCCATGTTTTCTTCTGGAAATTTTATGGTTTCAGGTCTTATGTTCATGTCTTTAATCCATTTTGAATTGATATTTGCTGTATGAGGTACGATAGTGGTCCAGTTTCATTCTTTAGCATGTAGGTGTCCAGTTTTCCTAATATTATTTATTGAAGAGACTGTCCTTTTCCTATTGTGTATTCTTGCCTTCTGTGTCATAAATTAATTGATCATATATGTGTGGTTTATTTCTAGGCTCTCTATTCTGTTTCATTGGTCTATATGTCTCATTTTCTGCTGATACCATCCTGTTTTAATTACTGTAGCTCGGTTATAGAGTTTGAAATCAGAGAATGTGACACATCCAGGTTTTTTCTTCTTTCTCAAGATTGATTTGGTTGTTCAGGGTCTTTTGTGGTTCCATACAAATTTTAAGATAGCTTGTTGTACTTCTGTGAGAAATGTCATTGGAATTTTGATAGGGAATACAAAGCAATCTGTAGATTGCTTTGGGTAGTATGGACATTTTAACAATATTAATTCTTCCAATACATGAGCACAGAATATCTTTTCATTTATTTTTGTATTCTTTAGTTTTTTCCTTAATGTCTTATAGTTTCTGACATACAGTCTTTCTCCTCCTTGGTTAAATGTATTCCTAGGTATTTTATTATTGTTGTTATTTATTTATTTATTTATTTACTTACTTACTTACTTAATTAATTAATGAGAGAGACCACAAGTAGGGGAGAGGGGCAGAGGGAGAGAGAGAATGAGGATCCCAAGCTGACTGAGCCACCCAGGTGCCCCTTATCACTTTTGATGCAGTTGTAAATTGGATGGTTTTCTTAATTTCTCTTTCTAATAGTTTGTTATTAGTATAGGAAAGCAACAGATTTTGGGAGCACCTGGGGAGCTCAGTCGGTTGAGTGTCTGACTCTTGATTTCGGCTCAGGTCATGATTTCACGGTTTGTGAAACAGGACCCCACATCAGGCTCTGTGCTGACAGTGTGGAGCCTGCTTGGGATTCTCTCTCTCCCTTCCTCTCTACCCCTCCCTGTCTGTGCACACTTGCGTGTGCGCAGTCTCTCTCTCAAAATAAATAAACTGAAAAAAAAAGAATAAGCAGATTATTGTGTATTCACTTTGTATCTTGTAACATTTCTGTTCTGATTTCGGATGATTTTCACATTTCATTCTCTTCTTTGCTAGCCATTTTGCTTCTGATATATGCTGTATTTTTTAAATTATGTTTTCTGTATTTCTTTTAGCTCATTTGGACATATAATAGTTTTCATCTGTTTTGAGTCTAAATTTCTCTTGTTTGTTGTCATTGTGTGTTGGGATACTTTATAATTAATTTTATTCTGTTTTTCTGGCAGTAATTTAGTATGGAATTAGAGAGTATATTCCTTTCATACTTCAGTGAGATGGGTTTTCTTGGGCTATGAGGAGAAGGCTTCAGAGTGATGTGGGGATTGTCCAAAGTAGCCTTCAGAACTTTATAGCTTAAAGGCTTTCTTTTATATTGTTACTATAAGAGATTTAAGTGTTGGCTTTTTCTGCACAACTATTGCAGGACAAAATCTAGTTCAGGAAGGTTTTCTGCTCCTAGCCCTGATTTTCCTGAGCTTTAAAGACCTTGTCTTCAAAAGAAGGGCTCTAACCTTTAGATGTGGTATTTTGCTCTTCACTATTTCTTGAGTTCTGCTTCCCCTGGACTCTTCCTCACTATATAGTATTTGAAATAATCTTCCTCCATGGCCTTCAGGATCCTACCTTGCTAACATTTTTTTTTTCATTTCCACCAATTTTTTTCTTGGATGAGACTCTGTCTTTCTAGGAGAGAATTTCATATATATATATATATATATATATATATATATATATA
>NC_064810.1:103414101-103428214 GCF_023721935.1 Panthera uncia | reverse complement strand
ATATATATGAATATATATATGAATATAAATATATTTCATATATATATGAATATATATATGAATATAAATATATTTCATATATATATATGAATATATATATGAATATAAATATATTTCATATATATATATGAATATATATATGAATATAAATATATTTCATATATATATATGAATATATATATATATGAGAGAGAGAGAGAGAATACCATTTGTCTTAAAAGTCTCTCTCTCTTTTTAAACTGGTATTTATATAGCTACCTCAGCTTTTTCTTGGTCAGTACTTCCATGATATATCTTATTTTATACTCTATTCATCCTTATCCACAGGGATATGTTCCAAGACCCCCAGTGGATGCTCGCAACCATGGATAGAACTGAACTCTTTATATATTATGTTTTCTTCCCTATATATACATATCTATGATAAAGTTTAAGTTATAAATTAAGCACAGTGAGATTTTAACAATGATAAATAAAAACTATATATATTGTGATAAAAGTTATGTGAATGTAGTCTGTATCTCTTAGAATATCTTATTGCATTATATTTACCCTTCTTGTGATGACATGAGATGATAAAATGCCTGTATGAGATGAAGAAAAGTGAATGACATGGGCATTGTGACGCAGTGTTAGGCTACTAGACCTACTGTTGGTAAGACATACAGAAGGAGAAGCATCTGCTTCTAGATCCCAGTTGACCAAGGGTAACTGAAACCTCAAAAGTGAAACTGGGGATGAAGGAAGGACTGATGTACTTTTATTTCAACCTTTCTGTATCCTTCTCTTTTACGTAAGTATCTTATAAACAGGATATAGTTCCTTTTTTTTCCAGTTAGACAACTTGTTTTTGTAATTGCCAAATTAATTTTATTTACATTATTTTATTACTGATAATGTCTGGAACTGTTTCAGCTGTCTTGGCACTTATATATGTACAATTTTTACTTTTTCCCCTCCTGTTTCTTTTTATGTTTTATTTTCCTTTTACAAATTTCCCCCTCCACAGGTTTGAATTTATATACTGTGTATTTTCAGTATTTTTTTTGTTTGAAATCTTATCATGTATATTTAATAATCCAACAAAGTCTAAAGATCATTAGTATGTCAGACCTCCTCCCAAGATAAAAAACTACATATGCACAAAGATGGAATCTGGTCATTCCTCTCCTGACTGATTCCCATGCTAACATTGCCCATTATGTTATTTTTAATTTTTTGCTGTTAAACTGGACTTTACCTTTATATGTTTTTGTTAGTTTCATAGCTGTTGATAACTATCATTGTATCATTTATGTTTCTACTTTCTTCATTTACCATTCCTTCTTGTGACTTAGACCTTCTACTCAGATTGTTTTGTTATGCAGCAATAGATAACTTCACAGTATTTTTTATCAGTTATGGAAACTCTCAACCATTATTTCTTTAAACATTTATTTTACATTCTCTATATTCTTCTTCTTTGGGACTCCAATTAAATGCATCTTATATGATCTTTATCTGTCCAAATGTCTTCTTTATATTTTTGACCATTAAATATTCAAGCTGTATTCTGTACTGTCTGCTTATCAATTATACTTCTCTCTTTAGCTTATCTTATCTACTATATGACTTCTCTATTAAGTTTTTAATTTCAAAATCAGTTATTACTCAGAAGTTTTTGTGTTTTTTTAAATTTCCTTAGTCATTTTGGTACTCTCTTATTCCTTGCTAGTTTTGTTATTCAAAATTTTAAAGCATTTTATACTCAAATATTTATTTTATATGTGGTATCTAATAATTTCAACTTCAGATGTTCTTAGAGATCTATTTTTTTTTTTTTTTCAATCTCTTGACTCTGACTGATGAAGGCTTGTTTTCTTGTGTGTTTGGTGAGTTTTGATTGTGAACTCATACGGTACTGAACTTACACTGTGGAAATTTTGAGGGCCTAAATTTTAGTTATTTTTCTGCAGAGAAGATTTCCAGTTGCATCTGGTAATATCTAGGAGGTGTTGCCAACTTGGAAAGATTTAGCTCCTTTTAAGAGTCCTTGCTTAATGTAGGCATTCAGGTTCAGCTCTTTCACATTGTGAAGGACAGATTCCTACGATCTTATCATCATTGGCTCTAGGAAAATCCTATGGCTTTGCTTCTTCATTAGTGTTAACTGACGGGCATTGTGCAAGATTCAGCTCTTCATTTTTCCTTTTTTTCCCTCTTGGTCTTGAGGATATCTCCTAAGCCTCAAAATGCTTTATAAAATATATTTAAGTTAATCTGTGATTTTGTTATATTTCTTTGGAATATCTACTTTTGGAACTGGATGTCAGGATTACTGATCACTCACTTTTCTCCAAAGCAAATAATTTCTCCTATATGTAGTACTTTAAACATGTAAAACTTCGAGGGCAAAGATATGATCTTTTCTATTAATAAACAAAGACCTAATGTTAGGTCTTCAAAAGAAACCCTACAAATCAGCTCATAACATTATTTGGTCCTCTCTTCCAGTATTCTTCCATGGATGCTAATAATCATATAAATATGTAATAATATATAGTAAGATATAATTTTCAATTAGCTATAAATTATAGTTTCTGTGTAGTTTATTAAATAAACTTCTTTTGGTGTTACATCTGGGCATCATTCTATAAAAGCATCTATTTTCTAAATTTTTTGAAAATGTATTTTCAAATTCATCAAAGCAATAATACATGACAGAAAGTTTGGGGAAAACCACTGCAACTCTGCCTCTTCAGCTTTCAGCTGAGAAATCCATAAAGCACAGGTAGAGATGAGCTAATAAGCCCTGAAACAAGGATTCCCCTGATCACAGATAAGTCTGCTGGGGCAAGTGTATGAGAGAATCCATGAAGCCAGGTAGAAGGCAGAGCCAGAAGGGAACAAAGGAAAACCTTTCCCTTGACCCATGGGGACCAGGAATGTCAGAATGTCTATTCCCGAATCCTGTCCCAGACTCCACCAACCAAGATCTGAATTTCTGACAAACTCTCAGAATGACAAATTGTTTACAATTAAATTTTAGAATCAGTGGCCTAAAGCTTCCCACCGATTTTTTAGCAAGAAGAAATTAGATGTTGACATTAGACTCCTGACAGCTTTTGGTTGTTCTAATTATCTATGCTCAAGTTAATATGGGGTAGACATTATATAGTTCTCATTTCAGATTGTGCGTTCAGCCATCCTTAAAAGCATTGCTTGATACATTATTAAGTGTTATAATTTTCATTTAAGTGTCATCTGTAATTACAAAATGATATAACAAGGGAAATAAATAATAATTTACTTATGTTGTACATTTAATCCATTTCCAACTTTTGGCTATAATATTTAATATTGTAATAAAACTTGAAGTGCAAAGACCTTTTTAAAGCCTTATTTCTTTGCACTTAGATATTTAGATTTGGAATTACTGGAAGTAAAAACATTAACACACTTAAGACTCTTGGTGAGGATTGCCAAACTGCTTTCCAAAAGGTTATACCGGTTCTAACTGCTGCTGGCAATGTAAGAATATATTTCGTAGCACTCTGGCCAGCATTGGACATTATCATTTATCTATTAGGCAATTAGTGTTCTTATTGATTTTTAATTTTCAGCTGTTGGAGTCCATGGAGTCTACTTAATGAGTCTTCAGAAAGGGTTGGGCTGAGTGATGAGTGAAGAGATGTAGGGCAGAGGGCATCCCAGTTGTTTGGACATTCATCATAGAATCTAACCATATCTGTTTCCTCTTGGTCTACCAAAATTCAGGTTACTTCTTTTCTTTCAACTTCTGTTTTTTCATTCATGAAATAAAGGGGTGGGGCCCGCTACCTCCAAGATCCCACTTGGGTTCAAGATTCTGATCCACCTCTTGGTGTGAACTTCTAATTTCAAATCTGTGCAAATTTTTCTGGTTGTCTTGTCAGTTGCTGCAGGGATCTGTCTGTCCACCATCCATATTATTTTCTTTACTTTGGTGTCCTCAGTAGAATGTATTTTAAATTTTGTTCCTCCTCTGCTTCCCTTTCCAGTTTTGAAAATTTCAATAATAAAAAAAAGAATGCAAATATGGTATATGAATATTTAAAATGTGATTTGCATTTAACAAATTACACATGATCACATAATTCCCAATGTGATTTTGCATCAGGGAAAGTGAGAATATGTATTTTATATTAAATGCATAGCATTTAAATACTTTAATACAAACAAACTGCATTTGAATATTAATCTTTCCAAAAAAGACCTTGCCAGGCACATTAAATATTTAAAACTTTTCCTTAATACAAAGTTCTGGAACCCCTTGAACATTTTCACTTTTCTGTATTATTTGTAAGTTTGGAGAATCTTATTTTTTTATGCATTTATTGTCAAATTTGAATCTCTACTTGTGAAGTTTTTCCTCTACAAGGACAAAGGTAAATTAACAGGCTAAGAATCCCTCAGGGTAGAGAGTGTTAAAACTATTATGCTAAATGCAGCAGTGAGAGCTGACTGTGTGAAGGGGAAGGAAATTATCTCATAATAAGATGTTCTGCCTAAAAAGATAGAAACATTGATTCTTAATATTGCACATGACCTTAGAAGTCATCAAGTTGAATAATCTATCTAATGCAGAATCCATGTACCACATCTCCAGGTGGTTGGTCAGCTAGTTACTTCTTGAATATACATCTTCTGTGTTTGGGAGCTCGTCACCTCACAGCCCAGCCCTGTCTTATACTATAATTGGACAGTGTTTGGGAAATCTCTTATTTGAGTTTAATTCTACCTCTAAATGAGCTACTGATTTTAGTTTATTCCTCTAGAGCAATTACATGTGATTAGGTAATTCCCTAAGTGATTTTGTACAAGATAATATTCTGCAAGCATGTTCACTGTTCTTAATAATGATTAAGAATAAGTTTCACAAAAAGGGATGATTTGTCAATTATTCACTGAGGAAATTGAACTCAAGAACAAATTAGGTGATCTTTTAGATTTTGCACCCAAAGCAAAGACAACAAAAGCAAAAATAAACAGATGGGACTACAACAAACTTAAAACCTTCTGCAGAGCAAAGGAAACCATCAACAAAATAAAAAGGCAACCAACTGGGAGAGAATATTTGTAAATCATATATCATTATCAAAAAGACAAAGAGTTAACAAGTGCTGGAGAGGATGTGGAGAAAAGGGAATCTTTGTACACTGTTGTTGGAAATGTAAATTGGTACAACAACTGCAGAAAACAGTATGGAGCTTCCTCAAGCAATTAAAAACTGGGGCGCCTGGGTGGCTCAGTCAGTTAAGCGTCCGACTTCGGCTCAGGTCACCATCTCGTGGTCTGTGAGTTCGAGCCCGGCGTCAGGCTCTGGGCTGATGGCTCAGAGCCTGGAGCCTGTTTCCGATTCTGTGTCTCCCTCTCTCTTTGCCCCTCCCCCGTTCATGCTCTGTCTCTCTCTGTCTCAAAAATAAATAAACGTTAAAAAAAAATTAAAAAAAAATTGAACTGCCATATGACTCAGCAATTCTACTTCTGGGTGTATATCCAAAGTAAATGAAATTACTGTCTTGAAGAGATATCTGTATCCTCATGTTCACAGCAGCATTATTCACGATAGTCTAGACATGGCCACAACCATCAATGGATGAATGGATAAAGAAAATGTGGTATATATGCACAATGGAATATTGTTCAGCCTTAAAAAGAAGGAAACCCTACCATTTGCAACAACATGGGTGGGCATTGAGGGCATTATGCTAAGTGAAATAGAGAAAGACAAGTACTTTATAATCTCATTATATGTGGAATTAAAAAAATAGAACTCCTAGAAATAGAGACAGATCTGTGGTTGTCAAAGGCAGATGGGTGTGGGAGTGTGGGGGCAATGGATAAAGGTGGTCAAAGTGTACATACTTCCAGTTATAAGATAAAGAATTCTAGGGATGTAATGGTGACTAGTTAATAATGTGTATGAAAGTTGCTAAGAGAGTAGATCTTAAAAGTTTTCATCGCAAGAAAAACTGTTATAACTATGAGGTGATGGATGTTAACTAAATTTATTATAACCATTTCACAATATAAACAATATCCAATAACTATTTTGTATGGTTGAAACTAATACAGTGTTATATGTGAAACACCGTGGGGGAAAAAGATCAGAAGTCAATAAAGATATCTTTAAATCGGTGATCACAAAATACTAATAACCGCCAGCGGTTTGTTAGCTGTTTACAAGCACAGTACTTTATCATAAATAAATACTTATTTGGTTTATTTAAAAAAAAACTAGTTAAGACTTAATAATGGTAACAACAACAAACATTTAGCACATAGTGTTTCTTCTGTGCCAGGCAATACTCTTAAGTACTTTACATATTTATTTACATATTTATTGAATCTTTACAGCCATCTATGAGGTATGTAGTGTCATCTCCATTTTACAGATGAGGAAACTGAGACATAAAGTAGTTAGATTTCCCAAGTTATAAATGACAGTGATTGGTTTTTAACCACTTTGATGCAGTTTGTCTTATTATGCTACATTAGACTATATAATTTATCCTTCAAATCAAGACACTCTGAGAGTGAAAGAGGGCACTAATAATAACTACTCCTAGACAACACCACAGCTATACTGCTTTCCATTGACAGTCTAAGAACATATTGAAAGCTCTCAAAATAACCATGAGGGGCATATCCAAGTTTTCTGGAGCCTGGATGTTATGCAATTTTGAGCATCCTCCTTCAAAAAAAAAAAAAAAACAAAAACAAAAACATGATGGCTATGAATACATTAGATATCAAAGTGAATTTTTTTTAATGAGAGGGAAATCACAGCAAATCAGTGGAATCTTGGGGATTCAGGTCTCTTTCTTCTGAGATCTGTTTGAAAAATTTACCAGAAGCTCTTGATTTCAACTTGGCTTCCCTCCCTGCCTCGAACATTCTACAACTTCCAGATTTCATGGGGATAGTACAAATCAGACTTCTGCATTAGGTTCATGGTAGGTCTGTCTCTGTTCACCATTTTCAGGTCACTTAGAAAATAAGTTGGGCACCTAGAATGTTTGTGGTGCTTACAACTTGGTAAGATAAAATAGTATTTTAAAATACATGTCCAAGAGTGATCACAGACATGTCAGAGTGGCCACTTTATAGTTACATGATCCCAATAATGCACCATTTAGATCCTCTGGAACCTATGAGAACAGTTCCTGCCTAGGCAGGTAGTGGGGTGACTTTTGGTGAATGGGTTAAGCTACTGGTTAAGAGTTTCTGGTATGGGTTCAGGCTAGCCAGTGTATTATTTTGACTTGACCTCCCATCTCCCTCTCTCTATTGATGTCTTTGACCCTGTCTCCTGGGTCAGGGATGACTTCATATTCTTGAGTTTCCAGCTTTAGTATACCCATTTTGTAAAGAAAACTTGAGTGATTCTGCAAGGTCTGGTGCCCCTTATATCTAGAAATCTCATAGTGCCATATACATTAGCAACATTAGATTATCAGTAATAAAGGATAAGAAAGGCAAGTACTCATTTATTTGTAGTCATGTATAGATTTAAATGCTCTCAGATATAAATTAAATTCTTATTTATGTTCTACTATGTGGTGCCACCTCCATTCTCATTCTTTTCCTCTTCTCCTCCTTTATCTGTTCTCTCCTTTACCCATTGTCCCTTAATCTTCTAAGATAGCCAGTGTGGAAATTTGGGTTAGGAAAGAAAGAAAACCTATTTCAGTTTTTTTTTTTTCTTTTTTGCAGTGAGGGGAGAGGTAATGGCTGTCTCGTCTTACATAATTTTTTTTCCTATGATCCACCCCCATTGTTTCCTTGCAAAAACAATTATTAGACATAGGAATTGAAAAAGTTCCTTCTTACTATCCTAGTAAAGGACAGGAAGTCTGAAATCCGAAGCCAGCTACTGCCTGTCAGGCTAAGTTGTTCATTATATTCTTGTTTGTCTTGTTTAGATTATACATCCCCTGGGCAAGAGGCCGGGTGGTTTTATTACAGTACCCATCGGTCTGTCAACACCATCTAAATTAAAGCAAACACTCTACTCAAATGGTGCTTTTTGATCATGTCTCCCTATGTCTCAGACTGCTGAGGACTGAGAGCTTTGAGTTAGCTATGACACCATTAAAATGGACTGAACCCAAAATGACGGGGCTGTTCTTGAGAAAACTCATTTTCTCATCCTGACATGGACTGCAGAAGACACATTGAAGCTGTAAAACACAGCTTAGAAATGACTAGACTAATTTTAGAACCCGTTTACACAGCTGCTCCACTGAAAAGCTGACTTTCATTGTAATTCTTGCTCTGGGAGGGCTTGCCTTTTATTTAATTAAAAATGATCGGCAAGGCAGGCTTTTGATACAGTACTGTCCAGAGTAAAACTGCAAGGTGAGTGTGGCTGCAGTAGCTCTCTAACATTCTGCTTTATTAGATGTCAGCTTATAATTAAAAGTTTGAGTGGCAGAACTCTGGGTACCCAGCAAAATGGTTTTGAGGATCTTAATTATTTCCAACCATCGTACTAGCAAATATATGAGACTGTGAGATATAGCATGGAGGGAGACATTTGGCATTTCCCAAATACTCCCTTTGAAAAATGCAGAAATAGGAAATGCTCTAGGGTTTAGAGCCCAGGAGAGGAAAATTCACATTTTGAAATGCAATTGAAATCATCCCCTGCTAGGTGAAAGAGTTACATGTTTGAAGCAATAGATATTAGAAGCAAAACAAAGGGAGTCAAATATCCTAGGGAAAGACATCAGTCTTGGTTATGAAGTTAATTAGAAAAATAAAAGTGCTTTTCCCTTCCAGTTATGCTTGTTATTACTTATGCCATGATATTCATTTTATGGGAATGCTTTTTAGAAATACCTAAATTTTACTGAAAAAAGGTTTTGAGTTTTTTTTCCATTTGGAAAACTAATATAACAATACACTAAACTTTGGGACTCATCAAATGCTCTTTTATTTTGTGACACCGAGGTGCCTAGAACTGAATCACAGTCATCAAATGTTCTTCTCATAAGGGCTATTTATATATCTGAAACTTCACACTTCGTAAGTGAGCCAGTTAGGAATTTCTGGGGAACCAACCAACTCAACTGTTAATCTTATTAGCAAATTACATAATGTAATAGTCACATGTACTTTATATTAATATACTCAAGGCTACTTGCAATTTACTTCTAAGCTTGCTATGTTCAATACTACCACATTTTAAAGATCAAGTAGGTTTAGCAATAAGACTGTCAGCAAGGTTGCAGTTGAATCTGTTAAGGCTGTTTTAGTGGGTCAAAGTTAGGTTTGTAGACATCATTACGACTTGTTAGTTAGTACTATTTAATAAAGGGACTTATTAATTGATAAGCAGAAACAACGTAAAGAGAGATTGCATGTTCCAAATGACAGTCGGTCTGTTTTGATGGTGGGGAGTCTTTGTTTACATCCCTGTTTTTTAGAAGGAAATAGTAGCAAACAAAGAGAAAACATCCATTTTCTGTTGCCATCACATTAACAGGTCGCTGAAATTTCTGAAAACTAAATTTTAAAACCAAGTTCAGAAAATATTTAGCCATATTAGTTTCTAAAAACCTCAAATTGGAAGATTTTTAGAACTGTCTGCTAATTTAAATGTGAGAGGTGAATTACAGATTTAAATGAAGTACATGTGGTGTTTGGAGATGACTTTTTTAGTATGCAAGTTCTCCACTAATTAGCTCCCAGGAGGTGAATGAGAGTTTTTGTTGTTTTTCTAGGTTCAGCTTTAAGCAAAGTGACCCAGCAAAGTTAGCCACCTACAGGCACTTAAAGTATTGTTTGAAATACCATACCTTCTGATCCCTCCAAAAGAGAGAATGTTATATAGGAGATAAACTAACTTTGGTTTACAAAATGTACTTTAAAAATATTGTGTTTATTATAGCATCTTCTTAAAATCATCATCTCATTTTCAGAATCATGAAGTTAAATAATGTATATATTTTTAAGTCTGATGGGGCCTTTCAAAATACTTTCAGTAAGGGGTAATTTTAAGTTGCACCATGTTTTGGGAAACAACCTATGTGAATCTGAGGTGAAGGCATTATGAAGGCTGAAGAGACTATTAAATATGTTGATAGAGAATGTCTCAGCTGGCTGTTGGAGAACAATGTTCCTCATCAAGTCCTTATCCAAATTCCGTATTGTCCTAGCCAGCTTGGCTAAGTTCTTCTCCTCAGGTTAATTAGTAGTGTTGAGAAAAATAAAGAGCTATTGAAGAAATTATTTATCTTCTACAGTGTGTGTATGAAAGATCAGATTCAGGGCTTTAAAATTCTTGGTACAAATCGATAATGTTCTATGCAATCCCTCTTTCTTTTTGGTTTTGTTTTTTCTTGATACACAGAATGTGTTTTATTTTTCTTAATTTATTAAACTTTTAAAAATGTTTTATTTATTTTTGAGAGACAGAGTATTAGTGGAGAAGGGGCAGAGAGGGGGAGACACAGAATCGGAAGCAGGCTCCAGGCTCTGAGCTGTAGCACAGAGCCTGACGCAGGGCTTGAAACCATGAGCCACGAGATCATGACCTGAGCTGAAGTTGGCTCCTTAACCGGCTGAGCCACCCAGGCACCCCGACATAGTATGTGCTTTTAAGTTTCCTTGAGTTCCATAAAATAAGACTCAAACCCTATTGGAATGAGTTAAGCCTTTTCCTTCCTCTTATAATTTTAATGACCACATGTGGTAGTGTATCCTTTAAAGTAGTTGGGCTGTATATTGATGAGAATCATTGTAGTAGTATTGGTCGGCTAATGAATTCATTCAAGGAGAGTGTTAAGGTCCAACTATGTGTTATGAATTGTTCAAGGTTCTAGAAATAAGAGTGAATAACACACAGTGCATTTTAAGGGAACAGTGAGTCAGGGCGAGACCTGAAAATAGATGAAGACAATCCAATGTAGGAGTGCTACAAATGATAGACAGGAAAGAACATGTATTATGCTAAACGGACTACTATAGGCACTTACATGTATTAATGTTAGTATAGTCCCCAGAAAAGCCCAGCGAGTCAGGTACTATTATTAACCCCATTTTATAGCTGAGGAAAGTGAAGGAAAAGAGGCTAACCAACTTAACCAATGTCACACACTCAGTAAGTAGCTGACCCAGGAAGCCTGGCACATGAATTACTTTATTTCTGCTCAGGATGACAATGCCTCCATTTTGAACCCCATAATTTTTGGTGCTTCAGCTTCTCCCTACTCCCCACCCCAACACATGCAACAAGCCATCACTCTGTAAGACCCATAGGAGTGTGTAGTTCCTGTACTTTCATGAATTTTCTTGTATGGCCTGGCTTTTGGATGTCCCCATCCCTTTTTCCTTTCAACTGATTTTGTATCATAAGAACCAGGTTGGCAGATTAGAAATATGGATATCTACCTTTTATACCTTCTCTATTGGATGAAGAGAATTCATGCCAGTAATATCACTTTGAATTACAGGTTTGAGCTTTCAAATAGTATTGGAATGCATGGTTTTGGAGGAACTTGAGATCTGAGACAGTGACTGAAAGATTTATGTTTCTAACATTCCCAAGGGTAATCTATAAATGGGGAAACAACCATGTATGCTGATTTAAATTTAAGGCTCTCTTTAGGTCCAGAAAATCCTTATATAAGAGAAAGAAGAATCCATTTATTCATTCTGTATACATTAATGAGATACATTTTTCCTGGCTTTGAGCAATTTATTATTTCTTTTGGGGAAACAAGACGTATATACATTAATTCAATAATAGAACAATTCCAAGACTTAACTTAGCAACTAAATGGAATAGATAGTGTTTCAAAGTTTGCCTTGATAGTGGAGGCAAGGTTTCTGATCATTGGCTTATAGTTAGAATGGGAAAGGATCCTAGAAATAATTTAATTCACCATTTCTCCATTCTGTGTAATTAGTACCTATATATTATTTAGTTAATATTTTTCCTTAAATCAACTTCCTGTTTTTATTTAAATATATTGTAAATGAAATCAGTTTTATATACCATATATTTTAATGCAATAAGGGCAAAAAAACATTTTAATTCTAACTAAAAACTGCCTTTGCAAGACTCTAAATTTAAGGTGTACCCTTTGTTAAAAAAGGAGATTTGCTTGTTTTAGGGAAGTGTCAAAGCTATACTAGCATGAAGGTAAGACTTTCTCCTTGACCTTGTTAGAAAAGTTAAAAAGAGAATTGAAAGGAAAATAAATTTCTTACTTTGGGATTCAAAATTATTTAATGCTTTTAACTAACTCATCTATTATTTCCACTAATGTAGATCCCAAACTTTGGGACACATTAATTCAGTTGCATCTTCTTAATTTTCAAACCAGAAAGCCTAGATTCACAAAGAAATTGTAGCCCAAGTCAACACTGGAACCTGGGTCTCCCGATCCACAATCTTTCCCCTGCCCCATCTCCCTGCAATTAAAAAAAAAAAATGGTTTGGTTTTTAGAGGTGACCTGTCAACTTTGGGCATGAAGTCTCTTGTAACTAGTTATGGTTGCTGCTTTTAGTAATGAAGTGATCATTGTTTTTCTGCCTTCTTTAAGTAGATGTACTATTCCCTTTACATATCTGCTTGCTTGTTTGTATATACTTATTTATATTTAAACACATGTATATGTGGAATTTGAATTTTGGAGTTTCTCAAAATTAAGAAACTGGATTAAACTCAACCTCAGCAAGATCCTCTCCTCCCCTGCTGCCCCACTATATTGCCTGTGATGAAGTGATGAACAGCTGGAATTTTGCTATTACCCTGGGAACAGTTTATTTTGACTTTGTCACAGTCTACCTGCTTGCTATTCCTAGTATAGTACCTCTTCTCATTAGAGAACTGGAAACAAACATTGTATTATGCTTTTTAAAATTCAGGCTGAAGTAGGGCTTAGGAAAACACCGAAGCAATACACTTGGGGGCGGGTGGTGCTAAGGCACATTATTTTCTCTAAGACACATTTCATCACATTTTTCTTAATATATTTTACACTTTACACCTCACTGTGAAAGAAAATGAACTCCTAAGCTGTCCAAAAAGGGCAGATTTAAAATCACATAAATGTTTTTAAGTTTTAGGGTTTTTTCCCCCGAAAATGAATACTATCCTATTCAGGTCTTCTTGTTATTATTACTTTTGTCGTTCTTGGTTTTAGTTCACTTTTTTTATTGATGCTGAAACTAATTTTTTAAAAGTATATATTTTGTTTCCTTTTTTTAATTTTTTTTTTTAACGTTTATTTATTTTTGAGACAGAGAGAGACAGAGCACGAACGGGGGAGGGTCAGAGAGAGAGGGAGACACAGAATCTGAAACAGGCTCCAGGCTCTGAGCAGTCAGCACAGAGCCCGACGCGGGGCTCGAACTCACATACCGCGAGATCATGACCTGAGCCGAAGTCGGCCGCTTAACTGACTGAGCCACCCAGGCGCCCCTTTGTTTCCTTTTTTAAGTGAACTTGAGGTTAATATCAAATAAATAGTATAGACATTTTAAATGTTTGGCCTTTGTATATTGAGATATTGCTGCTACAAAAAGTTATCACAATCTTGATGTGTTAAAACAACACAAATTTATTACCTTACATTTCTGGAGGTCAGAAGTCTGACACAGATCTCACTGGCTAAAATCTAGATGTCAGCAGACCCACATTTCTTTTTGAAGCTGTAGGGAAGAATCCATTTTCTAGCTTTGACAGCTTCTAGAGACTGCTTGCATTCCTTGGCTCATGGCCCTTCGCCTCCATCTTCAAAGCCAGCAGTGGCTGGTGACATCTTTCTCACATTGTATCATGTTGACACTAATTCTTCCTCCATCTTCCACTTTTAAGGACCTTTGTGATTGCATTGGACCCACCTGGATAATCCAGGAAACACTCCCTATCTTAAGGTCAATTGATTAACAAACTTAATTGCATCAGCAACCTTAATTCTCCTTTGTCATTTAGTTGCAGTTTCAAGAATGTAGACATCTTTGGGAGACCATTCATGCAGTCTTTTCTTGAAGGTTATCTCCTTATTCATTCATTCTTTCTTTTTCTTTCTTTCTTTCTTTCTTTCTTTCTTTCTTTCTTTCTTTCTTTCTTTCTTT
>NC_064810.1:103351880-103414091 GCF_023721935.1 Panthera uncia | reverse complement strand
TTTCTTTCTTTCTTTCTTTCTTTCTTTCTTTCTTTCTTTCTTTCTTTATAGTTTTTTAATGTTTATTTCTGAGACAGAGAGAGACAGAGCTTGAGTGGAGGAGGGGGAGAGAGAGAGAGGGAGACACAGAATCAGAAGCAGGTTCCAGGCTCTGAGCTGTCAGCACAGAGCCTGATGCGGGGCTCAAACTCACAAACTGTGAGATCATGACCTGAGCCAAAGTCAGTCGCTCAACCGACTGAGCCACCCAGGTGCTCCTCCTTATACTTTAAAAAATAAAAAATATATTTTGAGCAAAATATGAATCTCTTGTAAGTTGATTATTAATTAATTCATTTTAAAATCAAATATACCTCGTCACATAGATTAACATTTCCTGGAGACATACATTTTAAAGGTTTAAATTAGGGGCACCTGGGTGGCTCAGTTGGTTAAGCTCTCAATTCTTGGTTTTTGCTCAGGTCATGATCTCACAGTTCCTGACCCCTCGCTGGGCTCTATGCTGACAGCATGGAGCCTGCTTGGGATTCTCTCTCTCTCTCTCTCTCTCTCTCTCTCTCTCTCTGCTCCTCCTCTGCTCACAATCTCTCTCTCTCTCTCAAAATAAATAAATAACAATAAATAAAGGTTTAAATTCATTATGAAATCTTTAGTTTTTTGCAATTAGCATGGTATCATTAAAAGTTTGATGACCATTCAATATTTGTGTGTGTGTGTTTATTTTTTAGAGAGAGAGTGCAAGTTGGGGGAGGAACAGAGAAAGAGAGGGAGACAGAGAATCCAAAGTAGGTTCTGTGGTGCCGTCAGCACAGAGCCCTACGTGGGGCTTGAATGCATGAACCATGAGATCATAACCTGAGCTGAGGTCGGAAGCTTAAGCAACAGAGCCACCTAGGCACCCCTGACCATTCAATCTTAAACTTTTATATGTTTTTGGCATTTGGATGTGAAGTTTACGGAGATATTAGTCAACTCTTTGGTAGATAGATTTTTTTGAAGTTTGGTTGTGATGTGCTTTTCAACCCACTGGGGTTTCTTTCTCTCCCTTAGTCCATTCTCTCCACATTATCCCTGTATTTCCTGCTACTGAAAGCTTGTCCAATAATTACTGATAAAAATCAACCTCAACACTTCCAACTTCAGATCCTCAGTTATAGAGAGAAGACTATGTTCTGTGGATTTACTTTTAATTTGTTTTGGCCTAATCTAAAAAAGATTCAAGGATTCTGAATTTATTTGTTATTATAATATAATATTATGATTTGGCACCTACAAAAGTGTGCAAAGTGCTTTTAAAAAAATTAAAACATATATGTGTTTTCTGTTCTCAGAGTGGCAAGGTGAAGAAATTAAACTAGAATAAGAATAATATATTAATACAGATTGACGAGACAAGAACTGTTACAGGCAGCACATGATCAATGATTAATTGGCAAATCAGTGGACAGGAAATAAATATAATGAGTTCTGAGAAAGATAACTCTCTTCGTATTGTGTGTACCCCATGCCCATATATTACCCATTACCACTTAATTAACTACATCAAGCTTGCCCCGAAGTCACAGCAATTCTCCATATTGTCATTAACCTGTCCTTGTAAAAGGAAAAATCTTGGTACTGTGTGCAAGTTGTAAAGCTCATGCCCAGATGTGCAGAAATTATGACTATTTTCAGATATCTGGGGTTCATAGGGTTATTTGCAGGAGGTTTTCAGAATAAAGTACTCATGGTGAATGCTCAGCAAATATTCATTAAAATAAAATTATATGAGTCAGATCTTATTATTTTTTCAAGTTGATAGACACTTCACTAAATTTTTGCTTTGTATTATTTTAATCTTTTCATGACTTTCATTTAACATTTATTTTGGGAGGATTTTTCAGTTATTATCTACATTACTCAATTAAAAATCCATGGTGAATTTAATTTACATGGTATTTTCTGGTCATTAATGAGTATTAAAATCCAGCCTAATATCATTTTAAGTAATATTTTCTGTCAAAGGACCACTTTTTTCATCTCAAATCTTGAGATATTATCCATGTTATGTTTTTCCATGCTTTTGATATTATTGCAGATATTTGTATGGGATGGTTGCATTTGATGTTAATCATATAATTTAGTCCTATCCTAAGAATTTAAAACTATAGAAGAATATTTCTATAAAAAAGGCATTTCTAAAAAGCATTTTTGCCTTGTTAATTCAAGATAAGGGTAGAGTTTTCACACCATAGATTTTTTTCATTAGTGATTATTTACATACTGATTCTCTGGTAATCATGGTTGTCATAGATAGATATTACTTTTGAACATTTTGATTGGACTGTTTTTGCTATTGAAAAAGATTTTTTCCAGAGTAATCCAATTCTATTGTATGACTCTAATTTCTAGCCTCCCTAACACCGATATTTTCTTTCTGTTATTTGTAATTGCATTATATATGGGGGGGGAGGGGGAGAGGGAGATGGGGGCCATGACAAGGATGTGGATACAGGAATGGGGACGTATTGGAGCCAATAATTTAATCTATCACAATTGCTACGGATTATATTAATAGATAGCCCTGAGAGATGTATATATCAACAATGTGTCCAAGTTAAACAATTGGCTTCAATAAATTAACAGCATTATATGCTATCTGTCTATCCAGAGTACATTAAAAAGACCTCTATCTAGTTATATAATTGCATTTTATAACAACAGTAATACCTAAATTTTATTTTTGCATATATAATCTCCACATGATCCTCACAATGATCTTGCTGATGTGAGATGCTGGAGTGAGAAAATTCAGAGAGCAACTGGTTCCTGGCTTGCAGCTGGAGCTTGTGAACCAGTGGAGGCAGATGAAGTGGGGTTATGATATGATTTTCTATCAATGCAATCTTCCTTCCTCCTCATAACACATCTCTATTTGATCCTTCACTCCATTGTAGGTATCTTTCTCTTGTATTCCCATCTCAGTAAGATTAAACTACTTGACAGTAGAATGTGTTTTGGCTGGCAGCAGATAACTAGGAATTCTATCTCCTGTCTTATATTATTGTTAGTGCCAACTCTGACTAATATAAAGACCACTTTATAGAGAGCATTATTTTCATGTACACATGTGCAAAGGAAGAAAACATAGGTCTAAAAGGAAGGTGACTTGGCTTGGTAGAGCCTCACTAGCTGCTCACCACATCCCTTGTCCTCATATTCCTGCTGAACTACATTTCTCATTCTCCTGTGTAGTAGGTGATAGGTGACTAAATTGTAGTCAGCGAGTGTGAGCAGAATTCATGTGTGCCACTTCCAGGCTTGGCCTAATTTATTATAAGCTTCTTAAATGTGATCCTCCATAATGTCTTCCTGTCAGATACACTGAAGATTTTGAAGATGGCAAAGACACAATATGGAAGGAGCCTGGGTCCCTGAGTCACTGCTCAGACAGTGCCCTGCTACTCTTGTAACAGGATTCTCATACACACAGTCGTGACACAAGGCTTTTCTTTCCAGAAAGCAACTTTATTCCTGCCAGCGTGGCTCAGTTGGGTTCGTATCTGAAGAACTGAGCCCCGAACACCATGTGGCATACTTTTTTGTATATTTTCCACTTCTTTGTCTCCCATGTATGGTAACATACAAACATGTAGTCTGATTAAGTGGTCTTATGTTACAAGGTCGTGAGGGATGTTGTCATGTACTCATATAACCAGGTTGCCTTGAGGTTTTTGTTTTTTTTTTTCTTTCCTTAGGGAAGGGACCCTACCACACTCTGGTATACTGGTATTGTAAACAAGATGTATACTTCTCTTTCATTTGAGTATATGTTCATTTTGTTACAGCAGCTAAAATTAACTTAACTGATATACTTTGGTTTTCCAAAGTTATTTCTCTAGGCCTCAGTTTCCTTTTTTATAAAATGAAGGAATTTGCTAGACTGACCTTGCCTTTCCCCAAACACACAGAACATTTGGGACTTCTGCACTTGCTGTTTCCTCTGCCTGAAAACTCTTCTCAGAAATTCACACTGCTTGCACCTTCAATCCTCAGTTCAGCCTAAATGTGACCTTATCAGTGAGGCCCCCTGGGCACTCTAAGTGTTATAACATTTCTCCTTCTCCATTACTCTTTTCTTCTCTTATCTTGCTCCAGTTTTCCTTATAACACAAGCACCAAAGAATTATTTATTTGGCACCTAGTAAAATATTTGTTGAAGAATTGTGTGAAGTGCTCTCCAAGGTGCCAAAGAACTATAAAAGATTATGTTTTCTATATTCAAGAATTTGTGATCTGAGGGGGGAAATAAAATGGAATTAAAAATCAATTTTAGGGGCGCCTGAGCGGCCCAGTTGGTTAAGCATTTGACTCTTGGTTTCAGCTCAGGTCATGATCTCACGGTTTGTGAGTTCAAGCCCCACATCAGGTTCTGTGCTGATGGCACAGAGACTTCTTGGGATTCTCTCTCTCTATCTTTCTCTCTGTTTCTTCTCCACTTGTACTCTCCCTCCCTCTCTCAAAATAAAGAAATAAACTTAAAAAAATGTTTTTTAAAAAGTCAATTTTAAATACACAAAAGGCATGTACACTTTTCTTCATTATATTGCCAAATATGTACGGGAAGATAGGAATTATAAAAACTATTAAAGGGGCGCCTGGGTGGCGCAGTCGGTTAAGCGTCCGACTTCAGCCAGGTCACGATCTCGCGGTCCGTGAGTTCGAGCCCCGCGTCAGGCTCTGGGCTGATGGCTTGGAGCCTGGAGCCTGTTTCCGATTCTGTGTCTCCCTCTCTCTCTGCCCCTCCCCCGTTCATGCTCTGTCTCTCTCTGTCCCAAAAATAAATAAAAAACGTTGAAAAAAAAAATAAATAAAAAAACTATTAAGTACTTACTGAAATTTTAAAGACATTATTTTGTTTGGTGACTCTGCAAAATTAGCATTATTTTACCCATCTCCTAGATGAGGAAACAGGGTAAGAGGGTTGGAATGGGAGCTTCGTAAGAGTAGGATCACATCTGTCTTATTCTCTGGCATTTAGCAAAGCTTCTGACAGATAGCAAGAAATATTTTTTTTTAACAGAAAATGGGTTGCATAACTTGTCCATGGTGGATCAGTTGAGATTAGAACAGGTATTTGCCTAAAAATAAAGTCCCTGCTTTTTTTCACACTCCTAGGATGGCAGTTATGTTTCACTCTGATCTAATTCCTGACTCTGGGCTGCAGCTTTTTCTGTTTCCTCTCATGAAAGACTGTTCCCTTAGTAACCACATGTCTGAGTTGTTTCCATTTGTCAGGCCTCTGCCCAGCCATCACCTCAGTGGAAAGGCTTTTCAAGCTCCACCCAGGCCTACTGTACCAGAACTGGCATTTTAACAAGATCCCCAGATGATTCCTGTACATATCAAAGTAGGAGAAACCTGACTTTAGGAATATAGATAATACCAATCAATTAGCCTTGGCAAATAATAAGAACCCTCTTTACCATCTCTGTACTTCTCTGTTATATTCATCTAGAGCTAGAACCCTAACTTTGGCATTATTATATATTATCTAGAATGGGTAGGGCTGAGTGGAAATGATGTGGAAATATTTTGAAAAGATGATCTTCAGGTGTTTAAAAATAAAAAAGGTATTTGGTTTGCTAAAACAGGGAGAGATGCATTCTGGATCACAGGAAATTGAACAAGTACTTTTGGGATTAGTTCACTATGGCAATAGGTAAACATCTATGTACAGAATTGGAAGGATACTTGGTCTAGAGCAGTACTTACCTTTAATGAATGGATATAGGATGAAGGGAAATTAGTGTAGTGGCAAAAGAAACAGATGAAAGTAGCATTAAAAAGGCACAAGGATAGAACAAGGCTAGATAGGGTCTAGGTGAAGGATGATGTTAGCAACTAAAAGCAAGAGGAGAGAAAAAAAACTGCCAGGGAGAATTAAATTTGGTAAGATGAAAATTATGAGTGTTCTTACAGAAAATAATTATACTAGGTAGTGAGGACAAAGGTTATAATGTGAGAAGTTGCAAAATCAAAGGCTTTAATAAAAAAGAGGCTGATGAAAAAGTGAACCATGAATATAGATCATTTATTTATCAAATTTACCATTTAAGGAATCACAGAAAGAAGAGAGTTTATTTTTTTTTATTTTTTATTTTTGAAGTTTATTGCCAAATTGGTTTCCATACAACACCCAGTGCTCATCCCAAAAGGTGCCCTCCTCAATATCCATCACCCACCCCCTATCAACCCTTAGTTTGTTCTCAGTTTTTAACAGTCTCTTATGCTTTGGCTCTCTCCCACTTTAACCTCTTTTTTTTTTTTTTTCCTTCCCCTCCCCCATGGGTTTCTGTTAAGTTTCTCAGAATCCACATAAGAGTGAAACAATATGGTGTCTGTCTTTCTCTGTATGGCTTATTTCACTTAGCATAACATTCTCTAGTTCCATCCACGTTGCTACAAAGGGCCATATTTCATTCTTTCTCATTGCCATGTAGTACTCCATTGTGTATATAAACCACAATTTCTTTATCCATTCATCACTTGTTGGACATTTAGGCTCTTTCCATAATTTGGCTATTGTTGAGAGTGCTGCTATAAACATTGGGGTACAAGTGCCCCTATGCATCAGTACTCCTATATCCCTTGGGTAGATTCCTAGCAGTGCTGTTGCTGGGTCATAGGGTAGGTCTATTTTTAATTTTTTGAGGAACCTCCACAGTGTTTTCCAGAGTGGCTGCACCAATTTGCATTCCCACCAACAGCGCAAGAGGGTTCCCGTTTCTTCACATCCTCGCCAGCATCTATAGTCTCCTGATTTGTTCATTTTGGCCACTCTGACTGGCATGAGGTAATATCTGAGTGTGGTTTTGATTTGTATTTCCCTGATGAGGAGTGATGTTGAGCATCTTTTCATGTGCCTGTTGGCCATCTGGATGTCTTCTTTAGAGAAGTGTCTATTCATGTTTTCTGCCCATTTCTTCACTGGATTATTTGTTTTTTGGGTGTGGAGTTTGGTGAGCTAGAAAGAAGAGAGTTTAGATGGAAGGGTGATCGGTTCAAGAATTACCTCCTGAGGCCTGGACAATCAGGGTCCCTGTGCTGAGCCCTGTATCTTAGCCTAGCTTGTATCCTTCTCTAGCTTGCCCTTTCCTATTAGGTCAAGGATCAAGGAACCCAGGAAACCACTCCCCTGGTTTCTCTTGCCTCCATTTGAGAGCATGGTCTCAGATTCCAGAAGTGCCTACCTAAATGACTCCAGAGTCATTTCCAGGACCCTTGAAGACCTCTTTCTTTGGTCTAAAATCTTGAGGGCAGACTGCCTAACTAATGTGCAAATATCCAACAAGGGCTATGCAGTGGGGGTGTTTGTAGCCATGGGTTGGGAGTGATCTGAACAGAGCTTGCACTTGTCTTCTGGGTTGTCCATACACATGCCTATGAGGCCCCACATATTGCTTAATGGAGGTGGGGATGTGAACAGAAAGGGTCTAGGGCAAGGGGTGGGGGTGGTAGTTTTCAACTGCATTATTGCCCCAGGCTGGTGTTGGATTCGAGTGAAGCTTTCACTCAGTTCTGTACTCCATGAATCCTCTTTTCCCTGTAGGAGAAAAGATGCCTTCATAATTTAGAAATTTAATTAATTTTGATTGAATCATCAATTAAGGGAGTTGAGTGATACACAGCTGAATGCAGTTATATTTACTGATTCTTCAGACATTCAGAAGGCATCAATATGGTGACTTCAATAAATAATTCCACTCTCAGTGCAGATGTGGGACTAATCAGAGTGCTATAGGGGAAAATATAGATTGGATTCAGCCCCTATTAGTAATGCACTTCCATTTTTAGAAAAGATCTTTTATCCTGAGAGCCATTCCTACTATACTAAAATTAACTACCATGTGATTGTAGCATTTACTGTAACATCATGCTTGTGTCTGGCATCTGTGTTTGTCTCCCTGTTAATTCCTCAACCTTTCCATTTATTTTTCATGTTCACAAAGGTTAATTGACATCGACTACTGTTTATATGAGGAATTCCTTGGTGAATCTTAGTGGTGGTCACTTTGTGAGGTTTCAGTTCAGTTGAGCAAGAATTTTGATAGTCAATCTACAAGGCTGTCTGGAAGCCTAGCACTTAATTGAAGTGCATTACCCCTGACTGGGCTGAATTGTTAGGCATGGGTGGCCGGGGGGGGGGGGGGGGGAGTTTGATTTTCTTGTCTCTTTCTTATGGCTTAATCCTCTATACACTGACCCCCTCTTAGGGTTTTTATAGGTGCTTGCTCCCTTTGCTAAGACATTATGTAGCTAGAACAGTAATTATTTATTAGTGATACTCTGATGTCTTGGGCTGAAGTAGGGCAGTAAGACCACAATACATTTGTATGCTCGTTTGGATTGGTATATAGATGGGTCTACTTGGTGTTGTGTTCCATACCTCAACACTATCAAGTAGCCTGGGCAGACATAATCCCAGCTATACTGATGGGAGATCTGCGGCTCAGGTCACAGTGCTCAGTGATGGAGCAGCAAGTGAGATTCTGGATCTTCTGACTCCTGGTCCAGTGCTTGTCCCCTGTACCACATGGCACATGGGCCCATTTAATTTGAAGTGATGACCAATTGTGCTTGCTGTGGAAGCCCTTCATACTCTGTACATTTTGAGAATCAGTGCATAGATGTCACCTCTTGATTTTGAGTTGGCAATTGACTCCTCGTCACTCACTTTCCATTTTTGGATTTCTGTGGGTGATGCTTACACACTGTTCTCATTTTGTTCCACTGGCTGGCCTTTCAGGGCTCGAAAGATTGTCATCTGCTGTTTTCACTTAAAGAATATGATAACAAATATATAACAATATAACAATAAATATAGAATTATATGTGTGTGTATTATATTATCTCTTAGATTTTATATCTACTATCACCAGATTGAATCAATGTAAAAAGCTTCGTTGGGCCTAATTTAGCCTAATCATTGATGCTTTACCAGAGGGGGAAATCATGTCAATTTTCCCTTAGGTAAATTAATTTTTAGGGTTGATCTGTGTATCTAGTGTGGCAATGTCTATATCCTCTCATAAAATCACTTCTTGTCCTTTGCCATTTGGGCCCAGAGAAGTAACACCCATAATGTCAGGGAAAAGTGGCTAATATCACCACCCAAGCTTTCTGTTCCAGTCCAGTAATGGCAACCAGCCAGCACCTTGGCTGATGCTTCACACAGACCCATGGAGGTCTGCCTCTCAGTTGTCTGTGCAGGGCACCATCTGTGGTTGCTGGCCCCATGGCAGTGCTATGCCTCTGGGGATGGGTAGACACCAGAAGCTCCAGGCTTGAAGCTTCCAAGCCTCTGGCCCTTCTGTTGAGATGGTCTTCCAGCTCCTACCAAGTCTTCCACTAATGCCTCAATTTTATAGGATCTAGGGACCCCTAGGTGGGCCCAAAATGAATATGGGTGCATTGTTGCCTGCACTGCAGTGGGTATAGGCAGGTTTGTGGATACAGCTGGGTGGCTTTGAAGCTCCCTTTCTTTAGCTTCTGACTGGCTTGATGTGTGGGAATTATCAGGGATTTTCCAAGAAGTAAGCATGAATTTACAAAAACATAACTCATAGGTAGAATAATTTGCCAAACTGTCACCTAGGATACTGTCATCTTGTTTTATTTTAAATTCCTTTACCTATGAGTATGAGTGGCATGGAAGTGCACTATCCCACATGGTCTCACCCTGCATTAGGTATATGGTAGACTTCTGCTAACCACCACTTGCAGAAGTTGAATTCTTATCTAGTGCTGTTTGCATGGAGTCTTGTAGCCAAAGCCTGGAAATCAAAGGAAATCATCAGGGAGAACAAAAGGTAATCTTCTGCCTTTAAGAGACAGGTCCTTCTGTTGTTCTATTAACTGTCCTAAATATCTGAATGATTTAACCAACTAGAGTACATTGGTCTCCCTGACTCTGTCTTCATTAGGCAGGTTGAGCATTAAACACACATGTGTGTGTATACATGCACACGTGTACACACATAGATTCTGTAGTCAGGTTCTTGTGAGAGTACAGCCCATGTTGCTATTTATCATTCATCAAAATATATGAGATTTCTGTTATGAAATGTTCTGTCTCCAAAAACAGATATTTCTTCTCTTTTAGAAAAATATCTTTGGCTGGATCCCTGGAACTTTAATTAAAATCCCGGTTGCTCTTTAAAAAAACGTTATTGCATTTCAGACAGCTTGGATGTAAAACAGGGAGTCCAGGAACCAGAACGTTTTTGCCAGTGGGATGGAAGGGACCATGAGGACAGATCAAAGTGTTGCCTGGGCTAGCTAGCCTGACGGGTCTCAGGGGATGGCTCCTGGGCTGAAACCTGCCACTTAATGAGGACCAGCCCATTAGCCCAAGTCCCTAGGTTTGAAGGTAATTATTGGAAGCAGTCACAAATTTTCCTTCATTTGTGTCCTTGACATTGTCTGGGCTGTTATATATAAAAAACTAAGAAGATTATCATTAACTAATTAGTTAATTCATTTATATAGTGTTATGGACTGAATATTTGTGTCCTTTCAAAATTCATACATTGTAGCCTTAACACTCAATGTGACTGTTATTGGAAGGGGGACCTTTGGGAGGTGATTAGGTGTAGATGAGGTCGTGAGTTTGGAGATCCCAAGATGAGATTAGTGTCCTTGTAAGAAGAGGAAGAAACACCAGAACTTCCTCTCTCTGCCATGTGAGAATACAAGGCGGCTATCTGCAAGTCAGGAAGAGGGCTCTTACAGGAACCAAGTCTGCCGGCACCTTGATGTCAGACTTTCCAGCCTCCAGAACTGTGAGCAATAAATGTCTGTTGTTTAAGCCACCTGCTCTATGGTATTTGTTGTGGCAGCGTGAGAAGACTAAGACATATCATTTAGTTATTCATGATGCTTGTTTAACTTTTGTCTCCTTCAATAGACTGTGAGTCCCATGAGGGCAGGAACCACTTCTGTCTTGCCCACTGCTGTGTCCCTGGCACCTACTTGGGAATGTGGGAATGACAGAAGCTCGAAAAAAACTTATAGAATGAATGTGGAGGCACATGACATACTAAGTAAGAGGAATATGAAAATGACTAAAACATAGTCCCTGTCTTTACAGGCTAATGGTGTACTGAAGACAATTGGATAATTTTGATTATTATAACATGAGTTACTATTTCTTAGGCAACTTATGCATCAGGAACTTTTCATATTTTAACTCTCAAAATAACTTGATATGGCAGATACATTTTCTTTTACAGAGGAAGAAGCAGGATGAGGGAATTTAAATGGCCTACTCAAAGACGCATAGCCCCTAGGTAGAGAACCCTGTCTTCAAACTCAGGTCTGCGTGTCTTCAATATCTCTGCAATGCTACCATCTTTGGACATTTGTGGTATTCTTTCTCTTTGTGCTTCAAGATCAAGCTTTTCTCATTTTCTTAACTGAGGACTAGAAGATATAGAAAACATTTACTTTTTGGTAGAATTACTACAAGACGAGGTTTATATTTTAGTTGGTCACTTGAGCTTTGTCTGAAAAATATCTGCTAAGGTTGGTTTGGTTTCTTCTTGAGTGAATGAAGGTGGTGCTGAGCACAGGGTAGTCAGTTGAGGAAAGAGGCTGAGTGACCCTTCCCCTCTGAGCCATTCTTATTGTCATTGTAGGTGGGCTTGTGGGGCACAGAGTGAGCTGTGATGAAAGTCAGAGGGTGGTGTGGGCAGGCAGACTGGTCTGAGGGTGTTGTGGCCATATTCTCTTACATCTTTGAGGAGTGGCATGGAATACTCCTTCACAACCACAGATTAGAAGTAGAGCCTGGAGGAGCTGCTCTCATAAGCCCCAAACTCACCATCTCAGGCCCTCACATTCATTTGAAGGGGATTGCCATGAGGAATGGGGTCAGGTGGTAGCCTGGCCTCTGTTGTGTGACCATTTGCTTGAAGGTTCCAGGATCTGTCATTCACCAGGGGGTCCTCCAGGCTGAAGCTGAGGCAGTTGCTGAAGCAAAGGGTGGAGTTGGCAGGTAATATGCTTGCTTTCACACTCTGAATTCCTCAGTGATCCCTGCCATGGGGAAATGGAGAAGGAGTATCCTATAATGCTGGTCCCCAGCTCCTTAGGCTGAAGGTTCACCCTCATGAGATTTGATCTGCTACTAAGTACATTATTGAGCAGTAAGATAGAAGTTAGGAATTCTGAGTTTTAACCTCAGTTGTGCTCGTGTGTAGGTGTCAGTGTGGCATGGAAATAAATGGCTTTCTCAAGTATGGTACTCATATATTCTGGCAGAGAAATTAGAGACTCAAAGCCAGTCCTGACCTCTCATTTTTAGATAAGGAAACAGCCCAGAGAAGTTCTCTGAATGTACCAAAAGATTTGAGCTTTATTTTTCTTTGCCTTTAGCTTTGGCTTCCAAATCCAGTGAGAACCTTGCAGACTCAGGCTCTGGGTCACATTGATCAAGTATGGGCCTTCCCCAAGGTAGAGTGATGAGCAAAGAAATAGAAGTGTGGGTCAGCTGGAGTAGTTGTATAGTTTGAGTCTACATGCAGCAGTGGATGGGATACACTCCTCTGAGAGTTTATCTCCTCCACTAGAGGGCTAATTAACAATCGTCTTGAATTGCTGCTAGTCTTACGGAGTGGAGGAGAGGATTTAAATCAGAATCACCTGGGGAGATTTTTTTTAAATGAATGTTTATTTATTTTGAGAGAGAGAGAAAGAGAAGGAAGGACAGAAAGAAGGAGAGAGAATCCTAAGCAGGCTCTGTACTGTCAGCACAGAGCCCGACATGGAGCTCAGTCTCACAAACCATGAAATCATGACCTGAGCTGCCATTAAGAGTTGGACACTTAACGGACTGAGCCACCCAGGTGTCCAAACAGATTTTTAAAACACACATACAGACTCTGCTTGCCTCATTCCACCAAAAGTGAATCCAAAATAGAAGAAATGGAGGTGAGCATGGGTATTTGTAAGTAATTCTGATGTGCCTATCCCTTAGTGAGACCCACTGTGTTACTGGCAGTGGTAAGCTCCCTGAGGGATGATCTCGGGGTAGGTGTCTTTGTGTTCTCCACAGAATTGGGTGGAGTGTCTAATTCACTGGATTTTTTCTGAATAGATGAAGCAGATGGCAGTGGAGAGATAAGAAAAAATCCCCTAGACAAAAAAGACTAGGCACTGGAATGTGAGGAAGCTTGGAGGCTATTTAGTCAATACATGTTTATTGAGCGTGCTTAAAGGTGAGCCCAGCCATCTTCAGCTGTCTCGCTATCGACCTTCTATCAATAAACATAAACACTGTTTTGCCCTTGACCTCAAGAGTTAAAATAATAAATAGCTTAATTGGTCATTATTAATTCCACTTTGAATTTATTATAGATAAATGTGGCCTTGAAAAGAATCACTCCCACATTCAGCCCATGCGTTTTATCCTTGAGCCTCCCAAAGGTGTGTGTGTAGTAAAACAAATAAAATCGGCCTCCCACCACCACCCTCCCATCGACAGCACATTTGCTATTGAGTCCAGGCAAATGGCCATTTGCAAGGCTGGATGAGTAGTTAAGCCACACAGGCACAATGTAATATGACAACATTCTTCATGGTAATACCGTCTTTCTCCTCATTACATTTGAATATAGATTGCCAGTGTGTGATGCTTCCAACCTCACACTCTATTCTTGAGCTGTGGAATTTTTCAGACAAGGTGAGGTCCACATGTGCTCCCCAGACATTATTGACTTATTTGTAAGCCTAAATAAAATCACAGCTATTGTCTCTAGGAACTTAATTTGCCAAAGCTCTTTTCTTCCTACCTTTAATTATGTATATATTTATAGACTTGAGCCACCTGCCTGCTCGGTGCTCGTGTATAACCGTATCTCTTATGTACCACTTAGTGGCTCAGGGCTTTTCCTTTATACCCTCTTCGCTTCAACTCAACATTTAAATATCTGCACTCAGCTCAGCTTCGGAGTATTAAAACATTTTTTCTTTACTTCCTTGAAAAGCTGCAAACAAGCCTTTTAACATTTTATCTGGACCAAACAGTAGTGGTCTTACACAAGAAACGAGAACTCTGTAAGTAAATCTGTGTATTTATATGACTAAAGTGCATTATAAAAAGAAGCAGTAAATCCAGTTTTCTACATAAAAGGAATTAGATTTTCCAGTTTACCTCTGCTCTGGGATTAATAAAATGTGCAACAAATAGCTGATGGAATGATCCATTTGAAGTTTGTAAGGGCATCTTGGGAAGCTGGCTGGAGTAGCTTTTTTATTTTTTCAAAAAACGATGCCTGTTAATTTTTTGATTCAGTCTTGTTCATGAATGACTGTTTTAAAACGAGCCGAGAGAGACTGTTACCTGCCCATTTCTGCATGGCTGAGCAAATTCACCCGTAAATCCAAATTTCTCTTCATTTCCATCACTATACGTCTCCAAATTAAGGAGAATTCATTCCTGAGCTGGAGAGGTGCCAGAAGTTTCTCATCACTGTCTGTGGGCTGCCTTTTTCTTTCCCCTCTTTGAGGCTTTCTGATGCTTAGAGTGAGCTCAACTCAAAGGTTTCCAGCCTCACACTCGCCTCACATTCCCCCACAGTCACACCGAGCTCTGTGATTCTGAGGAATACCGTGTGCCAGCATCCGATTCACAGTCTCCTTTTACCTGCAGGTGTTCCAGAAACTTCAAAATGCGTCTGGTAATGTATTTGCTCCTCTAAACATGCCACTTTGGCATGTATTTTATGCAGCTGCTTATTATTGTTTTTTTTAAAAATCTGTCTTCTGAATAACATGCATGCTAAAAAATGTCAAAGGGGGCTTATAGAACAGTGTGGGCTCAATTATTGGTCTAGGTCTGCATGTGTGTGTCCTTGTTAATGTAGGCATGTTTGCATAAATATGTATGATTTATGTACGCATATATGTCTGGACAGGCAGATTTCACTAAAGGAATCTCATTGAAGGCACTACTTTTTATGTACATACAGGTTTTCTAATCAGATCTGTAAACATCTTACACAGCAGCAAGTAGAGGAAAATACATTTTTCATCCCCTTGCAAATGGCTTGTTTTAGGTACCTATTTGAAAAACCCTCCTTTCTTTCTTAAAAAAGGGTGAGAGAGAGAGAGAGAGAGAGAGTGTGTGTGTGTGTGTGTGTGTGTGTGTGTGTGTGTGTAGGGTGTGGGAGTGTTGGTTTTTGAGAATTTGGAGAGAAGAGTTACCTTGCTGCTGCATGAGAATTTCTACCCCATGTCACCTGCCTTCTTAAAACTCACTAATCACTGAGAAGAAGAGATGTGGTTCTGCTTAGGAATAACCCCAGGGGGACAGTGAGCCGCAGTGTTCAGCAGGCATTATAGGTATTCTAAATACTACTGCTTGAATAATAAGTAGATGGAGTAGATTTGCTATCGCCGAGTACTGCTATGTTTCCTGGCTTATAGAAATCACAATCACATTGTACATTTAGGATGTGCATGTGTTTATTGAACTCTAGGAAAGCAGCATGAGAGTCTGGGCTCATAAATCACATTATTTATTTGTCAGTGTTGGGTGCTAGATTCTAAAATTAAGAAATTACTTAGCAATTAATAATACATTCAGCATCCCTTGTCTCATTGGGTGAGATTTACATCTTTGGAACTTGCTCTTCTAGTTATAGAGACGAATGATTTAAGGTTCAGACTTAATTGCTATTTCAAATCTTTAAGCTAGAAAGATGGTTGCAATACTTTATTTAAAAGACTTATTTTGGAAAATGTGTATGTATATTTCTAACTGTGGTGGTGAGCTAATTATGACTATAATGTGTTGTATGTTTAAGATATACAACTTGAGTATTACCTGATAATAGAAATTTTATTTCTTGTCTTCATAGTATAATAATTCTTTCACTTTGCATGATGTTCTTGTTCTTGAGAGATCAATAATTATTGTAAAGATGAGAATAATGTAGCAACTCAGTATTCAAAGAAAAGTAGGTTGAACTAGCAGTTTTCTGAGAAATCAAATAATAATAGATTTTTACAAGTAAGTTTTCTAAATGTACAGTGAGTATTGATATTAGAAAATGGAAATATCTCAAATGTAAACTTGTTAAGTGGAACAGACTAGAATAATATTTATGCCATCTTGTTACACTTCCTCACTATATTTAAAACAAGGTAGTAAACAGGTTATTTTACATTGGCTATTAATTACTTTTGCTTCATGATATTGATTATAAGACAAACGATTTTTTACTGGCTTTGAATTTGAGATGTTGTAAACTTTGGTAAAATAGTTTACTGAATTATAACAATAAAATGTATATTCTTGAAAATCAGTGTGAAAACTATTGTTGCTTTTTAGCTCTTAAGAGCTAATATTTTATCACTTATAGAGCTGGGTACTTACAGAAGATTGTGTATATTTCAAGAAAATTCCCAGCTTTTAATGCTGATTTTTATCAACCTTTGTGTTCAATTTATGATTACTCAAAGCATCACAGTAAAAATACATTTCAATATGTATGAATGGTTCCTTGAAAGGGCATATTATATTAGGAGCCATTAAAAAACCCATGTAGGCTATTAATGTTATACTCGTGTATTGCTCTGTGTGTAAAGGATTTTTGTTTTAGGTACCATTCATGTCCAGTGTCTAAATACACCTAAAATTGTGACCTATTTGATGTAGGAGGCTTGGCTTTGACGTGAATATCTTGATGAGGATTTCAAATTGAAAGTATAGGATGACTGGAGATTTAGTAGCACTTTTTAAAATATGTGTTTTACAATATGCATTATTGCATATGTACAAATATTGGGCTATGTAAAAACATTGCTTATATTCAACTGTATCACAAAATACTTTCACCTTACTTTTGAAGTTGGTTGTTTTGTTTGAAGTCAGTTTCACAGGTGTAAAAAGAGGTTTTATTTTTCTGAGCCTATATGGCACTAGCAGGATAACATTCAGTGCCATTTTGTAGGGAATATAGCATACACTAAATAGTGAGAGGAAAAATGCCATGTTTCTGTTTCTAATTATGATTTCATAATGCCTTTTAGATGCAGTATAGACCAGGCCTTTATTTTATAAAACAGATTTGTGTTACCTACAATACCTGAAATGATTGTAAAACACTTCCTCCATACATTAGTTTCCCCATTATATGACTGAGATTGTTTTATGAAGCATTTAATTTTTTAAGGCTCACATGTAGAAAGAGGATATAAATATATAATTTGTAGACTGACCATGCATCTACAATGGAAAACATTCATGCTTAAAGTAAGCATTTATTGAGCATGGCTTTACCAAGCCATCCTCTATCCTTGAGCACAAGGGTGGGTGGAGGAAAGGAGTTCTTATCTAAAGAAACACGAGATGCTATTTCTGCTGTTTCATCGTTAACAATTGTTTATGGTACAGACACTTTTTAAAAAAAAATTTTTTTTTTTGTAACGTTTATTTATTTTTGAGACAGAGAGAGACAGAGTGTGAACGGGGGAGGGTCACAGAGAGAGGGAGACACAGAATCTGAAACAGGCTCCAGGCTCTGAGCTGTCAGCACAGAGCCCGACGCGGGGCTTGAACCCACGGACCGTGAGATCCGTGAGATCATGACCTGAGCCGAAGTCGGACGCTTAACCGACCGAGCCACCCAGGCGCCCCAGTACAGACACTTTTAACATAGCTTGAGAATTTTACGTACATTGGTGTGATGTGTTGTGGTGTGGGTTGTGTGTGTGTGTGTGTGTGCGCGCGCGCACGTGCATGTGTAGTTTGTTTGTTTGTTCTACTTAGTTTCAAAATGATACCATTCTAGGGTTTGCCTGTAGAAAGGGATGATCACAGTTGGGGTGAGTAGAGCAGGCAGGCTGAATAAGGAAATTCTGGAGAAGATGAGTTCTCAACCAAGATTTGGAGGAGATTATTAGCAGGCACTGATGGAAAGGGGAGGAATAAGCATTTGGGGTGAATGGGAAAGAAAGATGGGGAGAAGAAATTCAGGTCAGGAAAAAACAAGGTGATGACATTGCATGGAGAAGAGGTACCATATTGGGAGTAACAGGAAGTGTAATTGAAAAAAATCACAGAGTTGGGTTTGAAATATTTGAAGATTGAATAATTTGAAGATTAAATTAATCTTCATTAGCTTTATCATATCTTGTGGAAAAATTTGCAAAAGTAAAAATTTCTTCCATTTTATCATAACCATTTACCTCTCTAAACAGCATTTCAAATTCTATTCAATAACATTACTTAATATTTCATGAGCATTTGCTATGGGTCAGGTACTGTGCTAAATACTTTCAGTACATTATCTTGTATAGTCCTCATTTACTATTAAAATCCTCATTCTACAGATGAAGAAAGTGAGGTACTGAGAAGCTATATAGCTAGTCTAAGATTGTACAAAATCAGAAGTGGCTGAGCTGGGATTGAACCTAGACTCTGGAGCCCAGCCTTCTAACCACTACGTGACAAGGCCATTGAATTTTGTGCCTTTATCTCTAGCTCCAGGTCCAGATTGGTGTGATCAATTGCTTACTATTCATATACATGTCATTTGTTCCCTTTGGGAACAGATGTTGAGAGAGAATTACTGAGCAAGGAGTTTATTGGGGGTGGATGGGAATGGGGTAAAGATAAAAGGGGAGGAAGCAGAATTGGACAGAGAAAGACTTTGGACCACAAGGCAGATGTGGCAGTCTCAGCCAACTCAGTGGTGACCTTCAGAGGGAGGATTGTCTATTAAAGGAGCCCCACTTGGACAGAAATTGCCAGGCTGAGTATCCCTAACCTACTCAGTTTCTGACTAGGGGTTCCTAGGAAAGACATGGCTGTGACTCAAAAGCTGAGTCAGATCCTGAATGTTCTGTAACTGGAGGCTCTTAGCTAACACACTTTTTGCAGCTGAATAGCAAGTCCTTTCTTGAAGGGTGTTCTGAGTGGTGTACCTCCTTAGCTGCCAAGGTGATATCTCTACAAAATCTACAAAATCTCAGGGTGAGGCAAGGTAAGCACTTAGGGTAAAGAATTTAAGAAGGCACTCACAGTGCACCAAGTGCTGACTGGACACTTGGGAAGTTAATTTTGCACTGCCTCACTCTAATCCTCAGACCCTCAAATTCAACACACTTAGAGTTTTGTTCATCATTTTCTTTCCCCTAACACATGTCTTTTCAGTCTTCCCTCAGGCAGACCCAATGGCCTGGGTCTTTCCATCTCTAGTTTCTTTGCTCCCATCCAGTTCAGTCTCCACTGCTACAGCATCATCTGAGTTAAATGCAACTCTGATTTATAATTTTAATGCTTAATACTCTTCATTGTTTCCATATATCCTAGAGAATAAATCGCAAGCTTCTTTCTATGGGCATAGAAGGACCCTGCATGATCTGATTGTCTGACAATCTGGACCCAGGGGTAGAGGAGTTTTAATACTACAGCTAAATGCTTACTTTTATAGGTAGAATAAGTTATATTTAATTTGGGGGTTGAATGAGAGACAGGAATTTGTAGAGTTGAGAAGAACTCATGGAGTTCCTTCACATGGAGGAAGTAGCCTGAAGTAATTTGTGAGAGAATAGAGGGAATGGGCAGTTTATCTGGAATTTGGAAAATTCATAGGAGGTTAATGTATATGCCTGGAAAAGTAGATCAGAATTGATCACAAGACTGTAGCTCGGGACTGTGTAAGTTTTCATCTGAAGGTTTGGGAGCAGAGGAGTGATATGATCAAAATGGTCTTGTTATGGTCATGATGTAGAGGCTGTACTGAATGGAGAGCACTTAGGAGTCAGGGAAATTAGTTAGAAGGCTGGTTTGCTATTTTAAGCAAGAGGAAATGAGATCTTGAACTAGGTGTGTAAAGAATAAAAAAGATATAAGAAAATATGCTTTAAGTGTGAATAGGATTTCAGGACTGATTAAAGGAAGGAGATGAGGAAGGAGAGTACTCAGGACTTAAAAGTTTGAATTAGGTAACAGGAGGCTGGTGTATGAGAACCAGAAAGGGACAGAAAGAGATTCTTTTCAGGGAAGATAACAAGAGTCCAAGAGGTATCTGCAGATGGGCCATCTCATTTATTTCCCCAAAGGAATGACATACAGATCTTCTCATTTTTCTCTCATGCCAGGCACTGCTTATTCAACTCCTCAAGTTTTGCCTGATTTTAACTCACTGTCTTAATCTCTTGAGTAAATGTTAAGGCATAGAAGACAAGAATTATGTTTGTAGACACCAGCCATTCTGGCAGAGCTTAGGTTCTTTTTTCTAAATTCAAAACTATACCTTTTTTTGGATCACACAATTTCTAACTGCCAGTTTGAGTGAATTATTATTATGATTAATTTTCAAGAAGATACTTTTGCTTCATATAGACCCAATCCTGGCTAGCAGAGCTTGGCAGGAGTGGCCTATTTCATTGAAGGCTTATCTCATGAAGTAGGTAGAAAAGTTAACATTGTTATCGTGAGATGCAGAAAACCTGAAGAAACTGCTTCCCGCTGCCCAACTAACAAAGGGACAGACGTAATTGATTTAAAATGTACAAAAAGACTAAATTTCTTGGCAAGTAAAGATCCATATAATATAGGATTGTGATGTATAATTGAAAACACAATTTTCAGTGAATGACAAAGACTTAATGCTACCTGAGCTTTAGGTACAGAAATGAATAGTAAGTTTTTTACGGATTTGCAATGCAATGAGAGAAGCTCAAAGCAAATATTTAATTACTCTCAAAACTGAACAACACAATGGTAAAATTTGCACGTTCTTCCAGGCTGACTTGTTTTACTGTATAGTACAAGAAGACACTTGTAGTAATATAACATTAGCATCCATGGTGTACAAAAAAAGTAAACTTTTAAGAGATGATCAAATCTCCAAAGCCTACTAAGCAACCACACATTGTTGACAATGATAACACAGATCTGATGCCCCGTTACAACTAGGGCTGCCAGACACAGAAATACGGGAGTTGCACCCTCTGACCTTCAGGGTATAGATCTATCATAAGAAGATGAGTAGAAATCTCCTTTGCAGTCCCAGACCTAAGCATAGGACAGTATGTTTTTCTGATTGCATTAAAACAAAAAAACATGAAACATTGAAATATGAAGGCAAAGTATCCATCTGGGTGGGCTTGGATGATGCTGTGCTTCACCCTCAACCTTCAGGGAAATGATCTGTGCTACAGTAGAAAATATTTAATCTTTATTATAGACTAATGTTGTTGATACTGTTATTACTACTTTTATAGATGAGGAAATTGGCTAGAGAGGTTTAGTAACTTGCCCAAGGCCACACAGCAGGTAAGTAGCAGAGCAAATTTGAACCAAGGGCCTGAAAAACTCTCATGCACTGTGCTGGATGCTGGGTGTAAGCAGAGCCGAAAGAAGGCTTTCCTACCTAAAAGCCTCTTCTCTGATACCCTCCTTCCTCTTGCTGCTCTTATCTTCCTTGGGCCCTCCATCTTTTCTGTGTACAATAAGGAAATATTGTTATAAATTCAGGAGCCAGCACCAAAGCTGTTTTTTTGAAGGACTGAAAATTATTTGCTCAGTGAGATTAAAAATATGTTGCTACCATTTCTTGTGATTTGTATCTCTGCTGTGAGGGAGTCTACCTGCTCATCCTCACCTAGCTATGTTGCTGTTCTTAAAGGGCTTTTGTTGATGTTTAGAATTAGACAATAATTCTGCCTTTAATTTTGGCTCACTTTAGACAGTTTGAACCCACACTTTATGGGAGAGCGCAAATTGCCACTGTCTGCTACTGTATAACCACATGCATGTGATTAAAAATACCTAAGCATTTTAACTTTATAGAACTTTGGTGAAGGAAGAATCAGGTGTGATAAAACTCCTGGTAAGTTCTGTTTGTTGACGGGGACAGCTCTTATTTAGACTTCCTTATATATCTCATTCTGAAGACATGATTCCCTTAACTGTAAAATGGGTATTACAACAACTAGCTTCTATATAGAAGTATGGTGCAGTAGAATAAATAGAAGTTTCAGAATTAGATGTGCCTGGGGTGCCTGGGTGGCTCAGCTGGTTGAGCTTTCAACTCTTGATTTATGCTCAGGTCATGATCCCAGGGTCATGGATCAAGCCCCATGTTGGGCTATGCACTGAATGTGGCATCTGCTTAAGATTCTCTTGTTTTCACCCTCTGTCCCTCTCCCCCTCTTGTACACACACACTCTCTCTCTCTCAAAAAAAAATTATAATAAATAAATAAAATGAATTAGATATGCCTGGGTACTAATTCTCCCTCCTGTCACTTTGGGAAGCTGCTTTACTGCCCCTGAGGAATAGGGAGAATATTTGCATTGCTTTCAGGATAAGATGGTTCATGTGTTGTTCTAGGCATGGAATAGGTATTCAGTAAATATGTTTAGTACATCAGTAGGAGAACAGAGACATAAGTGGTTAAAATCACCTGACTCTGGATTCAAACTTCCTAGGTTCAAATCTGAGCTCTATCATTTATCACCTGAATGACATTGAGAAACTTACTTAACTTCTTTGTGCATAGTTTTCTTGTATGTAAAATGAGAATGATACCTCCCTTATAGGATTGGCTTAATGTAAGTAAGGCACTAGGAATAGTGCCTGGCACATAGTAAGAATGAGTGTTAAGCCCCTCTTTGTGAGATTGAGTTCACTGAAATCTTGTTTCTTTTCAGAGTGAGGAGCCTGGTGATTCACAATACACCGAAGGCAAGAATTTATAGTTTCTTGGTATTTGACACCTAAAACTATTTATTTTCATCTAATGTCCACTGAGTCATTGATATTATATACCTAAGTCTAACAGTTTCTTGTATACTCTATACTCATTGTTGGTGAAGGTTGGGCCCCTAGATACCAATTGTTTTCTTTTACTTTTAGATGACAATTTGCAATCTCTCTCACCATTTTATTTTAATATTTTTATTTTATTTCAATTCCAATGTAGTCAAAATGAAGTGTTACGTTAGTTTTAGGTGTACAATATAGTGATTCAACAATTCTATATATTACTCAGTGCTCATCAAGATAAGTGCATTCTTAATCCTTTTCACCTATTTCATCCATCCCTCCACCTACCTCTCCTCTGGTAACCATCAGTTCTCTATAGTGAGAAGTCTGTCTTTTGGTATTTCTCCTCCCACCCACCCCCACCTTTGTTTCTTTTGTTTCTTAAATTCCACATATGAGTGACATAGCTAGAAAAATGTTGTTACAGCCAACTCCTGTACTCTCTTCTAGCATTTTTATGGTTCCAGGTGTCACATTTAGGTCCTTAATCCATTTTGCATTTATTTTTATGTATGGTGAAAGAAAGTGTATTCTTTTGCATGTAGCTGTTCAGTTTTCCCAACACCATTTGTTGAAGAGACCATCTTTCTCGTTGCGTATTCTTGCCTTCTTTGTCAAAGATTAATTGCCTATATAATTGTGGGTTTATATGTGGACTTTCTGTTCTGTTCTGTTGATCTGTGTGTCTATTTCTGTGGCAATACCATATTGTTTTGATTACTACAGCTTGAAATCTGGGATTGTGATACCTCCAGCTTTGTTTTTCTTTTTCAAGATTACTTTGGCTATTTGGGATCTTTTGTGATTCCATGCAAATTTTAGGATTGTTTATTCGAGTTCTGTGAAAAATGCTATTGGCATTATCTATCACCATTTTAAATGCACATCTCTTTTGACCTATCAATTTTACTTCTAAGAATTTTCCGATAAATGTACTAACATAATTGAGTAAAGATGTGGTGGAGTATTTGCTTGCAACTTTATTTATGATAATAGAAGTCTATTAACAACTAAATATATGTCCAGAAAGAAACATTTAAATAATTTATGGTATATCCATGCAATAAGAATACTGCAGAGGAGATTGAAAAACTTAGAGCCATAGTGAATATGAAAAACTGTACAAACTTTTAGGAGAAAAAAAGCATTTTTTAGAGCAATCTCTACAGTACAGTGATACTGTTTGTGTTAAAAAATAGATATATTAATATCCATTTGCTTATTTAAGCATAAAAATACTCTCAAAATATATATGAGAAACTGTCAGTAGTGTTTATAAAAGAGAAATGGAAATGTGCATTGAATAAAGTACTTTTACCTTCCACTATACATGTACTGTTTGAATTGCTTAACATGGGCATATATTGCTTTTATAATTTAAAAAAATGGTCAAGAAAAATACCTTTATTTCCCCTACCCATGGATGTTAGTTTTTGAAAAAAAATATTCCATCGTGTAAGTATAATCCTAAGCCTTGGTATAATATTTTTGAATTATTGAGCCAAGTATTATCCTAAGTTAAAACACAATGTGTAGCAGCTCAGTGCCAAAGCTCCAATTTGTTCCCAGGGAGCAGAAACCAAAATTACTAAGGAGATTTCTTAACATCAAGTCACAAGAGAGTCTTAAGTCCTGTGGCAAAAATTCCTGTTGTTCTAAAGTTCATGCACTTAGAGAGGAAATATTAAATCAAACAGCATTAGGTAGGAGAAAGTAACATCTATTCAGTGACTTTTCCTCAGGACCTACTTAATTGAATGCTAAACATGGGCAAGCATTACACATGGGACTTTTCTTACATTAAGGTTTCTCTGTATTTCTAAAGCCCCTCATTCAGTCTTTTGCAAAATGCTATATAAAAGTTACATTGCTTTTGGGTTTTGAGCATGGAAGTAATTTGCATGGAGAGGTTAATCAAGATTTTTTGCCCTTTGTACTTTTAAAAGTGCTTACACATACATTGTCTCATTTGATACAAATGAGGTATTTAGGAGAAGTATTATAAAGCTCATTTTCTACATAAGGACTTGAGGTTTGGAGAGGTTAAGTGACAAGCTTAAGCAAGTCAATGTGAAGCTGACACAAGGACTTTTGGTTATGTCTTGGCTGTCCTTGCCATTGGTAGCCAAGGGCATGACTGCATAACAGAGTCATTTCTACAGTTGTAATGTTGATCTAGTATTTTCTTGGAATCACACTGATTCTGATTTAGAAAGACCCAGCCATGACCAATTGAACTTTCTCCCCAGTGTGAATTATAAACAAGCTCATTTAAATAGCTAAGGGACATCTAATGAAATTTAGATGAATCCTGGTTCCCATTTTGTACTCCTTACTAGCCATGTAATCTTGGGCAAATTGTTCTCTCATCTATAAAATGGGAATAATGATAGCATCAATCTTCCAGAGATTCTCTTAAGAGTTTACACAAAGTAATGCTTGAACAGTGTTTTCCAGAATGCATGGAATATATAGCAAGGGTTAATAAACACCAGCTACAAAAATAATAGTAATGAAAAGTATTATAAATAAGTGAGAGTCTAGGTCAGTACAGCACACATGACTGTGGTAGAGACCAGAGTTTTTGTGCACTTGGAGATGATATCCAAGAGCTTCATCCCAGGGTGGGCACCAATCAGTTTCTTTCTTTTTGGAGAAAGCTTCCCTGGAACCACAAAGAACTAAGTACAGGCATAAAGGTTGCTTAAAACTTCACTGAACCTTATTGCAGGGGCTTAGGAATCTTTGACCTAAGAGACCACCCCATCCAGAAATATAGCTCACCAATTTTCCAGTTTATGGTCAATAGTAAGGTAAGGTAAGTGAGTCTCTTAAATGTCAACTTCTTAAATCAGATTTGGGGGGAAATCTGAGAAGCCAGAGCTCAGAATCCATGTAAGGAATAGAGAAGGGATTTATTTGCTATTTAGCTTGAAAGTACTTTACTAATTCTTTTGAGTTTTTTTTTAAAACTTAATTTTCTTTACTATACAATTATTAATACACACTGCCAAAATACACAAAACCAAAACAGAAGAAATAAAAGTTCTTAGAAGGAAGCATTGTTCATATTTATTTTGGTATGCAGCTTTTCATACTTTTATAAATATATTTTTAAAGCAAGATGGTAAAGCACCCAGTATATAGTTTATGGCCTTTCAAATCCCAGCACTATATCATGCACATCTTTTCATGTCAATAAATGCTTTTCTAGAACGTAATTTTAATGATAGTGTAGTATTTCTTTGTATGCATATTTCATAATTTAGTGCTTATGTTGTTTTATTCGTGAAAGAAAAATTCTTCTTGAAAAATAATTGTACAGATTCTTAATTTTTTCTTTAAAATAAATTCCTAGAAGTGGAATTTCTAGGTCAAAGCATACATGTATTTTTAAGGATTTTAGTTTCAAATTGTGTTCCAGTTAAATTTCACCAATTTTATCCTAATTAGTACTCAAGTGCAACTAGATCAATGAATATTTAAGTAAACATAACTTCTGTTCATTTATTGTAAAAGGTTACAATACTTTTATAATAGCCTATATTGCTCTGCCAAGAATAAAGAGTATTTCTTGTTAATGCCAACTTGCATTTTTGTTTTCATACAACAAACACAATATATCCATAAAATAGTGTGTTCATTTTTCTGGGGAGGTTGGTAATGATATCAGCATAACATGATTAGTTTTTGATGGAATGAAACAAAATTTGGTAATAATTTGGAGGAAAAATTACTACAAGCACACTTCCACTGTAGCCTGTTAATTCCACTCACATACCCTTTTTTAGGTGTGAGAATAAAACAATCAAGGGCGTATAAACCCTTCCACTGTGGTTATTGTCACATCAATTTTCTCTAGGGTTGAAAGTAACCCTGTCTGATCCCTTCTGCACCACACTAAGTTTCATAGTAGAAATGTTAAGATTGGAACCTTTTCAGTAGAAATTACTCTTGATGACACCAGCTCTGCTGTCAGAGTAACTCCTACTAGAAAGAGGGTGTTTTAATTAATGGTCTAATAAACTGAGTTAGTGTTTCATCTTGGCAAAGGATTAATTAGGGGGAAAGCATGTAACATTTATTTGGGTTCTTATTTGACAAGTCCTTTATTATTACATTACTGTGTTTACTACTCCCTATAAACCTATAAGGTAGGTATTACTGTGGGCATAATGAAGCAACTGAATAAATTGTCTTGCCTAAGGCCATACAGCTGGTGAGCTGCAAAGGTGGGATTTGAACCCAGGTTCCCTGCTTCTGGGGTCTGTACTGTTTATACTGCTCCTTCTTACCAGTGATATAGCAAACCTGTTTTCTCTTCTAGAATATTCATTTTAAGTATGAATATACTGTTAGCCAACTAAACTCATAAAAATCATCATGTCAGGCAGGCTTAGAGACTGGATCCACTTATAAGTGCGGTGTCAGGATACTTTTGTAGGCCCTAAACAGAAAACCCACTATCTTGCTTAACAAGATATCCTGAGGCAGAGGGGTGTCAGGTATTTTCAGAGGCTTGGTGATTTCATTAGGGACCTAGGTTCTTTTCTTCTTGCTGCTCTGCCACATTTAGTGCTGGCTCATATTTGCCTTTTGTAGTTGTGTGGTAATTTCAGGAGCTCCGAGTACATCTTCATAATATAATATTCAGAGACAGAAAAATGGAATGGCTCCTTCTCCCACACTTTTTTTGTTGAAAGAACAAGAACAAGACAAACTGCCCAGCAGATTTTCTCTTGTGCCTCATGACCCACAACTGTGTCATGAGCCCCTTCCTAAACCAAACATTGGCATGGAGAATGGCTTAGGCCAATCAAGATTCACCCCCAGGACTGGAAAGGGTGATCCCAGAAACCAGAGGTAGTCATGGTTGGAGGAAGAAACAAGTGAAAATGTTACTGACACTGTTTGGGGGAGATTTGGGGACACACTGAGGTTCTTCAATGGAAGAAAACTGTATTGTTAATTTTCTGGAGTTTTATTTTTATATAACTACCATCTGCAAATGAGCATGTCATTCTTTCAGTGTAGTCCACCAAAACCTTCCAATTTCCATCACCTTTCTGTAGTAGAAAACTAGGTAACAGGTATACAATATCTCTGTGTATTTTTTCTAACAACTACATGCAACTCTTTATAATTATCTAAAAATATAAAGTAAAAAAATGTGAGAAAAAATGAGTACACTAGAAGATTCATTTGGAAATGTTGAGTTTGGGAGTCTAAAGAAGCCTAGTATGATGTTTATAGGACAATTCCAGAGTTTAAGGACAATGTTAGGGGTGACAGAGGTTAATAAATCTGAGGGTTGTTTGCATGAAAACGGTTAGGGAAGTCTTTGATGAGATTCTGGAGTGAGAATAAAGCAATGATTGTAATGAGAGCACATATAATTGATGAACTACTAAATGCCAGATATTTGTGCAACTGCTTTAGACCTATAATGTAGCTACTATTAATATATACATTTCCAGATGAGGAAATTAAGGTTTAGAAAGGTTAAGTAACTTTACCAGGGTCACACAACTGGTAACCAGAGGAAATAGTCTGTATGACTTCAGAGGTTACCCTGCCTCCTGCAGTATAGAAGAGCCCTGGGTGAAAGCATAAGAAACATGATCATTGCAAGTCTTGGCAGGAAAAGAGAAGCTCATGAAAATTACAGAGATGGTAACCCCATTTCAACCTAGTTTCTGTATCCTGAGCTTTAATGAGGTTTTTATTCTAGTCCTGTCCCTCAGCTTTCAGTTAATCCTAGCGTGTTACCAAGGGGGAACGGATAGATGCTGGGTGCATGAGATTGGTAGATAGGCAGATTGGTTCTTAAAAGCATGTGGTCCACAGAGCTGGTGGGTAGGGATGGTACTGAGTCTCTTACTGTAGTCAGTGGACCCCCAAGGGAGGGAAGTAAGACCAGTGATCAGCAGACTTGGCCCAGGCTGAAAATCAGGAAACATACAGTGGCAATATCATAATGGAGGAACTGGGAAGAAAGGAATGAGGGGAAGTAAAGGTCAGCTGGTCAGTAAAGGTCAGAGGAAACCAACGTGCAAGTGGATGAAATGAGATGATTCTGGAGCTCAGTCCAGGGCTGCAGACAACCTGTAGTGACCTTCTTTTCCACAAGATCTCAGATAGCCAGGGCTCTTCCCTTGAAGAGACAGAGCTGGGTCTGACATAATCCATTTGTCTGACTTAGTCTCAGGCTTCCTATCTTTTCTTTTCACTAAATTGACCAATTAGAAGGAATCAATCAAATTGATCAATTATGTGGTTTCATGTGGGTATAACATAAAAAAAGCCCCACTAGCTTTTAGGGAAAAGGAATGTCTTAGTTTCTTGTGTGCTCTGATTTCACCAGTTGATTTGTATTTTAATTCCTAAAGATGTAGCTTAAAAATAAACAAAATCCCTAAAGTATACTGAAAAGAACTAATTGAGGAACTTTCAAAATTATATTGATAATTTTGACACACAGTAACCCTAATTTGAATTTTTTTCTAGTGTATTTCTGAGTACTTCAGCCCTATCATTTTATAGGTCATCAGTTCACCAGTTTTTACTATAATAACATTGACTAAAAAGAATACTCCTATGATAAATGGATGATTATAGGAGGAGAGGAGTGAAATACAGGTGATCCAGAAATCAAGGCAGTTCTCTTCCTGATTTCAAAATGTATTACAAAGATATAATAATGAAAGCAGTATGATTTTGGTATAAAAACAGACATACATATCAACTGAACACAATGGAAAGCCCAGAAATAAACCCAAGCATTTAAGGCCAATTAATTTTCACAAAGACACCAAGAATCCACAATGGGGAAGGGATAATCTCTTCAATAAATGTTCCTGGGAAAACTGGATATCCATATTGAAAAGAATGAAATTGAATCCCTATCTTACACTATACACAAAAATAAATTCAAAGTGGACTAAAGACATAAATGTAAGACTTAAGCATATAAAACTCCTGGAAGAAAACAGTTAAAAGCTCCTGGACTTGGTATTGGCAACGGTTTTTTTGGAGTTAGCACTGATACCAAAAACAAAGGCAAAAAATAAAAAATAAATGCATAAGATTAGATCAAACTAAATCTGCACAGCAAAGGAAACAACCAACAAAATGAAAAGGCAATTTGTGGATTGGGAGAAAATATTTGCAAACCATGTATACAATAAAAGGTTAATATTCATATAAAATTATATTATTTAATAAGATTAAATTATTCTATTCTACTCTATTATATATATGGAACTCCTGCAACTCAGGGGCAGAAATCCAAATAACTCAACTGAAAAAAGGGCAAAGGACCTGAATAGAAAATTTTTCCAAAGAAGACATCCAAATGGCCAATAAGTATATGAAAAATTGCTCCACATCACTAATAATCAGGGAAATGTAAATCAAAACCACAGTGAGATATCACTTCATGCCTCTTAAGAAGTCTACTATCAAAAAGACAAGAGATAAACATTGGTGAGGATATATGTAACAGAGAACCCTTGTATATTGTTGGTATGAATGTAAATTGGTACAGTCATGAAAAATAGGGAAGTTCTTTACAAAATTAAAAATAGAACTATATGATCCAGCAATCCCACTACTAGGTACATGTCTAAAGGAAACAAAAATCACTGTCTCAAAGAGGTATCTGTGCCTTCCCATTTTTATTTCAGGATTATTCACAATAACCAAGATATAGAAACAACCTAAGTGACTATTGACTGATGAATGGATAAAGGAAATGTGGCATATTTATACAATGGAATATTATTCCATCTTTAAAAAGAAGGAAATTCTGTCACTTTTGACAATATGGATGAACCTAGAAATATAGTAAGCCAGACACAAAAGGATAAATACTGTATGGTATCATTATATGTGAACTCATAGAAATGAAGAGTAGAAGGATGGTTGCCAGGGGCTGAGGGTGGGGGAAGGTAAAATGGAGAGAGATTGGTCAAAGGGCACACATTTTTAGTTATATGATGAATAACTTCTGAAGAGCTATTGGACAGCATAGTAACTATAAGTAATAATACTGTATTGTTTATTTGAAATTTGCCCAAGAGGGATCTTAACATTCTTACCACAAAGAAAAGTAAATGTGTAAAGTGATGGATGTGTTATCTTGATTGTGCAAATCATTTCACAATGTGTGCATATATCAAATAAGCAAAATATATTACAGTTTTCTTTGCCAATTATATCTCAGTACAACTGGAAAAAAAGAAATCAAGGAAGTTCTGAAAACCTAAAAGTGTCATTAATAGACACACACATACAGAGACACACAAGTTGACTTGAAGGAGTTCCCTTTGGCATATTTTGGGACAATTTGAACATCAAAATAATAATAACACTGAAGGACTATAACTCATTAAATAAAAAATTTGAAAGGTCCATGGGTTCATAGTGATACTAAGAAGATAGAGGAAGCAGGAAAGAGGAGTGAGGAAAGCTGTTCTTCATAGAATTTCAGCTAATAAATGAAGAAGCAATGATGGAATTAGACAACCACTAGTTTTTAAATTTCTAATAAAGTAGTCAAAGATTATCAGTGAATAATCAGTGGATGTGAAAATAATTTTGGGGATCCAGGGCATTTTCATAATCTTAACACATCACCCCATAGATAACTTAAATGATTACTGAAGGAAAAATGTGCCTTTATAGTGGAGAGATCCAGAGGGCACAACCTTATCCAAATTAGCATTGCTGATGGTGAGATAAGCTAACATTACCACGCATAGGAAGAATACAATATCACCTACATAGTACTCTTGATAAAAATGTTAAATCAGAATATAATCATAAAAGTAATCTGACAAGTCCAGAATCCATTTTGTAAGACAAGTGGCTGGTATTTAAAAAAAAAAAAAAATTCCAGGGGTCCCTGGGTGGCTCAGTCAGTTGAGCGTCTGACTTCGGCTCAGGTCATGATCTCACGGTTCATGGGTTCAAGCCCCACATTGGGCTTTGTGCTGATGGATCAGAGCCTGGAGCCTGCTTCAGATTCTCTCTCTCTCTCTCTCTCTCTCTCTCTCTCTCTCTGCCCCTCCCTTGCTTGCTCCTCTTTCTCTCTCTAGATCTCTCTCTAAAAAATGACTAAACATTAAAAAAAAATTCCAGTACAAACCATAAAAGACTCTTAAAAACTGAGAACAATCTGAGGGTTGATGGGGGGGTGGGAGGGAGAGAAGGGTGGGTGATGGGTATTGAGGAGGGCATCTGTTGGGATGATCACTGGGTGTTGTATGGAAACCAATTTGACAATAAATTTCATGTTAAAAAAAATTCCAGTGTAGTTAAAATACAATGTTATATTAGCTTCAGATGTACAATAAAGTGATTCAAACATTCTATACATTACTCAGTGCTCATCGTGATGAATATACATTTAATCCCCTCTACTGATTTCACTCATCTCACTCCACCCACCTCCCCTCTGGTAACCATTATTTTCTCTATAGTTAACAGTCTGTTTCTTGGTTTGCCTCTCTTTGTTTTCTTTTGTTTCTTTAAATTGCACATATGAGTGAAATTATATGGTACTTGTCCTTCTCTGACTGACTTAATTTTGTTTAGCATGATACTCTCTAGCTTCATTTATGTTGCTGCAAATGGCAAGATTTAATTATTTTCTATCGCTGAGTAATATTCTATCATGTATATAGCATGTCTTCTTTATCCATTCATCTATCAGTGGACACTTGGGCTTATTCCATAATTTGGTGATTATAAATAACATTTCAGTATACATAGGGGTGCATATATCCTTTCAAATTAATGTTTTTGTATTCTTTGGGTAAATACCTAGTAGTGCAATAACTGGATAAGATAAGTTCTATTTTTAATTTTTGAGGAAGCTCAATACTGTTTTCCATAGTGGCTATACCAGTTGGCATTCACACCAACTGTGCATGAGGGTTCCTTTTTCTCCACATGCTCTCCAACACTTGTTGTCTCTTGTGTTTTTATTTTAGCCATCTGACAGGTGTGAGGTGATATCTTATTGTGGTTTTGATGTACATTTCCCTGATGATGAGTGATGTCGAGCATCTTTTCATGTGTCTGTTTGCCATCCATATGTCTTCTTTGAGAAATGTCTATGTCTTGTGCCCATTTTTAAATTGGATTATTTGTTTTTTAATACTAACCCTTTATAATATATGTCATTTGCAAATATCTTCTATTCAGTAGTTATAGTTTTATTGTTTCCTTCTTGTGCAAGAGCTTTTTATTTTTATGCATTCCCAATAGTTTACTTTTGCTTTTGTTTTGCTTGCCTCATGAGACATCTAGGAAAATGTTGCTATAACTAATATCAGAGAAATTATTGCTGCTCTCTTCTAGAATTTTCAGGGTTTCAGGTCTCACATTTAAGTCCTTAATTCATCTTGAGTTTATTTTTGTGTGTGGTGAAAGAAAGTGGTCTAGTTTTATTCTTTTCATGTAGCTGTCCAGTTTTCACAACACCATTTGTTGAAGAGAGTGTCTTTTTACCATTGCATATTCTTGCATCTTTGTTAAAGATTAATTGACCATATAATCGTGGGTGTATATGCGAATTTTCTTTTCTGTCCTGTTGATCTGTGTGTGTGTTTCTGTGCCAGTACCATACTGCTTTGATTACTATAGCTTTGTAGTATATCTTGAAATCTGGAATTTTGATACCTCCAGTGTGTTACTCTTTTTCAAGATTGCTGTGGCTATCAGGGTCTTTTGTGGTTCCATTCAAATTTTGGTATTATTTGTTCTAGTTCTGTGAAAAATGCTGTTGGTATTTTGATAGGGATTGCATTAAATCTATGGATTGCTTTGGGTAGTAAGGACATTTTAACCATATTTGTTCTTTGAATCCATTAGCTGAAATATCTTTCCATATGTTTGTGTCATCTTCAATTTCTTTCATTAGTGTTTTATAGTTTTTAGAGTATAGGTCTCTCACCTCCTGTATTAAGTGTATTCTTAGATATTTTATTATTTTTGGCTCAATTTCAACAGGATTATTTTCTTAATTTCTCTTTCTGCTACCTCATTATTAGTGTATAGAAATGCAATGGATTTCTTTATATTGGTATTGTATTCTGCACCCTTACTGAATTCATTGATCAGTTTTAGTCGTTTTTTGGTAGAGTTTTTAGGGTTTTTTATATATACTATAGTGAAAGTTCTCTTCCTTACCAATTTGGATGCCTTTTATTTATATATTTTTTTCTTGTCTGATTGCTGTGGCTATGACTTTCAGTACTATGTCAAATAAAAGTGTTGAGAGTGTCATCTTTGTCTTGTTCAAGATCTTGGGGAAAAGCTCTCAGTTTTTCACCGTTGAGTATGATATTAGCTATGGGTTCTTCATATATGGCCTTTATTGAGAACGGTTCCCTCTAAGCTTACTTTGTTTAGAGTTTTGATCATGAATATATCTACTTTTTCAAATGCTTTTTCTGCTTCTATTGAAATGATTATATGGTTTTTATTCTTTCTCTTGTTGATGTGGTATATCATATTAACGTGTGAACATTGAACCACTTTTGCATCCCAGGAATAAATTTCACTTGATCATGATGAATAATTTTTTAACATATTGTTGGATTCAGCTTACTAATATTTTATTAAGGATTTTTGCATTTATATTCATTAGAGATATTGGCCTTTACTTCTCTCCTTTTGTACTGTTTTTATCTGGTTTTGGTATCAGGGTAATGCTGGCTTCATAAAATGAATTTGGAATCTTCCTTTCCTCTTCTATTTTTGGAATAGTTTGAGAGAAATAGGTAGTAACTCTTCTCTAAATGTTTGATAGAGTTCACCTATAAAGCTTTCTAGTCCTGGACTTTTGTTTGCTGGGAGTTTTTGATTACTGATTCAATTTCATTCCTGGTAATTGGTCTGTTCAAATTTCTACTTTGTCCTGATTCAGTTATGGGAGGTTGTGTGTCTAGGAATTTATCCATTTCTTCTAGGTTGTGCAATATGTTGGCGTATAACTTTTTATAATATTCTCTTACAATCCTTTGTATTTCTGTACTGTAAATTACTATTTTTCCTCTTTTATTTCTGAATTTGAGTTCTCTCTCTCTTTTTTGATGAGTCTGGCCAAAGATTTATCAATTTTGTTTATTTTTTTTCAAATAAGCAGCTCCTGGTTTCATAGCTCTGTTCTATTGTTGTTGTTGTTTTCTATTTTGTTTATTTCTACTCTAAACTTTATTATTTCCTTCCTTCTACTGGTTTTGGGTTTTGTTTCTTCTTTTTTTTCTAACTCTGGTAGGTGTAAGCTGAGATTCTTTATTTGAGACTTCTTGCTTCTTGAAGTACGCCTTTATTGCTATAATCTTCCCTTATAGAGCAGCTTTTGTAGCATCCTAAAGATTTTGGACTGTTGTGTTTTCATTTTCATTTGTTTCCATTTATTTGTTTATTTCCTCTTTGATTTCTTGGCTGACACATTCATTGTTTAGTAACTTGTTATTTACCTTCCATGCATTTGTGGTCTTTCCATATTTTTTCTTGTGATTTATTTCTAGTTTTCATAGTGTTGGGTTGAAAAAGATGCATGGTATGACTTCATTCTTTTTGAATTTGTTGAGACTTGTTTTTTGGCCTAATATGTGATCCAGATAATGTTTAACGTGCACTTGAAAAGAGTGTGTATTCTGTTGTTTTAGTATGAAATATTCTGAATATGTCTGTTAGATCTATCTGATCCAATGTGTCATTCAAAGACACCATTTCCTTGTTGATTTTCTGTTTGTATGATCTATTCATTGATGTAAGTGGGGTGTTAAAGTCCTCTACTGTTACTGTATTACTATTGATTACTTTCTTTATGTTTGTCATTATATTACTATAGATTACTTTTTAATGTATATATGGGGTGCTCCCAGGTAGGGTGCATAGATATTTACAATCGTTATATCTTCTTGTTAGATTGGTCCCTTTAGGATTATATAGTGTTTTTCTTGTCTCTTTTTACAGTCCTTTTGTTTAAAATTTATTTTGTTGGATATAAGTATTGCTACCCCAGTTTTCTTTTCACTTCCATTTGCATGATAAATGCTTTTCAGTACCTTCATTTTCAATCTTCAGGTGTCCTTAGATCTGAATTGAGTCTCTTGTAGTTAGATATAGATGGATCTCACTTTATCTATCCTGCCACCCTATGTCTTTTTATTTTGGGGGGGGGGAATGGAATCCTTATTCCATTTACATTCAAATTAATTATTGACAGATACTGACTTTTTGACACATTGTTATTTGTTTTATGGTTGTTTTGGTAGTTCTTCTCTGTTCCTTTCTTCTCTCGCTGTCTTCTCTCACAGTTTGTTGGCTTTCTTTAGTGATATACTTGGATTATTTTTTTGCATATCTATTACTGGTTTTTGATTTGTGGCTACCATTAGCTTTATATATAATACCTTATGCATATACAAATCTGTATAAAGAGTTTTAACCCATTTTCTTCTTCCCCTCCCCCACATTTTAGGTAAGTGGTGCCATTCTTCATATGCTTTTATTTCGTGAATCCCTTGACTGATTTTTTTTTTTTAATTTTTTTTTCAACGTTTTTTATTTATTTTTGGGACAGAGAGAGACAGAGCATGAACGGGGGAGGGGCAGAGAGAGAGGGAGACACAGAATCAGAAACAGGCTCCAGGCTCCGAGCCATCAGCCCAGAGCCTGACGCGGGGCTCGAACTCACGGACCGCGAGATCGTGACCTGGCTGAAGTCGGACGCTCAACCGACTGCGCCACCCAGGCGCCCCACCTTGACTGATTTTTATAGATATACTTATTTCTACTGCTTTTATGCTTCCTACTTTTTTACTTCTACTTACGATCTTTTCTTTCCACTCAAGAGTTCCATTGAAGGGTCTCCTTTAACATTTCCTATAAGGCTGGTTTAGTGGTCATGACTTATTTTAACTTTTGTTTGTGTGGTAAACTCTTTCTCTCTCTTTGCATTCTGAATGATAGCCTTGCTGGATAGAGTATTCTTGGCTGCAGGTTTTTTTCTTTCAGCACTCTGAATATATCATGCCACTCTTTTCTGACCTGCAGAATTTCTGCTGAAAAATCTGCTAATAGCCTTATGGGGTTTTCCTTGTATGTAACTGTTTTCTTTCTTCTTGTTGCTTTAAATTGACTTATCACTACTTATTGCCATTTTAATTACTATTCAGTAGCACCAAACTGTAGGGCACTTTCCCTGTGTTGTCCCCTGAGAAGCTTTTGTTGGTAGGCGAGGCTTGCAGTCCATCTAGATGTCTTCTGTCAGCCCACTGCTGGGGCCACAATTGGACTGGTATGTGGGGTTATCTTCCCCTTTCTCTGTAACAAGAGTCACTTTGGTGTGGTACTGGTCCCTGTGTATGCTACTTGCACATTGCTAGGCTGTGGCACCTGGATGGGCTCTGGTCAAGGGCATATGTGAGGGGGAAGGTCCACAGGAGAACACAGGTCATGGTGTGCTGTGCCAACAAGTCTGCACTGGTCTACTGCAGGAGGGGACCCATGCCCAGGGTCTGAAGAAGGCTCGGTTGGAAGGGGTAGATCTTCAGAAATGCACAGGGGTAGGGTATCAGATGTTAGCAAGTGTCTGCTGTGGGACTGGACCTGGAAATAGGCCTGGCTGGAGCAGATGTGTCAGCAGGAGAACATGGGGTTAGGCACCCTGTTAGGTAGCATTTTTGGTGCTGTGCTAATTCCTGCAGGTGTCTGTGCATCTAGGCTGGGGGCAGGGATAGGAGGGAACTTGCTCTGCCAGCTTCCTTGTTCCTAGAGAAGTCTCCCAAAGATCCTTGCCCCTCCAGCACATACTCTGAGATGAGTAAATAAATCTCCCTCTTGTATACCCCAGGCATTTTTCAGACTGCTGCTTTTATGCTGTATCTCCAACCCCCACTTTGTGCAAAGGCTGTAGAAAATGTTTTAGAGAAAACAGAGGAGATTTAAATATGGACTGAATATAAGAGAATATTGAATGAATGTGATTTTTCTTAGCTGGGATTTTGTATTGAGGTCATGTAAGAGAATACTCTTAAGATATATATGCTGAAGTATTTAGGGTTGAAGTGTCATGGTCTTCAATATCCTATCATACATATCAAGATCTACTTTTAAAGAACTAAATTTTTATGGACTTAAAATCTGATGTGATTTGTTTAGGCCTTTAATTTATAGTTCTTAATTTGGATTTTTCTCATTTCTCAAAGTTATGACAGTTTAAAATCCCTCTATAGTAGTTCATACTCTGTCTCCCATTTCATTAGCTTTTTGGTTTCTTTTCACTTTCCTAGCTTCTCAGCAATGATGGAGCAAATGCCTGGATTTGTATTAATCTCCTATGTCCTTTAGAATCTTTTCCCCACCTCTCAGTCAGCAGATATACATTGGCATAGTAAGCTTGCATGATCCTTACCATTTTATTAGATTCTTGCAACAATTTTGCAAAATGCATTTAGGTCTTTTCCCTGTTTCCAGTTAGCCTTTGTTTGAAAATGAATCTAGCTCATTAGTTTCCTAGAGAATAATCATTTAGAGAAAAGCCAGGGACTTTTATATTTCCACTTCCAGTGCCTTTTGTTGACTAATTATTTGATAATAAAAGATACATAGGAAAATTTTACGTATTTTTTAAATCAAGATTTGGCTCTCCCATTTTTCATAAAATGCCTCACCTTCATATGGCAGCCACAGTCAACTGCACTGCATACTGCCTTCCCAATGGACCTTCACCAAAACCTGGTGAGGCTGGAAGGACAGGGGCCACCCTCCTCCTCCTCCTCCTCCTCCTCCTCCTCCTCCTCCTTCTTCTTCTTCTTCTTCTTCTTCTTTTTTACATAGTAGGTATTTATTTATTTATTTTTTAATATGAAATTTATTGTCAAATTGGTTTCCATACAACACCCAGTGGTCATCCCAACAGGTGCCCTCCTCAGTACCCCTCACCCACCCTCCCGTCCCTCCCACCCCCCATCAACCCTCAGTTTGTTCTCAGTTTTTAAGGGTCTCTTATGTTTTGTCTCCCTCCCTCTCTAACCTTTTTTTTTTTTTTTTTTTTTACCCTGGTGGTCTAGTGCTTAGGATTCAACGCTCTCACCCTCCTTCTTTTCATGATGGGGAGGTGGAGGCTATAGATGAGCTGTGCGACACAGGTAATTTGTGGTTGAGTTATGGGAACCGGGTCTGAACCTCCTGGTACTTTGGCTGAGGCTTTTTCTTCTTTACACATTTCTCTGCAATGTCCCAATCCTGTGCTTTTAGCCATTCTTGCAATGGTATTTCTTTTCCTCACAATTGTTGACTGAGAATCTACTGTACGTCCAGACCAGGACTGGACATTAGGGACAAAGACAAATATGATCTCAGGCCTCAAAATGCTATTATATGATGAAAAGAACTAGATATTAGATATAATATGTAGAAATTAGATATTATATTAAATATAGATTAGATATTATAGAAAATGAGGGTGGAGAAGTTGGTTTGAGGCACCTCTGTGGTCTTCAGGATTTTATTTATAAGTCTCTGGAGTTTTCTAGAGGGAATCTACTATTCCTTTGAACTAATGGGTATTTCTATTCACTATTGGGAATTGTGGCTAAACATTGACTTATTTTTTTAATGTTTATTTATATTTGAGAGAGAGAGAGAGAGAGAGAGAGAGAGAGAGAGAACGAACAGAGCAGGGGCAGAGAGAGATGGAAACAGAATCCAAAGTAGACTTCAGGCTCTGAGCTGTCAGCACAGAGTCTGATGCAGGGCTCAAACTCATGAGTGTGAGATCATGACCTAAGCCGAAGTCAGATGCTCAACCAACTGAGCCACCCAGGTGCCCCTAAACATGCATTTCTGATTATTCTTTTGATTCTAGAATCAAGCGCAGGCCTGCAGAAGTGTCAAAAGAACAGATACCATACCACACCTCACACCGTCCCTTCCTTCACTGTTACCTTTCTTTGCACATCTACAAAATGGAGAAAGCCAAATGTGTCACCACTGGATGGGTTCACTGAGGAGCAGAGAGTGACAGAGGAACCTCTTGTGAACCCTTAGTATAAGAGGATGACATTCAAGTAGCTAAAAGAGATCTAATAATTTAAGTTTTTAGAGATAGGACTTGATCTTGGATGGATCAACTCATAATGATATTTTAAAGACATTTTCCTTATTATCAACTGCTTGCTGATGTTACTCGTTTTAATTGTAACCAGGTTGGTATTTATCTAATATGCACCTGTATAGCAGGGCCAGTTCTTACAGTATTGACATACTTCCACATCACTTGGTAATAATTATTTCTGTGTGAGAACTCTCACCTCTGCTCTCCCAGCAGCTTCTCCAAAACTGACTCAACCATCTCCACCTCCAAAATACATCAACCAAAGGATCAGTGCTTCTTAGCACAGCAAGTAAACTGGTTGTTACATATTTTGAATATCTTTGTTTTCCTGGTAATTATAGTTTGTTTATTTCATGCCCATCAGTCATTCAGTTTTTCCTTTAAGACATTCTTATACTTGGGGTGCCTGGGTGGCTCAGTCATTTAAGCATCTGACTCTTCATACAGCCTCAGGTCATGATCTCACAGTGGTAAGACAGAGCCCTGTGTCAGTCAGGCTCCATGCTGAGCATGGAGCCTGCTTGGGATTCTCTGTCTCTCTCTCTCTCTCTCTCTCTCTCTCTGTCTCTGTCTCTGTCTCTCGAAATAAATAAAGTTTAAAAATATTATATTCTCATACTTTAGAATGGGAGAACTTTTAAAACTATTTCAAAATCATGACATTAAGTGAAAACTTGGAGCCTTTGTAGTTTTCTAGTTAAAATAGTAAAAATAATTGTGTATAGACAGTGTTCGTATTCCTGAATGCTTGATAGAGAAGATGTGTCTTTTTGGAGTATACAGAACATCAGCCAAGAGGAAAATTAAGGTGGAGCCAAGTGCGATGTAGCTTTATATACCGGAGGTATCATATGCATGTTGGTAGGTCATCCTATAGGGAATGAGCCTATTCTGTGGAGAAGAGAGAGCTAGTCAAGGGATATCAGCTATCATATCAGTGTGTTTTGTTATAAAGGCAGCCTTCCCCAGTTATTGATTCTCCTTGATTCCATCTTTGTCCACAAAACTCCTTGTAGTGATCTCCAGGAGCTGACCTTAGCTATCCCCCATGATGCTTTCTCTTGGACCATGGCCTCAAACCCATTTAATGTCTCCTAGACCTGGACTCTCTTGTCTTCTGGTTTCACCAGATACAGCTCAAATCTTTCTGGGATCAACACTTCCCTAATGCCAATACTTCTGTCCCTAGCTCACATTCAGTTAAACATTTTTTTTAAAGGTGTAGGAAAAGCTAAATTCATTAACATATTTTATAGTTCAAGTGAAAATATTTCTATCCAGATCTCTATGAGAGTACGTTTCTGTATACGGTTTCATTTATCTACTATTTATACATAGCAGCTGCACATATTTAGCTACTGGGATGTTAGATTGCCTTTCAGATTCAGAAAAAGTAACTGCAGCTGACATGAGATCTGCACAATGGCTGTCTTTGACTATAGTTTCTCTAGCTCTTTTGCTATGATGAGTGTCATACCCATAGCCAGTTAAAAGCATGTTTACCTGAAATGGTTCTTTTTCCAAACGGGAAACATGACTTTGAGTGCTGTACATCAGTTGCCAAGCTAATAAGATAATCCTCTTTTCATTTCAAAGTCTATACTCTAATCTTAAAACAGAAGTCTCCTTTTCTCTTTGCAACGGTCACTGGATAAAGATTCTGTTATCGTAATCCTATTAAAATGTATTCACTTTTGCAATACACCTTGATAATAGTATTTATTCCTCTAAGCACCTAGGAAGAAGAGTGATAAGACAAATCTATCCAAAATTTCAAGGAAAACTAGGTTCAGAGGGAGGGCAGGTATGTTAAAAGCTTAGAAATAAGTAGTAACTAATATCCATCACAGGAAGAACAATCATTAATTTATGAATTAAGTTTCTATTTAGCCTGTAATTGAGAAAGAGTAATTTTCCAATTGAAATGCCCTATACTGACCATATGTGTCCACACAGGCACAGTTTATGTTAGATAAACTGAATTTCCCGAGCACTGAACTAGACACCAGTCATCACCTATGGCATTTCTAATACATCACCCTTTATAGACAATGATGGCTTTAAAGTTCCTAACACCATTTCAAAAAATAAACAAATGACTAACTTTGACAGGAGATGTGCAAACAGAGCTATAATTAGTGAATTGGTGCTGCTAAGAACATTAACTGGTACTGTCTCTTTAGTTGATACAGATATTGTGCTCTTTTCTTGATTTTGTATGGGAGCAGTTTAAATTTCTGGTGACTTCTGACATTTATGCCTACAGTGAGGAGGTCTCCCCTCCCCCCCACTTTTTTAGAGGATCCAATAGTAGTAAAGTTTAGTTGTCTATTCCTGATATGATCATCTTGTATTACTCCAACTTCATTTATGTAAACAGTACATAAAATGATTTGCCATTTCCATAGGTTTTTCTCTAAAAACCTATGAATTTTGTTTCAAATCAAAGTGCATTTCTAAGCATCTATGTAGTTTACATCTAGCACTAAGCTTTTCATTTATTTTCATACCAGAGTTTAAGCTATTTTGTATTAGTGATATATTTCAGATATATCTGTGGTCAGAAAATTGAGAAAATATCCACTTTTGTTCACAAAGGTTCCACCTGGAAGTTACTAACAAGTTAGTATAAACTTAATGTTTAATATTATTAAATTCCCTCTCAGTTGCAAAATGTGTACATAATTATAAATTTGCAGAAAATTTAGTGTCCACTATATATATATGTATATATATGTATATATATATATATGTGTGTGTGTGTGTATATATATATATATATATATATATATATTTAATATAATTTATTGTCAAATTGGCTTCCATACAACACCCAGTGCTCATCCCAGCAGTGTCCTCCTCAGTGCCCATCACCCACTTTCCCCTCTCCCCCACCCCCCATTAACCCTCAGTTTGTTCTCTGTATTTAAGAGTCTCTTATGGTTTGCCTCCCTCCCTCTCTGTAACTTTTTTCCCCCCTTCCCTTCCTCCATGGTCTTCAGTTAAGTTTCTCAAGATCCACATATAAGTGAAAACATATGGTATCTGTCTTTTTCTGACTGATTTCATTTATAATACCATCCAGTTCCATGCATGTTGCTGCAAATGGCCGGATTTCATTCTTTCTCATTGCCAAATAGTATTCCATTGTATATATAAACCACATCTTCTTTATCCATTCATAAACAGTGTGAAGGTTCCTCAAAAAATTAAAAATAGAACTACCCTATGACCCAGCAATAACACTGCTAGGAATTTACCCAAGGGATACAGGAGTGCTGATGCATAGGGGCACATGTACCCTAATGTTTATAGCAACACTTTCAACAATAGCCAGATTATGGAAAGAGCCTAAATGTCCATCAACCATTTTATATTTTTAAAACCTGGAGAGTTACTTCTTTTGTAGATAAATTGACTTGACTAATTCTTTCCATTCTTAGGCACTGACATGATTTGATTGACATTTATAAAGCTTCCTGAAATATGCCATGTTTCACTCTTGAGGAATTTGGTGATTAAATTTAAAAAATGGAGACATAATAGCTTATGGATTGATTTAAGGGTGTTTCAGGATTTATATTTTTCTTGACTAAGGAGCAGACATATAAGGCAACTATTATCAAACATTAAGGAAGAAATTGACAATGATACAATATTAGTAGAGGACTTTGACACCCCACTTACATCAGTGGCTAGATCACCTAGACAGAAAATCATCAATGAAACACATTGTGGCTTTGAATGACACATTGGACCAGGTGGACTTAACAGATACATTCAGAACATTCCATCCCCAAAGAGCAGAATACACATTATTTTCAATTGCACATGGAGATTGCATGTTAGATAACATGTTAGGCCACAAAACAAGTCCCAGTAAATTTAAGTAGATTGAAATCATATCATCCATTTTTCCAACCATAATGCTATGAAACTAGAAATCGGTCACAAGAAATCTGGAAAGAACACATATACGTGGACGTTAAATAACATGCTGCTAAGAAATGAAACAGTCAACCAAGAAATCAAAGACAAAATAAAAAGATACATGGGGAAAAATGAGAATGAAAACATAATGTTCCAAAACCTTTGGAATACAGCAAAAGCTGTTCTGAGAGACGATTATAGCAATACAGGTCTTCCTGAAGAAGAAAAGTCTCAAACAACCTAGCATTACACCTAAAGGAGAAAAGAAAAAACAAAGCCCGAAACCAGAAGAATGAAGGAAATAATAAAGATTAGAGCAGAAATAAATGAAATAGAGACTAAAAACAATAACAACAAGAACAAAATGCAGTACAACACATTAATGAAGACAGGAGCTGGTTCTTTGAGAAGATCAACTAAATTGATTATAGTCAGACTCATCAAAAAAAAGCAGGAAGACTCCAACGAAATCAGAAATGAAAGAGGAGATATAACAACCTATATACCACAGACATAAAAAGAACTGTATGAAAATATTATAAAAAGCTATATGCCAACAAATTAGACAACCTAGAAGAAATGGACAAATTCCTAGAAACATATCACCTTCCAAAATGAATCAGGGGATGTCTGAGTGGCTCAGTGATTAGTGTCTGACTCTTGATTTTAGCTCAGGTCATGGTCTCACAGTTCGTAAGATTGAGCCCCACATTGAGCTCTATGCTGACAGCATAGAGCCTTCTTGGGATTCTCTCTGTCTGTCTGTCTCCCTCTCTCTGCCCTTTGCCTGATTGCATGCTGTAAAAATAAATAAACACTTAAAAAATGAATCAGGAAGATAAAGAAATTTTGAACGGACTGATTACTAGCCACTAAATTGAATCAGTAATCAAAAAACTCCCAAAAAACAAAAGTTTAGCACCAGAAGCCTTCACAGGTGAATTCTACCAAACATTAAGAGAAGTTAATACTTATTCTTCTCAAACTATTCCAGAAAATAAAAGAAGGAAGCTTCTACATTCATTCTACAAGGCCAGAATTACCATGATACCAAAATCAGAAAAGACACTATGAGAAAAGAGAATTGTAGGCCAATAGCTGCTGATTAACAAAGGTACAAAAATCCTCAACAAAATATTAGCAAGTGGAATCCAACAATACATAGCAATCAACATAGTCTATCATATCAATAAGAGAAAGGATAAAAACCATACGATCATTTCAATAGATGCAGAAAAAGCATTTGACAAAATACAACATCCATTCATGATAAAAATCTCAACCAAATAGGTGTAGACTGAACATATTTCAACATAATAAAGGCCATATGTGGAAAACCACAGCTAACATCATACTCAATGGTGAAGAACAGAACTTTTCCCCTAAGTTTAGGAAGAAGACAAGGATGTCCACTCTCACCACTTTTATGCAACATAGTACTGGAAATTGTAGGCATAGCAATCAGACAATAAAAAGAAATAAAAGGCATCTGAATTGGTAAGGAAGAAGTAAGACTTTCACTATTTGCAGATGACATGTTACTATATATAGAAAACTGTAAAGACTGCATAAAAAAACTACTAGAAATGATAAATGAATTCAGTAAATTCACAGGATACAAAATTAATATGCCCTCATATACAAAACTACTATACACTAATAATGAGGTAGCAGAAAGAGAAATTAAGAAAACCCCTTTGACAATTGCACCAAAAGTAATAGAATATATAGGAATAAACTTAACCAGGAAGTGAAAGATCTGTATTCCAAAAACTATAAAACATTGATGAAATAAATTGAAATTATAGAAACAAATGGAAAGATAGTGCATGCTGATTTATTAGAAGAAACAATATGGTTAAAATGTTGATACAACCCAAAGCAAACTACAGATTTAATGATATGCCTATCAAATAACACCAACATTTTTCACAGAACTAAAACAATCCTAAAATTTGTATGGAACCACAAAAGACCCCAAATAGCCAAAGCAATCTTAAGGGGGGAAAAAAAAGCTGAAGATTTTATAATCAAACAATATGATATTGGCAGAAAAACAGACACATAGATCAATAGAAAAGAATAGAGTCCAGGAATAAATCCATGCTTTTGTGGTCAATTAATCTTTAAAAGGGAGGCAAGAATATACAATGGAGAAAAGATAGTCTTTTTAACAAATGGTGTTGGAAAACTAGACAGCTATATGCAGAAGAGTGAAACTGGACCACCTTATTACACCATACCGTAAAATAAACTCAAAAGGGATTAAAGACCTAAATGTGAAACCTGAAACTATAAAGTTCCTGGAAGAAAACATAGGCAGTAATTTTTTTTATATCTGCCATAGAAACATTTTTTCTAGGTAGGTCTCCTGAGGCAAGGGAAACAAAATCAAAATTAAACTGTTGGGACTATACCAAAATAACTTCCTTTGCGCAACAAAGGAAACCATCAACAAAAGAAAAAGATAACCTACTTAATGAGAGAAGATATTTGCAAATGATATATTCAATAAGGGGTTAATTTCCAAAATATGTAAAGAACTTAAGCTACTCAACACCAAAATAAACCAAAGAATCCAGTTAAAAAATGGGCAGAAGACATGAATAGATGTTATTTCAAAGAAGGCATACAGGTGGCCGGCAAACACATGAAAAGATCCTCCAAGTCACTAATCATCAGGGAAACGCAAATTAAATCGCCATGAGATATCACCATACCCTTGTAATGATGGCTAAAATAAAAAACACAAGAACCAACAAGTGTTGGCCAAGATGTGGAAAAGAAGGAATCCTCATGCACTGTTGGTGGGAATGGAAACTGGTGCAGCCACTGTGGAAACCAGTATGGAGGTTCCTCAAAAAATTAAAAATAGGATTACCATATAATCCAAAAATTCTACTACTGGGTATTTATCCAAATAAAATGAAAACACTAATTCAAAAAGCTATATGCATCGCTACATTTATTGCAGCATTATTTACAGTAGTGAAATTATGGAAGCAGCCCAAGTATCCATTGATAAATGAAAGGATAAAGAAATCTTGGGGCGGCTCAGTAGGTTAAGTGTCCGACTTTGGCTCAGGTCATGATCTCAGGGTTCATGAGTTCGAGCCCCACATGCGGCTCTGTGTTGATAGCTCAGAGCCTGGAGCCTGCTTTGGATTCTGTGTCTCTCTCTGCCCCTCCCCCAATTGTGTGCATGTGCTCTCTCTCTCAAAAATGAATTAAACATTAAAAAAATAAAAAAGTAAAGAAATCTTGCCATTTGCAACAACATGGGTGGACCTAGAGGATATAATGTAAGTGAAATATGTCAGAGAAAGACAAATACCATATGATTTCACTCAAATGGAATATAAGAAACAAAACAAAGAATAAAAAGAGAAAAAAACCAGACTCTTAAATAGAAAATTAAATGAATTTTCTTAAAATACTGGTGGTTGTCAGAGGGGTGGTGGGCAGGGTGATGTGTGAAATAGATAAAGCAGATTAAGAGTACTTATCTTGATGAGCACTGAGAAATGTGTGTAGAATTGGTGAATCATTATATTTTCTTCTTGAAACTAATGTTATGCTGTATGTTAATTAAACTTGAATAAAAAAAATAAAAAGAAGAGCAAATATATTTTATAGAGTAATTTAGGGCAAAAAGTCCAAATTAAAACTTGCCATTTTGAAATGAAATATTTATGAAACATGTTTTGTATTTCCCTTTTTTGGGCTAAGTCTAAAATTCCATAATGCTGGTATTTCTTATAGAAGTTTGTGAGGGATCTTCCGAGAGTTGACATTTAATCACCCACTTGTCTGCAGTGTTTTATATCTAAGTTGGACAAATGCATCCCTCATTTCTCTTTACATCAGACAGGGACACTTTAAATTTTTGGTAACTGCTTATGCTTAAATGTGGATTTTTTTTTTTTTTTGAGAAGAAATAGTTTCAGTTTCCCATTTTTGAAATGGAAGCCCTGCAGTGATTCAATTTCACATATATTAAATTTGCACGTACCTACATGGGTTTCTTTGTTTCATTTCAAGGACAAGCTGGTAAGACAGAGAGAGCCTGTCCAGTCTCTGTGTTTCTTGGCCAGTAGGACTCAGCAGGGCTAGTTAGTGGGGAGTTGATAGTTTAGAAATGAACTAAGCAAATGCTGCCGGTTATCTCAGGAGGATGTCAACCCACACAGGACCATTTGCTCTTCCCCAAGCGTGCCTTAAGCATTCTCTCTTTGGTATCCTGGAGAGCTAGTTTCTGGCCTTCTCCCATTCCATCCCTCCTTTGATTCTTTCCCTTTGGATTGGATTCAGAATTGAGTTAATCCCACTTCTTGGTTCATCAGACACTACCGTCAGCAGTCTATGCAAGATCCCTTTTTGTTTTATGAATTTATTTTCCATTTAATCCCTGATCATCACACTTCATTCTCCCTAAGACATTCACTTAAATGTGTTTGGTGTGTGATTCCTTATAAAATATGCTGTCTTTGTGTGTTTTTAAATTTGTGTAAGTATTATTGTGTCATAGTTCTGATTTTTTCTTACCTTTTCTCCTCAATACATTTTGCAATGTGTTCATGTACATATAGCTAGTTTACTGCTTCTAATTCTGCATAGGTATTTATGGTATAAATTTATCGTATTTTACTTGCCTATTCTCCTAGAGCTCCTGCTCACCTCAGTGGCCTTCCATCATTTCTCAATATTCTGAAGTTTAGTCAGATTAATTTCTTTATATTCCTCTAAAGTAGCAGAAGTCCTTATACTCCTGTTTGGTTCCCATGCCCACCACCTAGATAATACCTATTATTATACATTCTTTATATTTCTCCTTAAATGTAATTTAATTTGGGGCACCTGGGTGGCTCAGTCAGTTAAGCATCCGACTCTTGATTTCAGCTCGGGTCAGGATCTCACAGTTGTGAGATTGAGCTCTGTTTTGGGCTTTGCACTGAGCATGGAGTCTGCTTGGGATTCTCTCTCTCCCTCTCTCGGTACCCTTCACCTACACAAGTGCTCTCTCTCTCTCTTAATAATAAACTTTTAAAAAATGTAATTTAATTCAAGAAGTCAATCTTGATCTCCTTTCCAGAATATGCTTAGGTACCCATTCCATGTTGATTGCATTTCCCTTTTTGAAACCAAAATGCACTTTATTATAATGCTCTACTATTCAGTAAGCTTTTAAGGGGCTGGATCATGTCTGCTGTGTTCACTGTTGGATAATTAACTTCTCAGTAACTAGGTCAATGTCTAGAACATGTTAGATACTCTATAAAAATGTTGATTGAATGAACAAATGCATGAATAAAATTAAGACATGACCACTGAATCCAAGAACTCTTAATGCTGCTAATGACACAGCCAGTTAGTAATAGTATCTCCATTTTATTGGAAACTGAAGATTAAATAAATTGATTATTATTTATTTATTCACTTACTTAAATTCAAGTTAGTTAACATACTGTGTAATATTGGTTTCAGGATTAGAACCCAGTGATTCATTAATTACCTATAGCACTTGCATATAACATAGCTCATGCCAACAAGTGCCGTCCTTAATGCCCATAACCTATGTAGCCCAACTACCCACCTGCCTCCCTTCCAGCAACCCTCAGTTTGTTCTCTGTATTTAAGAGTCTCTTATAGTTTTCCTCCCTCTCTGTTTTTATCTTATTTTTCCTTCCTTTCCCCTATGTTCTTCTTTTTTGTTTTTTAAATTCTACATATGAGTGAAATCATATGGTATTTGTCTTTCTCTGACTAACTTATTTTGCTTAGCATAATACACTCTAGTTCCATCCACGTTGTTGCAAATGGCAAGATTTCATTCTTTTTCATTGCTGAATAATACTCCATTGTGTGTGTGTGTGTATATATATGGATATATATATATATATATATATATATATATATATATATATATGGATATATACCTCACATCTTCTTTATCCATTCATCAGTTGATGGATGTTTGGGCTGTTTCTATAATTTGGCTATTGTTGATAATGCTGCTATGAACATTGGGGCTTCCTCAAAAAATTAAAAATAGAACTACCTTAATACTGAAGCAATACTGAAGCAATACCAGTTATTTAGCCAAAGGATACAAAAATGCTGATTCAAAAGGGCACATGCACTCCAAGATTAAATAAATTGTTAAAGTTATATGCAGATGAGTCATGGAGATGAGATTCAACACCTATTATCTTTGTGTATGGTGGTGTTTTAGATTCAGAGACCTTTGGGGACTAGTCTATGACTTTTTATCTCTGGTGATTTTATTATGTTGAATACTCTCCTAACTCCAGATACCTAATCCACTTCTTTTAGAGCTATCAGCTGAAGGGGAAGATAGCACATTGATTCATTAGGACATCCCTATTGAACTTCTGCTGTATTCCAGGCACTGTCTTAGGAGCTGAGAATACAGTGGTGGAGATAACAAGCAAAATCTCTCTTGCATTCAAGTTTATATTCTTCTACGAGAGACAATGAACAAATGAGCATATACTTCCAGGTAGTATTAAGGGATTTGAAAGAGACCTTGTGTTGGTAATAGGTACTTTAGATTGGTTGGTCAGGACATTTAAATAAATGAGAATGAGAACAGTCCAGTCACAGAAAAATCCAGGGCAAGAATATTTCATGCAGAAGGAAGAGGAAGTGTGAATGCTGGGAGCGGAGAACAAGCTTGGTGATTTGAGGAACCAGTAGGCGGCCCCTGAGGTTGCAGCTTGGTGAACGAGTGGTGGAGATGAGGTGAATGGTGTCTTAGTCCATTTGCTGGGTGGCTTATAAACAGTAGAAATTTGTTACTCACAGTTGTGGATGCTAGAAGTCTAAGATTAGGGTGCCAGCATTGTTGGGTTCTGGTGAGAACCCTCTTTTGGGTTGCCAGCTGCTAACTTTCATTTTATTCTCACGTGAACAGGTGAGAGAGCTGTTTTAGATCTCTTTTATAAGGACATAAATTCCTTTTGTGAAGGTAAAGCCCTCTTGATCTAATAACCTCTGGGGTTTCACTTTTTTATGTCATCACCTTAGGGGTTAGGATTTCAGCATATGAATTTGGGTGGGGGAAGGACAAAAATGTTCAAACTATAGCAGATTGTTCAGCAGGTGACACTTTACACAGGTCGTATAGGCCATGATGAGGGCATTGTGTGTCAGGTACCCATTGGAAGGTTTTAATCCAAGAAGTTATGTGATCTGACTTATGTTTTAAAAAGATCACTTTGGGTTATTATAGGGGCAAAAAAAGTGAAAGGTGAGATACCAGTTAGGAGACTATTGCTATAGTCTGTAGGAATGGTAAGAAGTGGTCAGATCTGAAATATATTTCAAAGTATTACAGATAAGATTTGCTAATTCATCGAATGTGTGTATGGGGGAAGGGAGGTGATTAGGGTCATGGATATGAGGGAAAGGAAGGGACCAAAGTGGGTTGCCTGTAGGAGATGATGGAGCCACTGACTGAGAAGGGAAATACTAAGGATGGAGCATATTCCCAAGTGAAAAGCCAGGAGCTCTGTCCTGGACATGCTTGGTTTGAGGTACTTGCTGGACATCCAGAGGCCTTATCAAGTAGGGCTACAGCCCAGAGCTTGGAGGAAAGTTCAGGCCAAGAGATATAAATGTGTCTGTGTATAGAAAGTTTTAAATCTAGGCTCAGGGAGTAAAGGAAGAGAAGAGGGTGAATGATTGTAGCTCCTTAGTACCTCAACATGTGGAAGTCAGGATGAGGAAGAATGCCCAGAAAAACAGACTGAGAAAGAGTGACCAGTGAGGTGGGAGGGAAGAGAGAAAGTAGAGGAAATGTTCAAGAAGGAGAATATGATAGGCGGTTGAAAGGACAATGGTCACTGGAATTGGCAAAAACCAGGCTCATCGATGACTTTCCCAAGACCCACTTCCCACAGTGTGGCTGAAAAGCAAATGTACATGCTTTTTGCTTGTTGTTCATGTTTTTATAAATCAAGTTCTGCTTTATAGGTATCAGAGGATCCTATTACCAAAATGACTTTACAGAAGGGAGTCCTTTTGTGAAGTCAGCCATCCTGTTGTACTGCAAATTATCACCCCCCTAATTTTTGTAAGAGCTGTGATTCATGTAGAGATGTCTTTTCTTTTTTTTTCTCAAGTAAAACTCTCATTATTTTACCTGATATACCTAACTGCTTGAAATCCTTAAAGCCTTTAAACTTGCTTTCTGAACAATGACCATCTACCAGCTAATGAAGCTTCTGTCCAGTTTGCTTAAGAACAATGGAGATTGAGTCTGATGGTAATATTTATAAACTGATAAGTTACAGTAATAAGTCTGAAAGTAATAATAATGATAATATATTAAGCATTTACCATATGCCAGGCAATATTCTAAATGCTTTCTATTTATCTAGTTATTTAATTCTCACAACAACCTAGGTACTGTTATTACTTTCTTCTGTGGATGAATAAACTGAGGCATACAGAGGGTAAGCAAATTGCCAAAGGTCAGGCATCTAGTAAGTGGAGGTCCTGAGGAGCCAAAGCTTGAGCTTTCTAACCACCAATGTAGGTTATCTTCATTTATTCACTCTTTCATTGGGTGTTCTTGAGTGCTGGGCACTCGTGACAGACAGGGATGAAAGGTTTCTACACAATAAGAACTCACTGTCATCCTCAACTCCTGCTTACAAGGGTTGTCCCAGAATAGCTGTGAACTGAGACTGTGCATGTTCCATCTGTGGTTTAAAAAAAAAAATTAGAAAATAACTTAATGGGCGTGAAAAGAACTTTAATATTGGGTTGGTGAAGATGACATTCATCTCTAGTTCAAGTAAGTGAATTGAAAACTTGCATAATGTAAGTGCCTTCTAGGAGCCCAGAGAAGCTGCCATTTTGATTGCTGTTTTATTTAGAGACTGTAAATATTGACAAATTGAGATTAAATTTCCCAGCTCCCCTTTTCTGTCAGCAATAATGACACTGAAGATCTGGTTAAAATTAATTACTTGATTGGTATGCATTTTGTTAATTGTTCATTGCCTCCAAATCTGAAAATGTTCTAGTCTTGTAGAATAAAATAAAATAATTAAAGATGGCAACAAGACTAGAAGAGATAGAGACTTACATTTATAATAGTGTTCACTGATTCAAAAGTTGAGGCAATTCTTTGTCCTCTTAGGTGTTTAATTTTTTGGGGTCAAAGAGGAATTTCTTCTTCCCTACATAAAATAGGTGATAAAGAAAACAACAAAGAGATTCGGGGTAGGTGGTGGATTTGTTTGTAAAAATACCTTATATTCTATTTGGTTATTTACATTGAGTCTTTCTTTAAAAAAAAGAATTTCAAACAGTGATTTACATAGCTGTATTAGTTGTGAAACTGTGCTGCAATAATTTGTTGGTGAATTTTATGCCCCAAGATGGAGCTCAGCCATAAATCCCCATCATCTTGATACCCTCTCACGCCTACCACTCATTCACGGAAGCAACTATTTGAAGTCACAAAACATCAAATAATTATGCTATACACTTGTGTTTTATTGTTTTTTATTTTTGTCTTCAGATTTCTAAGAAACTACTGTAATGAAAAATGGTGTCGTTTGGAAATCCCCACGAGATGGTAGGAAGCAAATTGAGTTCATATGGGAAGAGGGTTGGGATCGACAAATACTGGATGCCTCCTGGGTCCCAGGACTACTAGACACTCTGAAGCATTATCTAGTTTAATTCTCCCAACAACCCTGCAAAGTGGTTATAATCACTCTTGATTTATCAGCAACAAATACTGAGCTCAATCAGAAATCCTCAGACATGGGTGTTTCTGCCTGTCTCCAGTCTTAAGGCAGCCTTGAGCTGGGTAGAAACTGGGTAGAATGAATCTAGCACCTGGCACTTACTGAGTAGGTTGATGGAAAGTGGTTTCCATGCCTGCTGTTTTTGTCATGATTTTTCCCTTTTGGAGGGTAGAAGGGATTAGGTCCCCTACAAGGCCTTTCTCCAACTGTGTAATTTAAATACGTAAATCCACCCTTTCTATCAGACTCACTTGAGGAGAGCAGGTTAAGGAAATGATCCTACAACCCACAACTGTTAACTCTTGGTTTACCAAGGAGCCTTATGTTAATGATATTTACTTTCTTTCAACTAGGGAGAAAGCCTCACTTTAACTCTCAAATAGCCAAATTAAAACAGCAAATACAATTTATCAAAGGCTAAGAAAGCACATAGTGCCATAGGCTTTCTAATTGTATTAAACAAAAAACATGCCAGTTGTACTTTTGTGTTGTTTGCCAATGAAAAGCTCTACTTTTCCAGTACCAAGTAATCATATTCCCTGTTATTTTACTGGTTTCTAGTATATGTGCTGCCGAAGCGAGCACTTACTGGTTTCTAGAGATAACCTCAGGTTCTGTATTTGGTGTAGCTGGTGTATGTGTGTGTTGGTTTCTAAACATGGAATTGGGACATGCGGACTAATAAAGGATTTTGTCTAATTTTTGATTTATTTACATATGACTATCTTATGAAGATGTTCATCATACCCACTTAAGTATTAAAAATAATAAGTAAACAAATAAAAATCCACCTTTGTGTAACCAAGATCTCTAATACATATAAACATTAATGACATAGTTTGTATACAAGCATCACTCCTATCTTTTGCAACAACATTTGAGAGGAATTTACAACATTTTATTGTCATGCATGTAAATGTTGATAGCAATGTAGTATTCTAGCAATCAGGTATGTTTTTTTTCCCTCTGCCTTCTAATTCATGCTTTAGCAATATCAGACTATTTATAGCTTTCTGAAGAGTAGAGCATAGAGGTGGAAAATGTAGGCCGAGAAGACTTTGTTCCAGGTTTGACCTCAACTTTGCTACTTATTAGCTGTAGGATCTTTGGCAGATGAATCTCTCTAAGGCTCAGATTTATATCAATAGAATGGAGATAAAACTGTTGTGAAGATTAAATGAAATAGTGCACTTAAAGTGTTTAACATAGTGCCTGATGCACAGAGCCACTCAGTGAAGGCTAGCTATGTGATTCTCCTCAGCGTCATTACATTATACTGTTTTATCTTTACGTGTCTTTGCATCTGTGTTTCCTCTGCATCTTCTCCCATTTGGTCTTCTTTCTAATGAACTCTTTTTTTATTTTTTCAAAGACTGGCTAGAGTCATTTCTTCTAGGAAGCCTTTCCTCAGCTCCAGCCTAGGCACAGTGATTTGTTCCTTTTCAGTGCACCTTTCTACCTCGTGCTTGATTCTGCTGTAACATTAGATGCCCTGTCATGATGGTTACTGAGTTGATGTCCTCTCCTTGTCTAGACCGTGACCATTACAAGGAACTATTCTTTCTTATTCATTATGTATTCCCAGCACCCAGTGCAGCACCTGGAAGACAGTGGATGCCCCATAGATGATTATTCAGTTGAATTTCTAACAGATACAGGCTGTGCTGCGTTGGTATAAAGGAGTTCAAGGACTGTGAATCTGAGAATTGAGGGTGCGTAACAGTAAATATTCTTCTCTCCACCTGTTGCATCAAGTTGAAATCTGTTTTCACATCCAATAATGTCCAACCTGAAACTGTGGTTAAAGGAATTTTAGTGCAACATTGTACACAATGAAATTTAAAAGAAAATGACATGCATAAGAAAATGACTGCGTCCTTTATGATAATAAAAGAGGCTTACAGCAAACCTTATTTATGTGGTTTTGTAAATCATAATTCAAATGCTTTGCCCAGGACCTCACTGCTTTTGCTGTAGGCCTCCATGCTGCTGATATTCACACCTTGTGGTTTAGCCTTACTAGGGACTTATGTGTAACTGCCACATAGTTTTGATTTACATTTATGATTTTCATATTTCCAGTAAGCTCTAAGACAAACCTTTGTTCTCTAATCTCTTACTAGAAAATTAATGGAGTACATTCATGGTAGTGGGTAGAGTTCAGGTATTACAATAATGTTCTAACTTGAAATTATATAGAACTATCCAGTAAATATGTTTTAATCACATGATATTGAAAATATTTCTCTTTAAGCCAGCCTTCTACTCCAGGATTTTAAACATTTTTAAAAAATGTTTACTTATTTTTGAGACAGAGACAGAGCATGAATGGGGGAGGGGCAGAGAGAGAGAGAGAGAGAGAGAGAGAGACAGAATCTGAAGCAGGCTCCAGGCCCTGAGCTGTCAGCACAGAGCCTGACATGGGGCTTGAACCCACAAACTGTGAGGTCATGACCTGAGCTGAAGTCAGACACTTAACTGACTGAGCCATCCAGGTGCCCCACTACTCTATGATTTTAAATGGAAAACAGTGAAAAAATAATTTAAAATGATAAATTGACCAGTATCTTTGGTCTGGGGCTATATTCTTGAGGCTGCAATGCATATTCTATGACAATCTTTAAAATTAGGTCTTTTGTTTTGATGATAGTCTGAAAATTAGTCCAAACATCTTCTGAGCCATCCTATAACTGAACACTGGGCTTGCCTACGTGCTAATGTTGGTGCCAAATGACCCCAACTTCCTGTGACTAAGGAGGAAGACCAGAAATTGGCCAAATGACGTCCCTTGTACACAGGGAAATGGGCCTGCTCAGGCAAATAAACTTGTGCCTTAGCAGTCAGCACCACATTCACATTCCCAAAGGTTATTTGGTTTTGCAAAAGCATATAAATTTGTCACATTAAAGTAATGCTATTAATTGGATTGTATTGGTTTTATAGTTTTATTTGCATTTAATTTTCAAATTTCTTCTGGTTTGATAGTTGGTTAAAAGAACAGTAAGCATAAGGGATTTAGTTTTACATTTATACATATATATATATATATATATATATATTTATTTTAGAGAGAAAGTGCAAGTGGGGGAGAGGGGCAGAAGGAGAGAGAGAGAAAGAGGGAGAGACAGAGAGAGAGAGAGAGAGAGAGAGAGAGAATCATAAGCAGGCTCCACGCTTAGTGCAGAGGCTGACACGGGGCTCAATCCTACAACCCTAGGATCATGATCTGAGCTGAAATCAAGAGTCAGGCACTCAACTGACTGAGCCACCCAGACACCCTTACATTTACACACATTTAAATAAAATTTTGGGGTACCTGGGTGGCTCAGTCGGTTGAGCATCCGACTCTTGATTTTGGCTGAGGTCATGATCTCACAGTTCAAGAGTTTGAGCCCCACGTTGGGCTGTGCACTGACAGTGCGGATCCTGCCTGGGATCTCTGTCTCCCTCTCTCTCTGCCCTTCCTCTGCTCATGTTCTCTCTCTCTCTCAAAAATAAATAATAAATAAACATTAAAAAATAACATTTTAATTTTTTTTAATGTAATGCAACATTGTATCTTGAGGTTTATTTTTCTTCCAGTTCTTTGAAAGGAAACCATATAATTAGTCCATTTTGAGAAATACTATAATGGGTCCTACTTATTTTGCTGATTTTTTGGGAAGTTTGTCAGTGATGTAAGAGCCCCTTGTATATGGCATACCACATGCCGTAGGTGCTCAACAGTTCCTGATTACCTGAGGAGAGTCCTGGGTTCTTGCTCTCCTTCTGCTGCCTGCTCTTTGGGCAACTGTGAACAAGTTACAGAATCAGTTTCCTTATCTGAGTTGGTACTTGGATTTAAGGATCTTTTTAGCTCCTTCCACCTCTAACATTTGAGCCTATCCCACAGGTTTCTGCCATTTGTTTACTTTTCTACCCCATCACCCAACCTGACCTATAAAATTGGATTTTTTTTTTCCAATTTCTTAGACATCACTGAAACACTGACATGTTTCAGTTCATTCAATCAGTTTTCTTGAAACATGAACTCACTTTTCTTACTGGAAGTTGTAAAGTCGTTTTTTTTTTTTTTTCCTTGAAAGAAAAGAAATATAAAAGGAAAGCACTTAACCCAGACCTTTGGACATATGGAACCAATATATCCCCTTTGAAAGGACTTTAATATTTCTGACAAAGGCTGCTAAACAGAATGGGAATGTTAACTGTTCCCTCTCCTCCCGTGGATCCTGGGGCCATTGATTCTCTTAATTGGTATGAAATCTCTCCAGCAATATGACAGACATGGGACCTGGTCCATAATTCTACTCACCCTTGCACTGGGGCTCTGGGGGGTAGGGCGTGACTAGAACAACTCAGCCATGGGCAGCACAGTTGTGGTGCCTTGGACAGATCTTATGCTTAATGAATGGGCTAAGCTTCTTTGAGCAGTCTTAATAGAGACCCAGATTATTAACTTCCTTAGTCTCTCTGGGGTGGGACCTGCAGGGCTGGAGGGAAAGTAAGGGAGCACTTTCCCAGTGGAGCCCTCCTCCTCTGAAGAGTTCACCTCGTCCCAACTAGAGGCCTAAATCAACCTTCAGAAGTTCCTGAAGAAATGGCCCACTTAAGAAAATTTATCTCTAATGTGTGATTAATTCACACTATTGTGTGCTGGGTGGCAGATTGGAAAAAGGGGAAGCTAATCTTATAATAACTTTTTGGTTGATGGGCTATAGGTGAAGTCAGGTTTGTTTTGAAGCAAAAAAACATGCCATGAAGAAAAATGTTTATAGTTGCCATTTGGTTTAAAGAGCCCTGGGGCTCCCATCTTTATTATGAAATACAGTCTTAGAACAAAAATATTTAGCTGCACTTCTGTAAATTAAAATCTAGTTTCTCCTTAGGCTTATGATTTGAAGTCAAGTTTCTGACTGAAGTGAGATAATTAAAAGGAAAACAAAGCAAGAGGATGATAGATGTGGCCCACAGCCTTGGCGTACAGAAAAGCCCCAGCTATTTTTCTTCAGCTCAGCGTAGACTGTAGATTTATCATCAGGACAGCTAACATATTCAAGGGGAGTAAAAGAAAGAGAAGTTACATATAAGCTTTTTGACAGCATCTGTCACAGAGAAGCAAATGAATATTCTTATAGGGACATTCCATTTAAAGCATTGCTTTTTATTGTCCTCCGAGTTGCTTTATGTTCATTTAATAAGCAACACTCAGTTCAAAGATAGCTCTGACCTTACGACGCTGGCGATGTGACGATCCTTGGCACCTCGATACGGTAGGCTGAGATAGTAATTACATCATTGGTACCTGTCAGAAGCTGGGCACCCAAGTGGAGGTGCTGGATGGGGAAAGCACTTAGGGATGGAAGACCCGCAGCTCTAATTAACTACTTACTGCTTACTCAGTGATCTCTGACAACATAAGTTGTATGGACTTGATGGAGCCTGAAGTAGTGTATAAGATGGATGGTGCCATAATAGGGGGGGAAAGTCGAAAAACATTTATTTTTATGCATTGAAAAATTAAGAGAGTGACAGCTTAAAAACAGATATAAATATTTGACAGCATAAGCATGCTAGAGACAATAGAAGGTCAAATAACAGTTCTGGCTGATTATTCCTTTCAGTTCATACTTGGCTGCTGAGGGTAATTTTGTTATTTCCTTCTCCTTCTCTCCACCCTGAAGAAAAAGAAGAAATTAGTCAGAGGTCTGTGTACTTGAAATTGGTACTTGTTAATTCGCTGACCTCATTTTTATGAGGTGAAGAGTCATTGAAACAGGCTCCAAGTTCCCTGAGTGCATTGGGTTTCTTGGGTAGTCTTGCCAAAGAAACAGTAAACTGTATCTTCTGGGGTTCTTTGTTGTGTGAATAATTCTTTTATATTTCACACTTATCAGTAACATAGGTTTAATTTCACGCAAGACTTCTTGTTTCTAAATGGTTTTGAGTAGTTTCTTTGGGTAGTTCACATTCTGAATGCCTGTGTACCCTTAACCTAGTGAAAGAGGAGCTGGGATGGGCCTTGGCCTCTGCTTGGCCCCTTTGTGCATCTGCAAGGAGAAGCCTGAGATGTTAAAGCAGCTGCTGGTTTCTCAAGCTGCCCAAGAAACACCATCCCCTTTTCTTAGTTTTGCCATTTCCTCTCTTTTCCCCATACTCCTGCTCTGTTCTTGCAGTGTAGATGAAGAAGAAGAAATTTCACAGTAGAACCAAACAAAGCTAAATGGTCATGTCTCCCAACATGCTTCACCCTGGAGTAAGAGCCAGTGTATAAGTGACCAATTCAAACCAATTCAAATCAAGAAACATCAGACTAGAGATATATCAACCAGAAGGGTCTTTAAATGCTGTTCCATAGATTCTATATAACATGATTGCTTAAAAAATTAAGCAATGTGATCCTCTTTCTAATCAAAGTCTTGTGTAAAATTTCAATGCTAACACTTCTGTTCCTTCCCCTATGTAGCTTCATTTCTTCTGGGGTGGGGCTGAGAGGGATGAGATTTGGGGTTCCTACCCTCATTAATCACAGTAGCAATGCCATCAACTCTTTCTCCTGTTGGCTCACATAGAAGCTGTCATTTGAAGAATGAGTTTTGTGTTTTAAAAATGCTTTAAAACCAGTGCTCTAGAACAATGACATTCAGATTTTTTAGATTTGTGCATCCCATTTAGTGAAAAGTTTTTTGAGCATACTTTCAATATAAGTATATTTATATAGCACTTTGTCAACATTATGTGCATTTAAAAATGGCCCAAAATTGGTTAATTAAAAATGCGGTTGTAATAATTTCACCCTGTACACCAGCAGATGATCTTGCATACCTCCTGTAGTGCTTGCCCTCCTCTTTGGAAACCGTTCCTAAGGTTGTATTCATAGTAGGCTGACTTCTGTAACAGCAACCTCAAAATCTTGGTGACTTGCACAATAAATGTTACTTTTTATGTGTCCTTGTCCAGCTTCGGGAGCACAGGGCTCTGCCTTCTGGGTCAGGGACCCGGGCCTCTTCCTTTGTGTGGCTCTGTCATTTTCCAGAAGCCCTTACTCCTTTACATTCAGCTGGAGTATGGGAATAAAGCTAGTGTGGTAAATTGCAGAGGAAGGTTTTAATGCGCCAAATCTGCAAATGGCTACATCACTTCCTTGCCTGTTTCACGGGGCAGAACTCAGCCACATGGCCACATCTGGGGAAAACTGTGAAATGCACTCAGGAGTGGGACCAGGAGGAAAACAGGGTTTGGTGAACATCTGCAATGCTTCTGTCACCATAATGAATGCTACCCTGAAGGGGAAATTCATTATCTTCTGCCCATTCTTCCTGGATTTGAAGTCTCAATTTTACTTTTAGTTTGTTGAATGAGGCATTTAGAGAGAGGGGTATGTGCCTATTTTTCAGTTAGGGATTATGTTCTGCTGAGTATAACAGAAACCTATCTATAGTGGCTAACTGAAAAGGATTTTTTTTTTCTCATGTCATAAAAAGCATGGGGGTGGGCAGTCCAGAGCTGGTGGAACTGCTTCAGGGAGTTGTCAATTACCAAGCTCTTTCCAGCTCCCTTTTCATTGTTCTTCTCTCTGGTTTTTATACTCATTCCCAGACGGTGCTGGTCTTTCTCCAGATATCTAGTTTGTTTTCTAACAAGATAAAGGATGGAGAAAAAAAAGTGCAAATGTGAGTCCAGTTTGTCCCATTTAGCAAGCTTCCTAGAGGCCCTTCTGGTAGAGTTTGCGCATATCTCCTTGTCCATAACTGTGTTCCCAGACCAACATATCCAGCCATTGCTGCAAGGGAGTCTGGAAATTATTTTAAGCTGGACATATTGCTAACCTGAACAAATTAGGGGTTCCCTTACTTAGAAAGAAGAGAAGAATTACTATCTGTAACCATTTGATAATTCAGAAATCTCAGTTCTGTGTAAGTCCATCATGGTTGAAAAGAGGTTGGTAATGCTACCAAGCTGAGTATATACCAAGGCATAACTTATGCTTTGCCAACTTTTTGTCTGAGTTCAAGTTGGCTGCTGAGACCACTTATAAATGGCATTATAAAGTAAGCCATATTTTCTTTGAGGTTTAAATTTTTTACATGTATATTTCTTTTTAGCGAACTATAATATTTTCTAGTTAACAGGAGTGCAAGTATTTAAAGCTCAGTGTTGTATTGTTTCCAAATGCTCCTGGGACAACTGATATGAGACAGAGAGCATAAGGGACTTTGATGTTGATCCTTGCAACAGTCCTGTTCTTCAGGAAGCGTATGCTTGGCATTAGATTATTCTTCACAAACACATCTTCTTGGTTCACATTCAGATTATATGCAGGGGCTAGTAATGAAGAAATTTTTGCAGTCCTTAACATTGCTGCTTGGAGGCATTGTTTGATATGACTTTGGTGGCAGGTGGAATTGTGTCTCTTTTAAAGAATTAAGAATATGCTCCTTGCAAGCTTTGGAAGATATATAAGCCTCCTCACAGTTTTTTCTTTCTTTCTTTCTTTCTTTCTTTCTTTCTTTCTTTCTTTCTTTCTTTCTTTC
>NC_064810.1:103212971-103351870 GCF_023721935.1 Panthera uncia | reverse complement strand
TTCTTTCTTTCTTTCTTTCTTTCTTTCTTTCTTTCTTTCTTTCTTTCCCTTGGCTACTGGGACACTCAGAGCTAATTTATTACTCATGAATAAAGTCTTATTTCGTATTCCTGATAAAATTATTCCCATTTTTTCTCTAAACAGCTTCTGATATCTTTTTCTTAACTTCACTTTTAACTATCTGCTATTGTGTGTGAATTTTTAACACAAACTGCCTTTTGAAATATAGAATAGAAATGAAAAATAAAGTAAAAATAAATGAGGAAAATCCAGATTGTTTATTAATGTCTTATTGTATGAAAACAATTTCCTTTGGTAGGGAGTAATTTAGGCTGTCAGATTTGTCTAAAGTCTTTGGAGTGTAGTATGGCACTTTGACTTTGGAAGTAAATAAATAAGCTACATTCTTCAATCTGTTCTTCTTTCTGCATTTTAACTAGAGTTTAAATCTTGAGGGGGGTTGGCATGAATGGGTAATTACCACCAAGATGAATGGTGATGATGTTTATTATTATGATGATTTTTCTTTTATTTGAACTTTCAGAGGGAGGTAGCATTTATCTCAGTCAGTCCTTGAGTTTGGGAAGATAGGGGCATTAAATTTTTCCCTTCTTTCAAAATGGTAAATTTTAAATGTGACAGGCAGTAAGTTCTGCTCAAAGCAATACAACAGTGTATTGTTGTTAATGGGGAATGTAACTGACATAAAGCAAGCACCAGGTAGGAGAAGCGTTCTCACCACCCACCTGGAATATATGTTCATGTTATACACCTTACTGTAGATGTCCAGGACCCTGGACACTCCTGCCCAGTTGGGTTCTGGAATCTGTGTGGGAGTGGCCAAGGGACAGCTGCTTTTCTTGGGGGTCACAATGGGGGGTGGTTTGGAGCTTGAATGAGTGGCAGTCCATCATGACACAGGGTAGGTTTGGGGGTGGAAATAGAAGGGGTGGGCAAGTCAGAGGCTGAGGACCAGGAGCTAAAGGCTGACTTTCCCCACATGTCTACATTCAAGTACCAAACTCTGGAGAGTCTGAGAAGTCTAAATTTTAACCTTCCAGCCTCAGGTTCTTTTAAAGAACCTAAAGGGCAATGCTAGAGACCTCTTGAGGGTAGAAGTTGCCTGTTTTTGAGTTATGGTAAAGAAAAGCTTTAGGACATGTAGAATTAGGAACTCCATCTAGATTCTTGCCTGGGCCATGAGAATGTTAGGGCAGGCCTGCCTAAAATATTCCTGTCTTTCCTAGGTTCTACTGTACAATGTCCGGACTCCTTCAGGTGGTTTTTAGGGTCCTACTCCACCCGGCCCCCATTCTCTTTTATACGCTTGCATCATCCTTTCATGCACCCTGTGTTTCCTACTTGTCTTCCTTCAGTGTGCACTTTCCCTAAATATCACTGCCATCTGATTCCCCAAGACAGAGAAGTAGAGTCATGCTCCATAGTTCTGGTTCCCTCATTCTCATTCCTGATCTGGAGTCCTACCTCTCATTTCTTTGTAGCCATCTGTCTGGTATGAATTGCTATCATTTTCACTTGGATTACTGCAGAAGCGTGGTCACCCCACATCTACTCTGACCTCATCCAATCCTGACTCCACTCTGTCACTAGAGTAATTTCTTTGATATTTGATATTAAATCAGGTCACTCTTTGTTTGAAAGTCTGCAAAGGCTACTGTGGACAAATACACAAAGTTTGGTCTACAAGCTCCATCTGGTCTGGCTCTGCCTTCCTGTCCAGCCTCCCATCATATTACTCTGCTCTTCATTCTCTATACCCTAGTCATACTGCTCTTTTCACGGTTGCTTCCTTAGTCATGTGTATCACAGGACTCCATCTTTTAGCTGCCTGTTCAACTGTCTTTCAGAGAAGAAATAAGTAGGTTCCCCTGGAACATACCCTTATAGCACAATGTGACTTTTCATCATTGTACTTGCCATTATTTAGAACTATATATTCATTTGGGTGATTACTTCACTAGTCTTTCTCTCTGCTAGATTGCACTACATTCTATAGGTCAGGGGTTGTATTTGTTTTGCTCATTGTAACCCTAGGGTCAGGACAGTGCCTGACATATAGTAGATGCTCAAAGCATCTTTGTTGAATGGATGAAGGAATAAATGTATGAATAACTATTTCAGTGTGCTTTTCCACAGGGAAGCTGGTATAAACGGAAAGTAACAATAAGAGTTTTCTTTTTAATTTTTTTAATGCTTATTTATTTTTGAGAGAGAACGAGTAAGCAGGGGGGGAGCAGAGAGAGAGGGAGACACAGAATCTGAAGCAGGCTCCAGGCTCTGAGCTGTCAGCACAGAGCCCAATGTGGGGCTTGAATTCATAAACTGTACTGTGAGATTATGACCTGATCCAAAGTCAGACGCTCAGTGGACTGAGCCACCCAGGTGTTCCAATTAATTCATCTTTAAATGTCTGGTAGAAATCTCCAGTGAAACTACCTAAGTCTGGAGACTTTTTCTGTTGTTGACAGCTTTTTAAATTAATTTTTTAATGTTTATTTATTTTTGAATGAGTGAGTGAGAGAGAGAGAGAGAGAGAGGCAGTGAGAGAGGGAGACATAGAGTCAGAAGCAGGCTTCAGGCTCTGAGCTGTCAGAGCCTGATGAGGGGCTCAAACTCATGAACTGTGAGATCATGACCTGAGTCAAAGTTGGATGCTTAATCGTCTGAGCCACCCAGGTGCCATGGTAGTTTTTAATATTTACTGTTTATTCTGTGCCAGGCACTATTCTAAATGTCTAATACCTATTAATTCAATATGTACAACATATTTACAAAATATGTCCTTTTATTACCCACAGTTTTACAATTGAGGAAACTGAGGCACAGCAAGGCAAAGGGCCCACTCTTGTAGTGTGGACTACATGTAGTGACTTTCTTTTAAAGACTACAGTATGGAGAAGGGAGAACAAAGAAATACCTTTGCAGTCGAGAAACCTGACAAACACTACCTCACACAGGTGATCAAGCTGAGCATCAACAGTCATCAACATGAATAAGTCATATTGATAGTATGTTCCCTTGATATGATGTGATGAAAATGGTGCTTTACTTCTGTGATCTTCCTGTTTGAAACACAAGACTAATCATGAAAAAACATCAGACAAATCCCAGCTGAAGGACATTCTACAAAATACCTGATTAGTCCTCCTCAAAACTGTCAAGGTCATTTAAAACAACAACAAAAAAGTCTGAGAAACTGTTAGAGCTAAGAGGAGCCTAAGGAGACATAAAGACTACATGTAGTATGGCATGCTAGATGGGATCCTGGAACAGAAACAGGACATTAGTTAGAAACTAAGATAATCTCGGGGCGCCTGGGTGGCTCAGTTGGCTGGGCGTCGGACTTCAGCTCAGGTCACGATCTCGCAGCCAGTGAGTTCGAGCCCCGCGTCGGGCTCTGGGCTGACAGCTCAGAGCCTGGAGCCTGTTTCAGATTCTGTGTCTCCCTCTCTCTCTGACCCACCCCGTTCATGCTCTGTCTCTCTCTGTCTCAAAAATAAATAAACGTTAAGAAAAAATTAAAAAAAAATTAGATAATCTCAAAGTATGGGCTTTGGTTAATACAAATGTATCAATATAAGTTTATTAGCTGCAACAAATGATTCATATTACGTAAGATGTTAATAATAAGGGTGTGGGGTATAAGGGAACTCTGTTCTATCTTAAATTTTTTTTTTTTGCTGGACCTAAAACTACTCTAAAAAATAAAGTTTATGGTGCGCCTGGGTGGCTCAGTCAGTTAAGTGTCCAACTTCGGCTGAGGTCATGATCTCACAGTTTGTGAGTTTCAGCCCTGCTTTGGGTTCTGTGCTGACAGCTTGGAGCCTGGAGCTCGCTTCAGATTCATTCTCTCTCTCTCTCTCTCTCTGCCCTTCTGCCACTCATGCTCTGTCTCTGTCTCTCTCTCAAAAATAAATAAACATTAAAAATGTTTAAAAGTAAAGTTTATTTTGGGGCGCCTGGGTGGCGCAGTCGGTTAAGCGTCCGACTTCAGCCAGGTCACGATCTCGCGGTCCGTGAGTTTGAGCCCCGCGTCAGGCTCTGTGTTGACAGCTCAGAGCCTGGAGCCTGCTTCGGATTCTGTGTCTCCCTCTCTCTCTGCCCCTCCCCCGTTCATGCTCTGTCTCTCTCTCTGTCCCAAAAATAAATAAAATAAAAAAAAAGTTGAAAAAAAAAAAGTAAAGTTTATTTTATTTTTTTAAAAGTCAGAGTCACAGAGCTGGTAATGAATATAGCCAAAATTCAGTCCCCTGTTACTGACCATATACCCTGTTTTAACCTCTACATTCAAAATTCCAGTGTTTAAATTTGGCCCACTCAATACAAATCTGTATGTGATTCATGGCAGTTTGACATCCACAGAGGAACAATTTGGGGGACCTTCAGTTGTAGCAGGTCCATAGGTGTGCTGTAAGAACAATATTTTCACCAGGTTGAAGCAGGATTATAGGCAGTGATTAATGGGGAGTGGAGGCACTCTCTATACTCAGACTGGGTTTGTATCAGGCTGCAAGTTAAGGTAACTTCCCCAACAACTTAGCTAAGAGAAAGGATGGGCTTATTGCTGATACCTGGACAGAATGTTCCTCAGTCTCCTTCTTTTGAAATCCTACATTTAATCTCTAATACCCCTGTCATCCATAAAGCTATTCTGATCCTCTCATCAAAAATTAACGCCTTGGCAGTGTGACATCAACAGTGAAAGAGCATGGGCTTTAGAATGGGTGGGTGGGCATCCTGGCTCTGTTGGCCATGGTCATGTGACCCTAGGCCAGGTATTCAATCTTTTAGAGGCTCAATTTTTTCCTCTAAAATAGGGATAGAAATTCTTACATTTTAGGATTATTGTGAACAATAAAAAGAAGGGGGGATGTAAAAGCCCCTAGTTCAGTACCTGGCACATAATAAATGTTAAGTAGGACTTAATTCCTCTATTTCCTTCCCATTGTCCTCTTTATGGGGTCAAAGCACAGTTCTGATGTCATTATTAAGCCCTGGTTTTAATGTCTCCTATTAGTTCTAAAAATGACTCTGTCACTACAGGACCACAAACTCCTTGAAGGGCAGAATCAAGTTTAATTTTTTTTTTTATGTTTCAAGTTTTTATTTAAATTCTAGTTAGTTAATACATAGTGCAATATTAGTTTCAGTAGTAAAATTTAGTGATTCATCACTTACAACACCCAGCACTCATTACAAGTGCCGTCCTTAATCTCTATCACCCATCCCCCTGCCCACCTCCCTTCCAGCAACCTTCAGTGTGTTCTTTATAGTTAAGAGTCTCTTTTATGGTTTTCCTCCCTCTCTCTTTTTTCCCGCCTTTGTTCATCTGTTTTGTTTCTTTTTTTTTTTAATTAAAAAAATTTTTTTTAACTTCTATTTCTTATTGAGAGACAGAGAGACACAGAGCATGAGCAGGGGAGGGGTAGAGAGAGGGGGAGACACAGACTCTGAAGTAGGCTCCAGGCTCCAAGCTGTCAGCATAGAGCCCGATGCAGGGCTGGAACTCACAGACTGTGAGATCATGACCTGAGCTGAAGTTGGACACTTAACCGACTGAGCCACCCAGGTGCCCCTGTTTTGTTTCTTAAATTCTACATATGAGTGAAATCATATGGTATTTGTCTTTCTCTGGAAGGCCTATTTTGCTTAGCATAATACACTCTAGCTCCATCCATGTCATTGCAAATGGCAAGATTTCATTCTTTTTTGATGGCTGACTAATTACATATATATATATATATATATATATATATATATATTACTTCATTCACTACATTATGTGTATATATATATATATATATATATATATATACACACACACACACACTACTTCTTCTTTGTCCATTCATTAGTTGATGGACATTTGGGCTTTTGTCATAATTTGGCTATTGTTGATAATGTTGCTGTAAACATCGGGGTGCATGTGCCTCTTCGAATCAGTATTTTTGTGTCCTTTGGGTAAATACCTAGTAGTACAATTGCTGAATCATAGGATAGTTCTATTTTTAATTTTTTTAGAAACCTCCATACTGTTTTCCAGAGTGGCTGCACCAGTTTGCATTCCCACCAGCAGTGCAAGAAAGATCCTCTTTCTCTGCATCCTTGCCAACATCTGTCATTGCCTGAGTTGTTCATTTTAACCATTCTGACTGGTGTGAGGTGGTATCTCATTGTGGTTTTGATTTTATTTCCCTGATGATTGATGTACATTTTTTCATGGGTCTATTAGCCATCTGGATGTCTTCTTTGGAAAAGTGTCTATTCATGTCTTTTGCCCATTTCTTCACTGGATTATTTGTTTCTCGGGTGTTGAGTTTGGTAAGTTCTTTATAAATTTTGGATACAAACTAACCCTTTATCAGATATGTCATTTGCAAGTATCTTCTGCCTTTTGGTAGGTTGCCTTTTAGTTTTGCTGATTGTTTCCTTTTCTGTACGGGAAGCTTTTTATCTTGATGAAGTCTGAATACATTTTTTGCTTTTGTTTCCCTTGCCTCCAGGGACGTGTCTAGTAAGAAGTTGCTATGGCTGAGGTCAAAGAGGTCACTGCCTGTATTCTTGTCTAAGATTATGATGGTTTCCTTCTCACATTTAGGTCTTTCATCTGTTTTGAATGTATTTTTGTGTATGGTTAAGTGGTCCAGTTTCATTCTTCTGTACGTCTCCACCCAGTTTTCCCAACACCATTTGTTGAAGAGACTGTCTCTTTTCAATGGAAAAAAAATGGGTATTCTTTTCCACTTTGTTGAAGATCAGTTGACCATATAGTTGTGGTTCCTTTCCAGGGTTCTCTATTCTGTTCCATTGATCTTTGTGTCTGTTTTGTGCCAGTATCATATTGTCTTGATAACTACAACTTTGTAATATACCTTGAAGTCTGGAATTGTGGTTCCTCCAGCTTTGCTTTGCTTTTGCAAGATTACTTTGGCTCTTTGGGACCTTTTGTAATTCCATACAAATTTTGGATTGTTTGTTCTAGGTCTATGAAAAATGTTGGTGGTATTTTTATTTGGATTGCATTAAGGGGCACCTGGGTGGGTCAGTCAGTTAAGCATCCCTACCCTTGGTTTTTGGCTCAGGTCATGATCTCACAGTTTGTGAGTTCAAGCCCCACATTGGACTCTGTGCTGACAGTGCAGAGCCTGCTTAGGATTCTCTCTCTCTTCCTTTCTTTTCTCCTCCTCCTCTCTCTCTCTTTTCCTCTCTAAATAAATAAATAAATAAATAAACAAACTTTTAAAAAAGATATATAGATTGCTTTGGGTAGTATGTATATTTTAACAATATTTGTTCATCCAATCCATGAGCATGGAATGTTTTTCCATTTCTCTGGGTCATCTTTAATTTTATTCAAAAGTGTTCTATAGTTTTCAGAGTGTAGATCTGTTACCTCTTTGGTTAGATTTATTCCTAGATATCTTATGGTTTTTGGCTCAATTGTAAATAGGTTCGATTCCTTGATTGCTCTTTCTGCTACTTCATTATTGGTGTATAGAAATGCAACAGATTTCTGTTAATTATGTTAAATTTGTAAATTATGTTAAATTGTTAAAATTATGTTAATTTTGTATCCTGTGACTTTGCTTAATTCATGTGTAAGTTCTAGCAAATTCTTTTGGAGGAGTCTTTTCGGGTTTTCTACACAGAGTATCATGTCATCTGTAAATAGTGAAAGTTTGACTTCTTCCTTGCCAATTTGTATACTTTTATTTCTTTTTGCTGTCTGAATGCTGAGTCTAGGACTTACAATACTATGTCAAATAACAGTGGTGAGAGTGGACATCGCTGTCTTGTTCTTGACTGAAGAGGAAAAGCAGTCAGTTTTTACCCATTGAAGATAACATTAGCTGTGGGTCTTTCATATATGCCCTTTATGATGTTGAAGTATGTTCCCTCTATTCCTCTGTTGTTGAGGGTTTTTATCAAGGATGGATGCTATATTTTGTCAAGTGCTTTTTTTTTTTGCATCTATTGAGAAGATCATATGGTTCTTATTCTTTCTTTTATTAATGTGGTATATCATGTTGATTGATTTGTGAATATTGAGCCACTCTTGCAGCCCAGGAATAAATCCCATTTGATTGTGATGAATGATTCTTTTAATGTACCATTGGATTTGCTAGTATTTTGTTGAGAATTTATATATCCATGTTCATCATTTTAGTGGGGTCTTTGTCTGGTTTGGGAATCAAGGTAATGTTGGCTTTGTAAAATGAATTTGGAAGTTTTCCTTTCATTTCTATTTTTTGGAACAGTTTGAAAAAAATAGGTATTAAATATTCATTAAATGTCTTTTAGAATACCCCAGGGAAGTCATCTTCTAGGACCCCTGGGAAGGTCCTGGACTTTTGTTTGTTGGGAGATTGTTGATTACTGATTCGGTTTCTTTGCTGGCTATCAGTTTGTTCAAATTTTCTATTTCTTCCTGTTTCAGTTTTAGTAGTTTATATGTTTCTAGGAATTTATCCATTTCTTCTAGATTACCCAATTTATTGGCATATAATTTTTCCTAAAAGTCTCTTACAATTATTTGTATTTCTGTGGTATATGTTGTGAACTCTCCTCTCTCATTCATGATTTTATTTATTTGAGCCCTTTCTCTTTCATTTTGATAAGTATATCTTGGGGTTTACTAATTTTTTAATTCTTTGTAAGAACCAGCTTCTAATTTCATTGATCTCTTCTACTGTGTGTTTGTCATTGTTTCTATATAAATTCTTTCTGCTCTAATCTTTATTATTTCCCTTCTGCTGGTTTTAGGCTTCATTTGTTGTTCTTTTTCTAGCTCCTTTAGGTATAAAGTTAGGTTGTATATTTCAGATTTTTCTTGCTTGTTGAGGTAGGCCTGTATTGCTATATACTTCATTCTTAGGATTGCTTTTGTTGCATCCCATAGGTTTTGGACCATTGTGTTTTCATTTGTTTCCATGTATTTTTTAAATTTCTTCTTTAATTTCCTGGTTAACCCATTCATTCTTTAGTAGGATGTTCTTTAACCTTCACATATTTGTGGTGTTTCCCAATATTTTCTTGTAGTAGACTTCAAGTTTCTTAGTGTTGTGGTCAGAAAATATGCATGGTATGATTTCAGTTTTTTGTACTTGTTGAGACCTGATTTGTGACCCCGTGTGTGAACTCTTCTGGAGAATGTCCCATGTGTACTCAAAAAAAATGTGTATTCTGCTTCAGGATGAAGTGTTCTGAATGTATCTGTTAAGTCCATCTGGTCCAGTGTGTTATTCAAAGCCATTGTTTCATTGTTGATCTTCTGCTTAGGTGATTTGTCCGTTCCTGTAAGTGGGGTGTTAAAGTCCCTTACTATTATTGTATTATTATCGATGAGTTTCTTTATGTTTATTACTAATTGTTTTATATATTTGGGCTCTTCCAAGTTGGGTGCACAAATATTTACAGCTGTTAGATCTTTTTGTTGGATAGACCTCTTAATTATGATATAGTGCTCTTCTTCATCTCTTGATACAGTCTTTGGTTTAAAATCTAGTTTGTCTGATACAAGTATTGCTGCTTTGGCTTTCTTTTGACATCCATTAACATGATAGATGGTACTCCATCCCTTCACTTTCAATCTGCAGGTGTCTTTAGGTCTAAAATGAGTCTCTTATAAACAGCATTTTGAAGGATCTTTTTTTTTTTTTAAAATCTTTTCAGATACCCTTTGTATTTTGTATTTTGACTGGAACAGTTAGTCCTTCTACATTCAGAGTGATTATAGATAGATAGAAATTTAGTGCCATTGTATTACTTGTTGTCATTTCTGGAGATTTTTTCTCTTCCTTTCTAGTCTTTGTAACTTTTGGTCTTTCTTTTTCACTCAAAGAGTCTCCTTTAATATTTCTTGCAGGGCTGCTTTAGTGGTCATGAACTCCTTTAACTTCGTTTTTGTCTGGGAGACTCTTTATCTTTCCTTCTATTCTGAATTATAGCCTTGCTGGATAGAGTATTTTTAGATGCATATTTTTCCCATTCAGCATGTTGAATATACCATGCTACTCCCTTCTGGCCTGTAAGTTTCTGTAGACAGATCTGCTGCTAACCTTACTTGTCTTCCCTTGTAGGTTAGGGATTTCTTTTCCCTTGAAGATTCCAGGATTTTTTTTCTCAACTCTATTTTGCAAGTGTTACTACTAGATGTCTTAATGTTGGGTGGCTTTTGTTGATTTTGATGAGAGTTCTTTGTGCCTCCTGGATTTGGATGTCTGTTTCCTTCCCCAGATTAAGGAAGTTTTCAGTTATAATTTCCTCAAATAAACCTTCTGGTTTTCTTTCCCTTTCTTCTTATTCTGGGACTCCTATAATACAAATGTTATCTGCTTTATAGAATCGCTGAGTTCCTTCAGCCTACATTCATGATCCAATATTTCTCTTTCCCTCTTCTTTTCAGCTTCATAAAAAATAATGAAGCTAAAAATTGTAAAAAATACAATTTTATCTTCTATTATAACCTATTCATTCCTCTGCTTTTTTATTCTGTGGTCAGTATATCCGGTTGGTTTTGCATCTTAGTTATAGCATTTTTTATTTCAGCCTCACTAGTTTTTAGGTCTTTTACCTTGGTGGTAAGGAACTCCCTGGTCTCCTCCATGCTTTTCTCAAGCCCAGCTAGTATCCTTATGGTTGTTGTTTTAAATTCTGGGTCAGGCATATTACTTATATCTGTTTTGATTAGGTCCCTGGCTGTGAATTTTTCTTGAATGAATTCCTCCATCTTGGCATTTTGTCTAGGTCTCTGTCTTCTTCTCTGTGTTAGGAAAGCCTGTTATGTTTCCTGCTCCTGAGAATAATGGCTATATGAAGAAGAAGTCATATACTCTCCAGGGCCTAGTGCTTTAGGAAGTGTTTCTGGTGTTTGCTGTGTGCACTCTGCTGCTGTGTTTTGGCTACTTTTCCCCTCCAGTCAGTTCTCTGCAGGGGAGTGTCTGGACCTTGTCCAGAAAGTGGTGAGTTTTATTTTTTTTTAATTAATTTTTTTTAACGTTTATTTATTTTTTGAGACAGAGAGAGACAGAGCATGAACAGGGGAGGGTCAGAGAGAGGGAGACACAGAATCTGAAACAGGCTTCAGGCTCTGAGCTGTCAGCACAGAGCCAGACGCGGGGCTCGAACTCATGGACCGCGAGATCATGACCTGAGCCGAAGTCGGCCGCTTAACCGACTGAGCCACCCAGGTGCCCCGCAAGTGGTCAGTTTTAACTAGGTGTGTTCTGGTCTCCTTTTTACAAGGCCTGATGCTGTTTTCACTAGAGCTGAAGTTCTGCGGCAATCTGTGGTCAGTAGACTTGGTATGGGTGGAGGGTTTGTGCTGGTCTTCTGGGGGAGGGGCCTGTTGCTCTGGTTCTCAGGCACACTTGACCTAGTAAAGAAGCACCTGCAGAGAGCATGGGCATGGAGATTGGTGTATGTGGCTAAGGCCTCCACTGTTGGCACTGTGCTTCTCACTGAAGTCAGTCCATGCTAATAGGTGGGGGGGAAATGGTGCCAAACCTTTCCCTTGTCCCAAGAGAGGGGAGTTCACACCTGCCACTGTCTGAGAAGCCCTCACAGAAGAGCAAACAATCTCCCATCATGTGTCCCAGTCATCCCTCAGTTCTCTTCCTTCACCCTGTCTGTGTCCTGGCTGTCTCCCCACCTGGCAGCACACAGTGCACCTGTATTTTATCTCAGACACACTGGATGAATTTCAAAACTCCAAACTAGATACCTGGTGTGGCACAAACTCATGCTGGTCCTTGTGGGGGAGGGTCTCCCACACTGGGGCTAGTGCAGTTTGTCCCAGAAAGGCATTTGCACCATTGTGCAGGAGCTTTGAGTTTAAAGTGCAGCAAAAAGCCTGGGTCCAGGTTAGCCACCCTCAGTAGATGTCTCTGCCCCTATGCTTAAGGGATGGGGGAGCACAGTGGTACCCATTGGCTCTTTTGTCCCTTGAGAGGCCATGCCACCTCTCCCAGATGCACCCCAAGAAGGGGGAAGCATCTCTCCCAGTGAATCCCAGGGGATCCTCACATCATGCTGTCCACTCCTGGGCCTCTCCCCTCCTTCTCCACGGGAGTGCCTCTGTGCCCACCAGGCTCAACACCAGCCAAGGTGTGGACTTCTAAAACTCCGTTCTTTGAGGGGTGCCTGGGTGGCTCAGTCACCAGTGCCTGGGTGGCTCAGTGGGACTGAGCCAAAAGTCCCACTTTGGCTCAGGTCATGATCTTACAGTTTGTGAGTTAAAGCCCTGTGTCAGGCTCTGTGCCGACAGCTTGAAGCCTGGAGCCTGCTTCAGATTCTGTATCTCTCTCTCTCTCTGCCCCATTAAAGTAAAAAAAAATTAAAGTAAAACTCCATTCTTTGAGCTCTGCTGATTGTAAAAACTCATGATAATCAGCCCCTCTCATTTTCCCAATGGCTTTGACGAAGTGTTTTCCTTGTGTAATCCTCTGTGTGCTGCTCACTCTCCTACCTTCCTCTCCCACCCTGCCTCTCTGTGATCAGGTCTCCCTCCCCTCTGCGGCATCTGAGTTCCTTTTCTCCCACAGATCACATCTCTGCACCTCCTACCTTCCATGATGTGGCCTCTTCTTTTCGTCTTTTGTGTAGTCTGTTCTGTCAGTCCTCAGATGGGTTTCTTCAGTGTTAAGAATGATTTGATATCTACCTAGCTGTGTTCAAGGAACGAGGCAAGTATAGGGTCCTCCTACTATTCAGCCATCTTAACTCTACAACAGAATCATGTTTAATTTCTTTGTGTCTCTAATGCCTGAAACAGAGCAGTGTATGTTCTGAACAAATGATCAGTTTAACTAAACTGAATTGAATTGAATTGAATTGAATTAAGCTGATTGAAAAGGCTGGATGTTTTTCAAGTGATTCTTACTGTTAGGGAATTAGACACAAGTAGATAAACCCACCCAATGACCCTGGGAGCTACCTAAGACTTTCTGTCAATCTAAGTAGGTATTGTCTTAGCCAACATACTGATGTTTATTTTTCATTGGTTGACAAAGGACTTTGATCATCAATTGTTAATAAAATGGTTTCAAGTTAACAGAAATCAGCTCACCACTGCTTAATGTACCTGTTTCAGCCTAGGCTGATCCTACTTGGAGGGCAGAAAACTAAGGAAAGCCAAATACCAATGATTAACACAGGAGGGGTCAGGCTTTGGTTGATGAACCCTAGTGGGAAGCTCTGGGCATATTCACTTGGCCACTGTCCACTCTGGGCACTGGCCTCTGTGTGGCACAGATTAGGGGACACCAAGGTGTGGCAAATGGACATGATGCTGACATACTTACATTAATTTGGTAACAAGGAATTCCATGCAATTAATAAGCATGTTTTGAGAGCCTGTTGTTGGCAGAGTATCATCATCAACAAGAGAATGTGATACTATCCAAGCCATGGTTCATCTGGAACAAGTTACTGCCTTCTTCATTTATATAGTGAATTGGCAAAGTTTCTACCCTACAGAAGGAGTTGTAAGGGCACAGGCTTTAGGATTCTGGTTCTACTGACCAGCTGTGGAACTTGGACCAGGTAGCTAATCCCTCTATCTATTTATGCATCTATATATTATCTTGATTCTTATTTGCAATGAGTCATCATGACAATGGTTATAAAGGCTCCTAGCATAGTGCCTAGTACAAAAGAAACACTTAGGAAACTATAGTTGTTTTAAGTCTTGGCAGTACTTATTCTTTTAATCATAAGGTAATCTGTTTGCATTTCAAGACTGAACTTCCCAGTTGTGTGTTATTCTCAGGGTGAACATCAATTTCGCATGGTTTGCATTTTTTAAACTCTAGAAATGGAAAGACTGGTTGTTCTTGGACACACAAGGCGTAATAAATCTAGTTGTGTTAGTGGAGAAGAGGGTGGCAATTAGAGAATTTTATCAAATCTATTATCAGTAATTACAAAATATAGCTTGAACTATTATTATCAAAACTGTAAAGGAAAGTCACATTATTGATAGCATGCTTATTAACTCAGTGGGAATGACACTTAATTAAAAACCAGTAGGGGGTTGCCTGTGGGTTTTCTGTACACTGTGTACCAAAGATTTTGCTGCAATGCGGAAGTGTAATAAATGCTTCTCATTTAATCTGGGAGTTCTGTAACTCCACAGTGCTTATTTATGTGATAAATGGTTATCATTGATCTCTCATAAGTTATTACTGCTGTCTATTTAAAAAGAGACCTCGGTCGCTTTTATTATAGTGTATTTGAAAGGCTGTAGAGGGAAATATTGGAAATCATTGCTTTCTGGTTACCATCTTCATAAACCTATAAAGTGACTTGGAATTTTTTTTTTTTCATTTCATTTTGGCTGAATAAACCATAGTCTAGTGAGATGGTTCTGTTTTATTATCAGGCAAAGGTACATGTTAAAATTCATTGGATAATAAGTTGAGATTACCAAAGAAGACATTCATAAGAAAAATTTTGGAGGCTGTGAATTTTAAGTACATTCTAGGACTGAAAATTAGTAATAACTGAGATTAGAATTGGCTGTGGATATATCTATATATGAGCCAGAGGAATGGATAGAAATCTAGACATCAAGAATTAATTTCAGACTGCCTATGTCATTTCACCTAGTATAGACAAGAATATTCTTATCCATCTCATAACAGAATGGATGTTAGAAATATGTTTTTTCTTCTCTTGTTATCTGGGAATACACAAGCAGAGTCCACAAATATTTTTCTAGTAATGCCTGTGGGGATTTTCCTTCTAAAGTATGAGTTTCATCTGTACATTTCACATTTTTTTCAGTGTTGGCACATTGTCCCTTGTTTTTAGGTTTCCCTCCCTCCTCGTTATGTCTTGCCTGGACTCTGGTGGGAGAGAGATCTTTCACTGCCGTTCTCATCTTCCAGTCTACAAATGTTTCAGTCCATCCTGTGTAGTCAAATCAGCTTCCCCAAAGCTCCACTCTGAATACATCATTCCCCCTTCTCTCTCTCAATACACGGAACGCTTCTTCCCACAATGTCTTATGAATGGATTTCTTCTTCTTTATGATACAGACTGACTCACCTTTTTCTACCCACCTCTCACACATATTCCTCCATGTTCTATCTAAATGAGGTTCACCTTGTTTCCTGAACATACGTGCCCTTTGTGCTCTTGCCTCTGTGTTTTTGTTCCTCCTAATCCATCAGCCCTGAAATGCCTTCTTTCTTATCCCCATCTTCATCTGCTAATATCCTATTCATTGGCAAAAATAACTGGAAGTGCCAACCCATAATACATTCAATGACAACACATTTTTTTTACTTTAATTAGAAAAATCACTAAAACAATATTATGCTAATTTGGAAAATAGAGAAGAAAAAATTACAACAAAGTCTATGATGTAATTATTAACATTTCCATTAAAAATTTGAGATAATAGTAGATTCTCATGCACTTCTAAAAAGCAATACAGAGACATACCATATACTTTTCCGGCACTTTTCCCCAATGGTAACATCTTGCATAGCTACAGCGCAAACAGGAAATTGGTGTTGCTACAATCCACTGACCTTATTTGGGTTTCACCAATTTTGCATGCCCTTAGTGTGTGCTTTGTGTGTATGTACCCATGGGTGTATTTAGTTCTATGCAATGTTTTCAAATGTGTAGATTAGTGTGACCACTGCCACATTCAAGACCCAGAACAGGTCCATCATTAAGATCCCTTGTGTTGCTCTTCTGTAGCCACAGCCACCTCCTTCCCCTGCCCCTCCATAACCTCTGGGAACCACTAAGCTGTTCTCCAGCTCTATAATTGTTATTTTGAGAATGCTATACAAGGGGAATAATAAGGTAAACAGAAACCTTTGATAGGACTTTTTCAGTCATTTGCTGAGAAGTTTTGTTATGTAAGAACTTCCATTTTCCTTATGTCATCTTCAAGACAGGCTGTGCTGCATACTGTTGCCTTTACAACCGAGGCCATGCAGAGACAGGATGTGATGGAATGCAAATTCCTGGAAATTGGCAGATGTTTTAGGGAGAGCTTTGATTTTCAAAGACCACAGATTTGGTGGATCTTTGAGCCCCTCATACCTAGGTCTCTGAGGGGCAAGAAGGGCATACATAGCCCACATTTGACATGGAGTGCATTTTGGTCACAGCACTTGCTAGCTTTGTATGATGAGCTTCCTCATCTGTAAAATGCAGGTGATAATAATGTCAACCTCTTAGGGTTGAGACGGGGATGAAATATATACATTGCATACCTTTTCTGGCACATCAAGTTTGAAACATAATAGCTCTTCAGGTGTTATAGAACATCTGTGGTATGCCAGGAAGTGCCATGTCAGGTAAAATGGTGAGCAAGGCTGGATGGACCTCTATAGAATATCCACTTTTAGTTAAGTGGAATGTGTTTTCAGATGACATATGGAAGCAGGACTAGAGCATAATGTAGTCTGATTTACTTTTCTACAAAAGTAGAGGTTTTAAGTAGAATCATACTTCTCCTGGTTAAGATCTTTTATATAAAAATATCCTTCCTTTGTTACCATTTAGCAATCCCTTTCATGTTGTAAATTGACAAAGATTGCAATCCTTTGCTCGTAAAATGCTAGAGAATTAGAAATAGTTTTGTGTCACACCTTTAACTTTATGTAGTCTACAGCTTTACTGGGTGATCTTTTTTTAGGAGGTATGCCATTCAAATAGCACTCAAGTAGCTAGATGTTAATTCTTAACTCTGTTTATAAATTCTTAGGGAAAAATAAAATTTAGACTAGCAATTACAGATATATACAAACTTAATAAGAATTATCATAACAAATACCTGTTAGTGCCTTTCTCATTTTAGATTTCACATATTATCTGTCAGTGCTTAATCTTTTCTATTTGGCTAACTTATGTACCAGGAAGCCCCCACACTGTATTGCTTATTCCCTTCTCTTGTTTGATCAAGGACATTAATTATCACCTACTTTTTAGAAGAAAAGTGTTAATTGCTTCTTTGATCTTTAGCTGTTTCATCTGTGCAATAAAACTGAAGTCTAACTTTCTTACCACTCAGGATTTAGGGAATAGATATGGTAAAGTATGTAAAAGAATTGGTAAGTAGCAAAAGGCTTGCAGATGTGGGGTATCATGAGAGTAGCAAAGAGGAATGAGCACATCCTTGGAACCAGAGATCTGGGTCCAAATACCAGCCCTGCCATCTTGTATAGATTGTGTAACTTGGAACAAATAACTACTCTGAGCCTTAGTTTCCTGACATATCAGACAGGAATGCCATTACTTAAATATGTCTTTCTTAACGTTGTGTCTTGTTACTCTCCATACCCTCTTCCTCACAGCCCCTATCTTTTCTCTGCTTTTCTCTATGCCTGAACATCTGTTACTTGTGAATGAATCATGTAGACTCACTTGCCTTAAGTTTGGCCAGTGGGAGGCACTGGCGGATCAGACAGTGATAGGAAAGAGAAGCTGGGCAGTTCTTTGCTCTCTCCAGCTTCCATGCCTAGTCTCTGGCAAAGATTGTATCCTTCCTTGAACTCAACACTCTGGACAACCTCTCCCCTAACAGTTCCAGTTCTCTCTGTGCTCCAGGAATGCCATCTTTTTCTGGGGTTTGGTAACAGCTTCCTAGTGTTATTAGTCCCTGGATACCTTGCCACCCCTTATTAGTTCTATTGACCCCATATGCACCTCTGTACCCTTCATTAAGTTCTGTTCCTTTGAACCAGCTGTGCTGATTATTATTCTTGTTGGGATCCCAATCTGTATATGTGGGAAGGGATTAAATTTAAACATGAATGAACGTTATTTAGCCTTGGATCTGGCACATAATAATAAACATGGTTCTTGGGCTTTCATTTGTCTACACTGTTTTGCTTCATTTTTGTGCAGAGAGTAACTTCTTTTTAATTCTCATGGCTTACGTCAAATCTACTTTTTCATGCTAAACACGTAAAATAAAGTAAACCTGATTTTTCATACAGAAATTATGTTCTCATGGATCCTTTTCTGCCAGCCCTTCCAGCAAATTCCCAGGCCCTCATCCCCAATCCTGGTTTGTTGTAAACTATAATTTTTTGTACTAAGTGGGCTAGTTATCCAAGCTTCTTCTGGAGTTTTTATAGCCTGTATTTTGATAGAGAAAATTTTGTTGTTGTTGGTTTTAAGATTTAGGCTCAGAACTGGAAGCTACCTGGGGGTCATCTCCTTCAGCTTCCCTTCTATACACAGTCTCAACAACACTCATGGCAGATGGGCACCCAGTCTTTTCAAGGTAATTAAGGTAATTAAGGAATATGATATGAGGGAAAAAAATTTAAAAACTCAACCCCTTCCCCCATGATATCTAGGCATAGATTAAGATGCTACCATTTGAATATCTTTCTGGTTAGATTTTTTTTCTTTCCTTAAATGATTGAGTGAGAACAATTAATTTTACAAATCTCTTTTGGTACTTGCAAGTGATTTTTTTTAATTATAGGATTTCTAGGAAGAAAAAGATATGCAGATAATGAAGTTTCATGACCAGAGACAAATAATATGATCGCCAGTATTCAGAGTCTAATTCAAGTATATTTCCTGCCTTTGGATGTTTAGATTCCTGGGATTTTAGAGCTGGAAGGAGCCTTACTGGTCACCAATCAATTTCTACTTCTTACAGACAAAGCACCTGGAGCTTAAAGTTAGAAACTGACTTGCTCATTTGGAAAGACATCATTTATAGTTTTTTTTTAGGGGTAGTTAACTCAAAAGCATAATCTAAGTATTGCTGTTGACCTCAGCCCCTTGAGTATAGAGAGATGTTCCCATGTCCACCGACTCTTTTGGAAAGAGTCATAGAAATTTGAGAATGCTGACCCACTATTAAATTAAGAAAATCAGATGCCTGTGTGTATGTGTGTCTGCTCATATATGCCTGCTTGCTTTCCTTGTTTTTGTTTTTCTCTAACAACCTCTAAGAACTGTAATCTTTGGTTCCAGTTTTTCTGGAATTTGTATGTGCACATTCTTTTCTTCTTAACTTTTAATAGCATTATGTTTGACCTATCCATGGCATTTGCTTGTGTGAAAATTTATAAATGTAATAAATAAGAAACAAAGTATGCAAGCAAAGCAGGGCACTTTTACTCATCATATAGTCCTGTCACAAAGTCCAGGTCACATGAGGTTCTCAGGGAACAACAGAACAGATTGAGACTTGAGCAAGAAATAGTTGACTCTAAAATTCTTAGGGAACCCTTCAAAAATGAAATTAATAAATATTTAATTAAACATCTCCTAAAATAACATTATGTCAGCTTCATTAAGTGTTCAATTTAGTATGTATAAAAATTTCATTATATTGTAAAACATTTGAAGGTGAGATGTTCTCCTTTCACAAGTTCCCAGGTATGCATGATAATTACCACAAAATCATTGACATTCTAAATTAAATGAGTTTTTGAGCTAAATAATTTTCAAGGTAAAATTGTAAATTAAAAACGTTCTTGTTCATTTTCCTGCAGAGAAAATTATATTTAATGTGTCATGTGGGTGCATTATGATATTTATGTGATGTGGACTTTAGCTTCCTAGACTTTCAAAATACGTGGGACCTTTAAGGGACTTAAAATATGGCCAGGGATGACAAGTGGGAGAAACATTTTATAGTTTGTTAGAATATAGAATATAGTTTGTTACCAGTGCCCTGCTAATGTAGCATTAGCATAGTAGAAGGCAGTTGTGGTCACTGTTTCTGTTAACAGACTGTATTAGTTATCTCTTGCTATGTAACAATAAATTGCCACATACTTAGTATCTTAAAACAACACATTAATTATCTCACAATTTTTGTGAGTCAAGATTCACGGCATCATTTGAACAGGTCCTCTGCTTAGGGTCTTACAAGCTGCAAAGTGTCAACCATGTTATGTTCTCATCTAGAGCCTTGACTGGGATAAAATCTGCTTCTGAGCTCATTCAGGTAGTTTGTAGAATTTTTCTTGTGGTTGGATGGGGTGGAGGGCCCACCTTCTTGCTAGATGTCAGGTGGAGGCTGCCCTTTGCTTTTGGAGGTTGCCCACCATTCCTAGAGACTGACTTCTGTTCCTTGTCATGCTGGTTTTCCCAGTACAGCTGTTTACTTGATTAAAGTCAACAAGGAGAGTCTCTAGTGTAAGTCTGATATGATAGCAAGACATATACCGTAATGTAATTGTAAGAGTGGCATCCCATTACCTTTGACATTAGAAGCAAGTCATAAGTCCCTTCTACATTCAAAGGGAGATGATTGCACAAAAGTGTGAACACTTTCTACAGGATTCCAGTTATGGAATGAATAAGTCATGAGGATTAAAGGCACAGTATAGGGAATATAGTCAGTGGTATTGTAATAGCATTGTATGGTGACAGATGGTAGCTACACTTGTGAGTATTGAATAATGTACAGAATTGTTGAATCACTATGTTGTACACCTGAAACTAATGTAACATTGTGTGTCAACTATCCATCAATTAAAAAAAGAGTATGGTGGGGTGGGGCACCTGGGTGGCTCAGCTGGTTAAGCGTCTGACTTTGGCCTAGGTCATGATCTTGCGATTCCCAAGTTTGAGCCCTTGTCAGGCTCTGTGCTGACAGCTCAGAGCCTGGAGCCTGTTTCAGATTCTGTGTCTCCCTCTCTCTCTGCCCCTCCCCATTCACACTCTGTCTCTCTCTCAAAAATAAACATTAAAAAATTAAGAAAAAAAAAGGGGGTGCTCAGTCGGTAAAGCAGCTGACTTGATCTCAGCTCACATCATAATGAATTTGGGCTCTGTGCTGACAGCCTGGAGACTGCTTGGCATACTATCTCCCCCTTCCCCCCTCGCTGTCCTCCCCCCTCAGGCACAATTTTGCACGCTGTCTTGAAATAAATACACATTAAAAAATAAAGTGTGAACACACGGAGGTAGGGATAATGGGGCAGCCACCTTACAGGCTGTCCAACAACAGAGAATGCTAAGAATCTATTCATTTGCATGAATTGGTTTGGTCTCTTTGATTAGGTATTTACAACAGTTCTGCTTGTGAACAGTCATAGAACAAACTTTAGAGCACCCAGAACCACGTTTCTACCAAAAGCTTATAGATCCCTTGTTCAGTATTGGCCTCTTCTGTCCTTCCTGGCACCCTCGGCAGAGGGCTTGCTAGCCCCCAAATGGTTAACATTTCCCCCAAAAGTGGCGTACCCAAACTTGCCTTTCTCTATATCTGTCTAAGCAGGAGATGAGCCCCAGTCCCATCAGCAAAAATTACCCACACCTCACTCCATTCTGTTGGGTCCCTATAAGCAATTGCGAAACTGTTTTTATAAAGTAGCAAAACTCAGGTATTCAGAGTTGATTATGACCTTATTTGTTATCCAACACAGATTGCATTTTCATGCTAATAGGGGGCAATACTGTGTCAGCCCAGGGTTGTGAGAATTGAAAGGATTTTAGTCATTGAGGCAAGCCCAGCTGGGAAGATATTTGGGCACATTATGACAAATGCAGGCCTAGAAAATTATACCTCTAGGACAGTTGGCTTGTGCTCATGGGAACAGGAACTCTGGCAAAAAAGAAAAAGGAAAACGAATGTCTTCTAAGGAATTGTCAGAAGCCAGTTGGACCAACACTTGTCATGCCTTTGAGCAGCTTTGCTGACTGCAGCCATCTTTCAACTTATACTGTGTCCTGATTTTTGTGCTTATCCTTTGGATTTGACATTTCTTGCAGGGCTTACTTAGTATTGGTCCCTGGTCTCTCCATAACTGTTTTCCTTTCCAGATAAGGCTTTTCTGTATCACCCATGCTTTCCTGGCATCTGATCTCAGCTGAATCCCGGTTTTGACTGAACCATCCCCTCTGAATGTTATAATGAGTTTACCCCAGTATGCAGCCCCATGCAGAAAATATTGAAGCATGTGATTAGGATAGCAGTGCTCGCTGCCCAAACAAAATCTCAGGAGCATAATACAATAAGGATGTATTTCTCATTGACAGAGCAGGATAATGCAGGCATTCTTGATCAGGCAACTCTTCCATAGATACAATGATGCTGGGACCCAGGCTCCTTCCATCTTGTGCCTCTACCATCTTAAACACACAGCTTCCGCCGTTACTTTGTTTATCTGAATTAAGCCATGGAAAGGGAAGGATTATGGAAGGTTGTGCCTAGGATTTATGGGATAATATTGCAGTAATGCCAATCAGTTCTCACTTTCACTGGCCACACCCAATGCAAAGGAGTCTGGGAAATGCGATGTATATGGCCAGAAAGAAGGGGATATTTAGCTAGCAGTTTCTGTTACATAGATTGTTTTGGCAGCCATGAACTTATGCCCATATACATGTTGGGAAAACATAGCTGGGCAGTGTCTTTGAGGGAAAGGACAATAACCAGTGGTTTATTTATTGAACATTTATGGAGAACTTCATATGTTTCAGATACTGCTCTTTTTTTAAGTAATAAATCATTTAGTTCTTATACAACCCTGTGGAGTAGGTCCTATTATTATCCTCATTTACATGGGGATGGGAAAACTAAGGCACAGAGTAGTTTGGTAGATTGCTTAAGGTAGTAGCACCAGTAAGTGTCAGGAATGAGGATTTGAACCCAAATATCCTGGCTTCAGAGTCCATGTTTTTACCAATAGGCTATATGGATTCTCCAACTTCATCAGTACTGTGACTCTTTCATCACAGTGAAATCTTTTTCTTCATAAAGAAATTGGGTATTTTAGTACAGCCCCGTGAGGAAAGGAAGTATTACTCCCATTAAAGTGATAATGTAATATAGTCCACAAAAGTTGAGGAACCTCCTCAAATCACACAGAGAGTAAATTGCCATGTCTCTGTGGGAATAATTCCATTTTGAATTAAGTTTGACATTTCTCATGGCCACATCTGGTTTTTGTTGGTGGAGCTGTAAGGGTGCTCCCTTCAGAGAGCATTTTGGTGCTACTTTATAAGCAAAAATGGGAAAGCTTCATCTGAGGTAAAAGACTCACTTAACCCAACCAGGGTAGGGTAAAGACAGGATTATGAATTAACTTCAGATCTTGTCACCTCCAAGCTGTTTTGTGTTCTTCAGCATCGTAGAAATTAACAGCACGAATATCACGAATGTTTCTGTGTCAGGTGATGCTAGCAAGTGCAGTATTAAGGACTGCATTAAAGCTTTAGAAAATCCTTTGACTCAAGTTTACTTATTGTTGATAAATAATACCTAGAGCTAATGATGTGATCTTCATACTTCTTTGTGAGTGAAGGTTACCAAGAGTATTAATGAATATTCCACAGCAAGTGATCTGACCTTTGTACTTCATATAGCAATCTATGAATAATACCTAACGATTTGTTTTTTAAACATTTTTCCCTTGAATTTTCATATTTTTATCAAGAATATTTCATATTTTTATCAATTTTTTTATTAGCAAAAAATTTGGGACAGTATCTCTGATTTATCTTTTAATTACACTTTTGAATTCTAGAATTTTGCCATTATTTATTTTTGACTTATTGACTGTTAGTCCACACAGGCTTCTACAATAAAATAGCAGTGACTGGTAGCTTCTCAAGCACAGACATTTATTACTTACATTTCTGGAGCCTTGGAAGTCCAGAATCAGGGTGCTGGCAGATTCTATGCCTCGTGGGGACTCAATTCTTTATTGATGGCTCCCTTCCTTCTGTACTCCCATGGCAGGAGGGGCAAGGGAGTTCTGTCAGACCTCTTTTATAAGGGCACTAATCCCATTCATGAGGACTCCATCCTCATAAACTAATCACCTCCCAAAGACCTCACCTCTTAATACCATCATATTCGGGGTTAGGTTTTAAAATTTTGGGTGGACACAACATTCAGACCTTTTCATTTTAAGTTTCAAGACCACATGCCTAATCTCTGGATTAAGTTGTGAGCTTATTAGTACCTTTTTAATAAATGACATGATTCTAACATCAGTAAGAAATGACTCTGTTTTAGGGAGTCTTTTTTTTTAGTCTCTCATGTTTTCAATGTAAAAAGTATAATGAGTCTCTTTAAAAAAACAACAAAGTTTTGGGGCGCCTGGGTGGCTCAGTTGGTTAAGAGTGCGACTTTGACTCAGGTCATGATCTCGAAGTTTGTGAGTTCGAGCCCCACGGCGGGCCTCTATGCTGACAACTCAGAGCCTGGAGCAGCTTCTGATTCTGTGTCTCCCTCTCTCTCTGCCCCTCCCCAACTTGTGCTCTGTCTCTCTCTGTCTCTCAAAAATAAATAAATGTTAAAACAACAACAACAAAGTTTTCTTAACCTTAGCTATATCACTTCTCGGCCTTTTGGCTAAGATCAAGTGTTAACCTTAACAATATTTTTTAAAGGCAAACTTTAAAAGCAAAACAGATGGCACAAGATTTTTATCATTCCAACTTAACTCCTGGTGTTTCTACGTATCTTCCTTTTGTTTTTATATATACCAAAAATCACAATATTTTCAGAGTACAGTACTTTGAAATTTGGAGATTAATTTCATAAACAGCACTCATTCAATATTTTCATCACAGTTGTGGGAAGTATATATTATTATAGTCCTCAGTTTACACATAAAGAGGCAGAGGCCTGAGATGCTGGGGACTTGTCATGTCCCACAAACACAACTGACAATGTGAGGCCCGGTTTCTTCACAAGGATTTAGAATCTGGATTTTCCTGCCTCTCTCTGAGGGCAGAGAATTAATGTGGATGTTTTCTTGGAAATGTCATTAGCTGAAGGTAGGCTAGGAGGTAAGGGCCTTCTACATGTTCCCAAAAATCTGCCAGGCATTCCACCCTGCTCATAAAGAATTTCATCCTCATAATAGCACTTTGGAGTCAATGTTACTATTGTTTGTTTTCTTTTTTAAAGATGAAAACTCCTAAAATTTAGAAAAAGCACCTGATTTACCCAAGTGTTCACAGTTAATCACAGCGAAATCAGAATTGAAGCCTGTGTTCATATAGCTCAAGATATTCTGTGCTTACCTGTATTTCTTCCAAAATAAAACCTTGTTCTGAATACTCTGTGTGTGCTTAGACCTATTAGTATTGAATTTAACAGCAAATTAGATAACTGGACTCTGGTACTGGCTGGAGTCTAAGCCAATACTTGACTGAGCAGTTGGTCATTAGTATAGGCCCATGTCAAAGTTGTATGTGTGCATTATATGATTGGGTATGTTTATGTTCACCTTATATTCCTCCTAGCATCTAAGTTAACCTGGTAGGTATGTTCCAATGCTTTTAGGTGAGACTATCTTCTTTTATATTTGAGATTGATACTATAGACTTGATATTTCATTTTTGACAGTATCCATATTTGTTGGTAGTACTCTTTAATAAGAAGTAATTTGGGAATTTATTCATAAAACAGCTATTGATTCTTATATGAAGAGCAGTTATTTACTTCCAAGAGCGAGATCCTGAAAATAAGATCTAGGATCTGTTTGTCACTTGGCCTAGAATCAAACAATTATCTTTTCTCTAATGCCTTGAAACAATGCCTTTCTTGTCTTAAGAAACCTAACTAACATTTAAGTAACTCTATACATTTGCATTCATATCTTTGTATACAAAATAGGTTTTTCCTGAGTAAGGAAAGGATATGAAATCAAGGAACATGTTTTTTCTTCCTTGAGCTCTGCTTTGTAAGCATGTTGGATTTTTATTTAACATTTTTATTTATATCTGTACACTGGCATTGGCATATTATGAAAAAGTGAATCCTAAGTTCTGTCAACACTTTGGCCCCGAAGTAACAATTAAAAACATAAATCAATTAGCTATTTTTGCATGTATTTACTTTTTATAGAACTATATTTGAAAATAGTGTAGTTGGAAAAAATACATTTTATATAAAAGCATGTTATTAGCCCCTTTACCGTGAGACTGCAACTTGGATGCATCTCAAATTCTCACACCTGTGTCATGGAGTTTCCTTTTGTCTGGTATTATTTATACATATCTTTACGGTCAGGCTGATAACTGATCCCCTCCATGAGGCCTGTTTCCACCATTCTTCCCTGAAGGCTAAAGTCTACTTGCCAGAGTCCTGCTTGGCTGCCTGACCCTGCTCGGTAGCTGGGGATAACAGGTTGGCAACTGTTGGAGTAATTGCTGTGGAGAAAAGTAGGGGAAATGCCTGATGGACTTGCTAAGGATCCCAGGAGTCCAGCAGCAATGGTCAGGAACACCCATTGAGAGGCAATTCAACAGAAAGATCTTTCTCACGTACTTACCCCTACTTGAAGCAACTGCCAATGAGGCAGGCCTTGAAAAAATATTTACTGAGAACTTACAGTCTCTACTTGAGCTTGCACTCAGTGCTTTCCTAAAGCTGTATCACAGATCATGTGAGGATTAGAATTAAGATGCTGTATTAGGGCCATTTTACTAATGAAGTTATATCACAATCAAACACATGTTGCTTAAAGTTTCACATGCAGTGATGAGCACCCAAAAGCCATATTTTTTGAAAATGGTAGGATAAAGTTAAACATTTTGTAAATAAACTTTATTTTTCAGGAAATTTTAGGTTCACAACAAAATTGAATATAGTTTCCCCTGCCCCTGCCTGCACACACAAAGCTTCATTATGAACATCCCCCACCAGAGTGGTACTTTTGTTACAGTTGATGAGACTACATCGACATATCATTATTACCCAGAGTCCTGGGTTTACATTATACTAGGTGTTGTACATTCTGTAGATTTTGACATTCATCTATTGTATTATACAGAATAGTTTCACAAAGTTTTAAAAGGGCAACAAAAAATATATTCTGACTCCCAGTCTGACTCCCATTGATCAGCAACGCCAGGAGTAGAAAGGGAAGGCCTGGAAATGGACAATTGTGGATGGACTGCTATACAGATTGTGTGCAAAGGTCTGTGGATTACATGCTGAGCTTGTTACGGACCTCAAGAATCTTTAGTTTTTTGAATAGTACTATACTTTAAAATTTTTGGCACATGTCCATAATGCTAAATCATTAGGTTGTTTCCATAGAGACATCTAAGAGGAAAGCATTAAATGTGAAAAAAAGAGTTCAACACAGGGGCAGGAATATATAGGGTTTCCAAGTGCAGGCTCCAGAATGAAAGTACTTGAGTTTCTCTCTTGCCTCTGCCACACACTAAAAGTGAAACATTAGGCATATTGTCTACTGCCCAGTGCCTCAGTTTTCTCATCTGTAAAAAGAGAATTATGGTGCCTATCTCTGTCAGTTCCCCAAGATTGCTATAGCAAAATAGCACAAACTAAGTGGCTTAAAACAACAGAAATTTATTACCTCACAGTTCTGGAGACTACAAGTCTGAAATCAAGGTATTGGTAAGGCTATGCTCCATTTCAAACCTGTAGGAGAAAATCCTTCCTTTATCTTCCCAGTTCCTTATGGTTTGCTGGAAATTCTTGACATTTCTTCCCTATGATAGACCCTGCTAGAAGTCCTTAAAGACATCCCATACACTCAGGCTTTAATTATATGAAGTCATGAATGTGTCTACTTTTTATAGAATAAATTATGATGACATATTAGAACATGTCCCATTGCCCATTGATTACTTTGAGTGTGTACGATTTTAATCAGGTCTAGTTGTACCTCTTTGTTATTGCTAAAAAAAAAACAAAGGATCAGTGTCCTTTAAGTGTTTGTTCCTCAGTTGGTTTGAGTAACTTGAGGTATGGAGTAATCACTTACCTTGCATTTTGCAGGACTTACCAGTCCTGCCTCTGTAAAGTTTGACTACATTATTATTGTTTCCTCCATTTGAATAACTGATTGTCACAATTCCTTTAAATGGAGGATTAATATTTGATTCAATTTTGTTTTTTTAATTCATAGTTTTAGTCAAAAGCCTATGACTTTCAGTTAAGCTGATCATGGTTTAGTCTAATTTCCTAAAGCCTCCTGAGGATTGTTCAGAGGTGACAACTGCTTGTTTTTAGCACTCCAGGAGAATGTGGGGTCTTGTGTTCTTTACAGTAGATATCCAGGGCCCTAAGGGCAATCAGTGAGAGGAGTGTATTGTTTAGGTATTGATGATGGTAGGTGCTAAGAAGGAAGCTGTCACCCAAAGGCCATGCACTGAGGAGACAGGACTTTTATTTTATTTTGTTTTTAGAACGTAGTGCCGGGGTGCCTGTGTGGCCAGTCGGTTAAGTGTCCGACTTCAGCTCAAGTCATGATCTCGCGGTCCGTGAGTTCGAGCCCTGTGTAGAGCTCTGTGCTGACAGCTCAGCCTGGAGCCTGATTCTGATTCTGTGTCTCCCACTCACTCTGCCCCTCCCCCCACTCATGCTCTGTCTCTTTTCACTCTCAAAAATGAATAGATGTTAAAAAAAAAATAATAATAAAAAGAACGTAGTGCCAAATGATGGCTCCATGTCTGTAATACTGGCTTTCTTATATCCCATTGAGTCTTTTAATTGTCTTAATATTTTGATTACTATAACTGATTTCTTAAGTTACAGACACGCAGTATCTGGGGCTACTATAATTGTTGTATACAAGCCTTTGATATATATTTCTATAATGATATATATTAGGTTTTGTTAGTTTAAGTGGCCTTGTGTTTGTCATCATTGTGCTTAAAATTATTTCCATGAAAATGTAAGAGGCAATTGCATTTGGACAAACTGGGTATATTATTTTGGGTATATTATTGCACACATCAACCATTAGACTTATGCAGCATACCCATACCCATACACCAGCTCTTGAGAAAGGAAATTTATGTTTTTAGAACAAAGCACTGAAGTCACCATCTCAATGTCACATAGTCAAATGGTGAGGTTTGAAGAAGTAACTCATAGCATTTGGTATGTAATGCTTGTAAAGCTGTGACTCACATGGTCAAGAACAGGCTACATTTAAAGAATCGGCTCCTAAGTAACTTCTTCATTTGTATTTCTCTCATTTAAAGAAGTCCACACAGATTCTTAGTGTTATTTCTACTATGCAGTAGCCTCAACCTTCTGATCCTACCCCTCATCCCAGAAGAACCTCCTTTCTCATGTATGCTGATTTTTGTTTTTATCATTTAATTATTCTTTCTTTTATTGTACTTTCCTGCAGAACAAGTGTTCTGCTCCATGGACACTTCTTCTCCTCAGAGATACAGGATAAAGGTTGGGGAAGAGAAGCTAAACAGTAGTTGCCTAAGTGGTCTTTATAGGTTGGAGGAAGAAGAGTATGAAATGTAAATAATTATCTCTAAAATAAGTAGGAGAAAGCATTTTGTTCGAAATTCTAACCAGTTAATTCTTACTGTGCTCTACAGCAATAGTGGAGCTGGGAACTATACTAGAAATCGGAGAGGACATTGATGCTGTCATAGTTGAGGTGACCCATGCAGGCTTGCATATTTATTCACTTGCAGATCCAACAGTAGAACCGAAGCCTCTTGATACTTCACTTTTACTATGATTATGCAAAAATACTTATCTGGAGTCTTCAGTGGTGTGCAAGCATTCTAGATTTGAAGGTTTTGTGGATGTAAAGTATAGAACAGCCAGCAAACTTTTGGCATGATTTAGGAATCATAAGGAATTCTGATACCAGCCATAGGTGGAACAATGTTTTGGTGGGCAAATACTTTCATGCACATTATTTCACTAGTCCTCACAACAATCTTATAAGCTGACATAATATCAGTCTTATTCATTGATGGAATATTGAGGATCAGAGATGCTACATGACCTCTTCCTGGTCACATTGCTGGGTAAGCAATTGAGCCACAACTAATTCCCAGATCTATTGACTTCTGGTCTATTTTCAGTCTTTCTGCTAAACTCCATCTATGGACACACACACACACACACACACACACACACACACACAGTTCCTATTGTACAATGAATAGATCTTAGCAGGATCTTGGTATCTTCTTCAGGAAGAAAAGATAACCTCACTACCTATAAGAGGAAATAAATCAATGACTTATCATTAAAGGAAATTTCTTTATCTTTAAAGAATTGGATATGAAGAAATGAATGGCTTCATGTCAAATAATGAAAATGTTTATCCTCTTTTTTAAAATTTTTAACATTTATTTATTTTTGAGAGAGAGAGAGGCAGAGCACAAGCAGGGGAGGGATAGAGAGAGAGGGAGACACAGAATCTAGGCTCTGAGCTGTCAGCACAGAACCTGATGCAGGGCTCGAAGCCACAAACCACGAGATCATGACCTGAGCTGAAGTCAGATGCTTAACTGACTGAGTCACCCAGGTGCCCCATTTATCCATTTTTAATTTTTTCAAATTATTTCCACCTTTTCTTCCAGCATTGCTCACAAATGATTAAAAGTTTCTGTAGAAGGAGGGACACCTGAGTGGCTCATTCGGTTAAGTGTCCAACTTTGGCTCAGGTCATGATCTCACAGTTTGTGAGTTCAAGCCCGTGTTGGGCTCTGTGCTGACAGCTCAGAGTCTGGAGCTAGCCTCAGATTCTGTATCTCCCTTTCTCTCTCTGCCCCTCCCTTGCTCTCTCTCTCTCTCAAAAATAAACATTAAAAAAAGTGTAGAAATCTTTTTAAAAAAATTTTAATGTTTCTCTTTTATTTTATTTTTGAGAGAGAGAGAGACAGAGCGTGAGCAGGGGAGGGACAGAGAGAGGGAGACACAGAATCCGAAGCAGGCTCCAGGCTGTCAGTCCAGAGCCTAACATGGGAGTCGAACTCATGAACTGTGGGATCATGACCTGAGCCAAAGTCAGATGTTTAACTGACTGAGCCACCCAGGTGCCCCTCTGTAGAAGCAAATCTTAATGATCATATTCTTTTCTTTTCTTTCCTTCTTCATTTCTTTCTCCATTCTCCCACTCCTCCTCCCCCCCACCTTTCTTTCCAGCTGACTTACTCTGAGCTGGAAGCAATGAGAAACTTCTGGTTCCTTTCATAGGTGTTATTCAGGTTAGTAGAAAATTCTGCTTCCTTCATCTGTCAAGATCTTCAGTCTTGTGCTTTCTTTGAAATCTGACCTCTGAACAAGGCTGTAACATCTGGAAAATAGTAGCTGAATTGATTTATTTCAGATTGTTGCTATGGTGATTCCCTACCAATATAGATAGAAAATGAAGAAGGGAAATGAATATGTTGAAGAGAGTGATGGAGAAGCTGGTCAGACTGAGGAAAAGGCATGCAGGGCTGAGGAGGGCATTTATGATTGATCTACTCAGGGGTAGAGTCATCTTATAAGTTTGCTATTAAGTCATCCACAGTGATCACAAATAAGTCATTTGCATTTGAGAAGAAGCAGTGAAATGTTTTTGTTACATGGGTAGCAAAAAATGTCCCAGACTTAAAATTCCCCAGAGATTTTCTTTTCCCTCTCTAGGAACAGGACAGTGAATATAAATTGTAAAAGAAATTTTTGTGACAGGGAACATTGTGAATCTTGAAATAGTTCTCAGCGTTGTGCTTTATTAAACATATTTTTTGAAATGATAGGAAAAAGACTTATCTGGAGAAAAAGTAGATATATCAATTCATTTTTATGTATTTATTCATCTGTTCATTCATTTCTCCAACTGTTTATCCATTCTTTAATTCAACAAATTTTTATTGATCCTTTATACCAGGCTCCAGATATTTTAGTAAATTCAATAAATATCAATAAACTCTACATATATTTATGAGGCATTAACTACACACAAGACAACCTACAGGTTGATGTGAGTTGTATAATCATCAGGGCCATTGAATAGCTGTTTCTGCCTCAAGGTTTGATGAAGGAGATATTTGGGAGAAAAATAAGGGCAAGAAGGATCTTGATAGGTGTGTGGAGGTAGGATAGAGGGAAGAAAAATGTGAGGGAAATGCATACAATTGTGATTAAAAGGAGTTGATTACATTGGCCATTTACAGTCTTAGAGATTGATACCATATATAGAAATGCTCTTCACTCTTCACTTACGTTATTGACCTTTGGAAGGCAGGAGCTCAACTTGACATAGCTTAGAGGTATGTCAAATAGACACCTGGGTTTGGGTGTAGGTGATGTTGGGAAGGCTTTGGAAACAAACATTTGTAGCTGCTCAAAATCAGAATGTGAAAAAAAGGAGGAAGCAGTATAAATGCGGTAGAATCAAATACCAAGCAGGGTACAACCACTTTTTTCACAACAGGTGACACAGGGCCTCCTTGCCTGTTGTGACCCTTCAGGTTTTAGATTTCAGTCATATGGGGTTCCTGGGTGGCACAGTCTATTGAGCATCCAACTTTGGCTCAGGTTATGATCTCGTGGTTCATGAGTTCAAGCCCCACATCAGGTGCTGCTGTCAGCACAGAGCCTGCTTCAGATCCTCTCTCCCTCTTTCTCTGCCCCTCCCCTGCTTGTGCTCTCTCAAAAAATAAAACATTAAAAAAATTTCAGTCATATGAAAAAATGAAGAGAGGTGAATTCTACTCTTTATAATACAGCCTTCCAATCCTGCTCCCACACAGGATTGGTGCCACAGTGAGGGGTCAAAGTCAAGAGTATGAACATACAGGTTTTGAACCTGGCTCTGACACGTACACTGTGTTTAACCTTGGACAAATCCTTTAACTTCCTGGGACTTTAGATTTCTCATGTCAGAACAAAACAACCTCTCAGCCAAGTAGTTCATAAGAGCATAATATTAGAATCAGAAAGGGCTATAGTGGTTTAAAATATATTTTCAGCTGTATAAATAAAAGCCTGAGATGTAAAAGAAATATGTTAATTCTTAACTTCATTAATTCATAAGCTGTGTAATTCTCCCTAAGAACTTTGTGATTCCATCACATCTTTCAGCCAAGATTAGTCAAGGGCTGTCAGGTGGGCTCAGCTTCCTAAGACTTCATTATTATTAAAAATACACTTTGAGGAATTATCATAAATAATTAAAATAAATGTCACTTATTTAAATAAATGAACAGGGGTGTCTGGGTGGCTCAGTTGGTTGAGAGTGTGACTTCAGCTCAGGTCATGATGGTAAGGTTCGAGGGTTCGGGCCCCACGTGGGCTCTGTGCAGACAGCTGAGAGCTTGGAGCCTGCTTTGGATTTTGTGTCTCCTTATCTCTCTGCCCCTCCCCTGCCCATGCTCTCTCTCTCTCTCTCTCTCTCTCTCAAAAATAAATAAACATTAAAAAAATTTTTTTAAATAAATGAGCAAAGACTATATTCCTGTTTTTGCACAGAGTTTTCAGCATCTGTGAATTAAATAACATTCCTCATTCAATGCTGGGATTTAGCCTTGAGTAAATTCTATTCATTGTTCAAGTGTGTAATTTCCCTTTAATATGTCAATGTAGAATTTATGCTAATTTTTACTGGAGTTAAGTGTTCATAGCAAAATAAGCTCTTTTTGAGCTCTTTTAATTTAATAATGGGAGAATGCACGGAAGCAGTTATTTAGTGGAAAGGGGCATTATTTATTTGTTTCTGGAATTTGGACTTTTCTTAAAATATTCATTATAGCATAAGGGCTATCATTTGCAGCAGGATGTAAAGCATGTGCTCAGCTGAAGCCCTGCACTTTACTTTGCATCTGCTACCTTTGCTTCTCCCCTTCTTCATGGTATCTTGAGACAGAATAATATGTGATGTTTTCACATCAGGACAGAAAATCCAAGACCTCCGAGTAACAAGTATCAATTTCATTGACTTTATCTGTTCTCCTTCTCAGAACGTTATGCTCTTGTTAGGGATTGAACTTGACCTAGGTTCTGAACATCCTGCAAACAGACTTGGTGACCTTACACAAATCTCAGTCAATCCTTCTACAACTTGTCTTTTAGAAAAGTTAGACTGGTTAGATTGGGGGTGGGTTATTAAGAAGAGGGATGTGATGTAAGCATTAATGTTATGAAATAATTACTGTGATTGAATTTTTTATCAAGTGTCTTGGTTTATTCCAAGATAACCAATATATGAATTCTTGTCTACACAATTTTTACAACTGGATCTCTCTCTGAAACGTACAAGAAAGGGCATGGCATAAAGTCTCTAAGGATGCTAACTATAGTGAAAGAACTATAAAATGGCAAATCCATTTATGCTATGGTTCTCAGAGTGTGGCCTCTGAGCCAGCAGCATCTGGAGGACCTGGGAACTTGTCCAAAATGCATATTTTTGGCCCCAGTCTAAACCTACTAAATCAGAATCTCTAGAGGTGGGATCCAATAGTTGTGCTTCTCTAAGTTTTCCAGGTGATACTTAACAAGCTATAGTTTGAGAACCATTAATTTATAGCATTCTACATATTCTGGTATGTTCTTTTGTTGAACTAAGCTGAATAACATCTGACTTGGCTATATTGTTACATTTACTTTGTTCTTCATTTACGGGTCTTTTTTCTCATGGGTTCTGTGACTCTTATAACTAATCTTAAAATGAATGTTTCCTCTTAAAATAAGTGTTTCCTCCTGAAAATAATATTTCCTCTTTATCTTTGGCTGCTAGGAAGCTCAGAGCCAAATTTGAGGCCTTGTACAAGATCTCACGGCCTCCTTCCTAGTTCTCCTTTTATTTTCTAACCTTATTGTCCCTTTGCCCCAATTTCCCCACACTATTACGTTACATGTTGAGTATTTTGAAAGATCATGATTAAATAAGCAAATTTATTAGGTGACAGGAGTAATAAATGCATATATCTGATATGATCCCCTGGTGTCAGTTCTCAGTGTGTTTATTTTATGTACAAACTGAAAACTTCATTTGGGATATTCTTGAGAGAATCTGTAAGATGCAAGCTTAAATATCCAGACTCATTTTATCTGATAGCTCCTACATATTGACATCTTTCTAGTACGAAGTGATCCATTAACTTAAATACATTGAAACCGAGAAGTCCTATTTACTTCTTAGAGGCACTAATGGTAGTGAAATTTTTCATCAAGGATTCTCTCGCCATCAAAGTCATTTTTTTTTTGACATTGCAAAATCACCTCTACCTAATGGCTTTATTAACACATTGAGAGCCAAAATGTGATTGTAAAAGAGGGATTTTTCTTACAAGTGCTTTTACTTAAGATGGGTAATGTTAAAGGTTGTATAGAATTTCAGCTTTCAGGGACATTCACACATACAGCACCCACTGCTTGGGATGGCTCTGACACATTTTGGCAGCAATGCTATAATTAACAGAGTCAGAATGGAGCCTGATGTCAACCATATAATATGGATCACCAAAGCCACCCCCTTTCATTTAACGTATAGGTGTCACTCACCTCTAGCAGTTCTTAATTATGTCAGATCTGTGCAGCAAACAACAAATAGTTAGGGGAGGATTCATCCTCCTGTATATTTTGTAATGAAGCTTGTGAGCCTGCTAAATAATTAAAATAAACAAATGAAGACTAATTTGCTTACTTTTAATTTTTACCCAATCTACTTTAGTTAATAATTTACAAGGTAAAAATGAATAGAAGATCAAAATGACTTCCCTTCCGGCTCCCATGTCAGCGTGATGGTGGAGAGATTCTGCCTTATTGACTGCTCATTTGTAGTAGAAATAACCCCAGAGAAAACAGTGTTCAATGTGAACCAGGCTTTAATAAAAGGAGCGGCAGACTCCGGAGGTTTTTTTCTATTTCCATATAATCCCAGGATCATTTGTCTGGAGCTGTTTTTGAATTATTCATACCAACAGTAGCTCTTTCAAATATTAGATGTGAACAGTTTCTATGGTACAGTTTCACAGGCAGCGTCTTTTTTTGCTGGCATTTTAAAAATAGAACTTTTTTTTTCCTATTCCAGATTGCTCTTGGGTGCTTCCAGGTGGGGTTGTATTATTAGCAAAACATTAAGAGGCTGTTTGGGGGCTAATTCTAAGACTTCTCCAGGTGAAAGAGGAAGAGAACAGAGAACTATAATGAGAATGTGATATTTCTGAGAAAGTGTTATTCATTTTAACTGGGCTTTTGAAAACCCTAGCACAGTCCTGTTGTAAGCATTGTTCAGGAGAGTGGAGTTACCATTTATTCTCATTCACTGCACTCTTAAATAAATTGGATTGAAGGGATTTATTCCGCTGATCCTATTGTTCTTATGCCCCATTTGACCCCAAGCTTTGAGTCTGTGTTTTGCAGGAGAAAACAAGCCTCTTTACGGAGGTCTCACAGGGCAGGGAGATGCTGTTTCTCCTACTTCTCCTGTCACTTCTCCCCACCCTTCACTTTATACCCCAGCCATTCCAAAGTCCCTTAAGTTCTCCAGTCACCATGAAAGTTCTTTTGGTATCTTTTCTTTGCACTTGCTATATTTGCCTAAAATGCCAGCATGTCTTACCCACTGACACCTTGATTCTCTCTACTATTACGTATGTCCTCATCCTTTAAACTTAGGTTAAAGTGCTCATTTCCTCCCCAGAACTGGTAACTGATTGCCTGGATTAGAGAATTTCCCCAGAAATAAACTCTGAGTCAGCAATTTGAGTGCAAGTAGTATTTTGGGAAGTGATTCCAAGAAGTACTGGTAGGAAAGTGCATGAGAAGGAAGTGAAGGAAGCCAATGGAAGGTATATTATAAGCAGTTTACTGTGGGCAATTGAGACTGGAGCCTGCTTCGGGACTCTGGGAGCCAGTGCAGAGTTAGGCCACACAGGGAGAAGCCAGCTGAATGATATCCTCTTGTTCCCATCTGTCACTGGCTGAGGACAGAGGACTGCTCCTGGAGGTACTGAATCCTTGTCACTTCTGGCCTGTGCCTGGCTGTGAAAAGAAGACTGGTGGAGAATTGCAGATGCATTCAGTAGAACGCATAGATATGTGCTAGAGCAGTGAGAACCAAGGGGATATGTGTTAGGAACCAGTACATCTATTTCATTGCCCTTGCTACACACACACACACACACACACACACACACACACATACACACACACACACACACACGTGCTGTGTTTCTGTATGTTGAGGGTAAGGAACTGCTTCTTATTCATCTCTGTGCCTTCCGTATCCTAGTATAATGCCCAGCACACCATAACTATGCAGTGAACATTTGTTGAAGCAGCAAGTGTGGAATGATCGAGTGAGTCTATTAGGCAGACCCACCCTCAGCTTTTATTTCTGATGCCTCCTTATAAGCACACTCTACCCATCATTAAGGCACCTTCCTCTCCTGCCTACCTACTCAGTCCTCAGAGAGAGTCACTCCATATATCAAACAACTACCTTGGTGCTTTTATAGTTCTGCTTTTAGAGGAATATTCCATCCCCTACTCTGAGATGTGCTTACTCTGTTAAGGTCTTTACTCTTTTTTATATGAGAGAAGGTGGAGGAGAGAGGGGGAGAGAGAGAGAGAGAGAGAGAGAGACAGAGAAAGAGAGAGACAGAGAGAAAGAAGGAGGGAGAGGGAGAGAGGGAATGAAAATCTTAAGGAGGCTCCACACACAGTGCGGAGCCTGACACGGGGCTGGGTCCCACGAACCTGGGATCATGACCTGAGCTGAAATCAAGACGCAGATGCCCAACTGACTGAGCTACCCAGGTACCCCCTCTGTCAGGCCTTTTCAAATGAGGTAGTGAAGTGGTGGGGGAGCTCTATGGGAAGATGCTGGGGAGTAGAATTGGTGCCAGGGTTTTAGTTCCCATATTGCCTTCCACTTTCTTCCTCTCATACACCAAAGGTGGGTGGCAGACACCCCCAGAGCCCTGCTCTTTTTAAAGGAGCAGAATCTCTCTTCCATTAGGAGGTTTGCTCAAATTCAGGGCAAAGAGAAGAGGTCCCTTTCCTGAAAACAGTAATCTTAGCCTAGTGGTCTGGGAAGCCCACACCCATCCTCTGTATGTGTCCTTCCTGAATGCCAGTCCACTTTGTGTTTTGGGTGGAGGGTCTCCTGCCATGAGTCCTGGATCCAGCCTACTTGGCCTATGCCTTTTAGTTTGGTCTGATTGGCTTGGTTCTGTCTTCAGAATTTCTGTAGCCACCCACCTGTGTTTTCTCAAAGCACTTTCCCCCACTGTGATGTCCAGCCTATCTTTGTCTCTCCATCTTCTTTGTAATCCTGAGAACTGGGGGGAATTCTGGGGGGACTCCAGAAGCCTGGGGGGAGGAGTGCAAAGAATAAATAGGAATAATCTCTCCCCAACCCCAATTTCCATTATAGTAAGGAAGATAGAAATAGAAATAATTACATCATAGTCTGGTAAATCCAACAATAGCTTCAATGAATTAATAATTTGCTTACAAACAGCATATGGAAATTTCAATATTTCTTTATCTCCTACCTTGTAGAAAAGAGTCTATTGCAAAGAGATGAGATAAGGCAGCATGTTGTAGGTTACTCATTTTTGGAGAGCTGTCAGGGCCATTTTGTGCAAAGGCGTAAAGGTAGGTAGTGAGGTGGAAGAGACACCAAACTAGGAACACACAGGTCTGGGAGTTAGTTTTGGCTTTGCCAGATTTCAGCTGTATAAATATTGTAAGTCATTTACTCACAATGAGCCACATCAAATGTAAAATAGGATGTCTGTTCTTTTTCTCATAGTACTGTAATGTAGGTCAGTACAATAATGGTTTGATAGAGTTATGAAAATTATGCATAATTGGATATAAACTTTAAGGAAAAGAAAATAAAAATCTTACCATGCATCCTAAAAGTCTATCCCTTAATGGCAGAGTATAGAAATTTTCTGTAGAATATCTCTTAATTAACTTTTCTTTAATCAACTCCCCAAATAACTGTAACTCTCTACTTCCTCTATAAAATAACCTAACAGATGCCAACAGCACAGTGAAGATTTCAGGGTTATAATGCCTATGAATGTCTGCTACAACCATTTGAGTTGTGTGCTCACAAGAGTCCTGGTTACCATGTCTATTCATTCCAGTTCATTCTTTTATTCAGTAGATACTTGTTGATCATCTACTCCAGACTGGGTATCGTTTCAGGTACTAGAGATGTGGCAATGACCAGTGTCCACTGTATTCTAGTTGTATTTAATATTATAATTATGTAATTTAGTTAAAATATTTCATCAACTAACTAATGAAAAATAAGTGTGAAAGAATTGCTGATTTTTATGAATATTCGGTTAAAAAGTTATAATGGGCATCTGTCCTACTATCCAAGATCTTTTAAATTCCTTCTTTTTTATTTATTTATTTATTTATTTATTTATTTATTTTTATTTTTATTTTTGGGACAGAGAGAGACAGAGCATGAACGGGCGAGGGGCAGAGAGAGAGGGAGACACAGAATCGGAAACAGGCTCCAGGCTCCGAGCCATCAGCCCAGAGCCTGACGCGGGGCTCGAACTCACGGACCGCGAGATCGTGACCTGGCTGAAGTCGGACGCTTAACCGACTGCGCCACCCAGGCGCCCCTTAAATTCCTTCTTAAACTTAAAAAAAGTTTTTAATGTTTATTTATTTTTGAAAGAGAGAGAGAAAGTGTGAGCGGGTGTGAGGGGCAGAGAGAAGGAGACAGAGAATTTGAAGCAGACCACAGGCTCTGAGCTGTCAGCCCAGAGCCCAACGTGGGGCTTGAACTCGTAAACCATGAGATCATGATCTGAGCCAAAGTCAGACACTTAGCCAACTGAACCACCCAGGTGCCCCTAAATTCCTTCTGATGTTTCCATTTCTCTTGTGACTTTGGATGTGCCAGTCAGGTGCCCCTGTAACTAATGGACATGAGATTGGGTGTGGGGCATCTATTTTGTGTTGAGGTTCCAGAGTTAGCTGTGGTGGCAGTTTCCTCAGCTCAGTTCTGTAGCGTAATTCCTGAAAATTTGGTTTATAGCTACTTGAATATCTTCTCCCTCTCCAAATTCTGCGTCTCCAAATATCTCTTAATAAATTCCTTTTCTTAATGAATCGGTCATAATGAATCCTGTTGTTTGCAACTAAGAACTTTACTCATTACAAATCCTTTGGAAAGATTTTTAAAAACTAAGCTTCAAAACATACACACACACACACACACACACACACACACACACACTGTCAAATTGGTTGTAGGCAAAACAATGTGCAACATTAAGGGGATGATAAAAATCATTAGAAATATTTCACTCTCAGATTGCTTCACAGTTTTTTTCTTATTAGTTTTGGTCCCACTTTAAAGAAATCTAAATTGGAAATCAGTGCTCTGGCATTGTGGGTGTGGGACTCTAGTCAGTGCATCCATGCTCAAAGAAAGGCCTTTACTCACCATCAAGGGGTAGAATATTGATGTACATTGATAAGTTTTTATTTAAAATAAAATATTTAAATTATTCATGAATCACTTTTGATAATTTTCAACTTTTGATCACTTTGATCCACCAACCTTTTGTCAGGTGCAGAGACTTCTATACACTTTGAGGCATGTGAGCTTGGACATCATGTCCAAGGAGGAGCCTCCTCCTTACGCCCCACTGTTGGCTTCTTTGGGCCTCTGCCTCTCAGGCAGTTCTAAGGGCTTGGCCTATGTCTTTCAGCAAGGCTTCCTTAAACTCCAAGATGCCCTTTCAGGACTGATACCTCTGGTAGCTCCTTTGGTTGAAAATCTCTCTGAAGCTATAATGAGGTCAGGTTGTCTCTGGACAGGGTGTCATTTAGCATTGTGGTGTCATAGGTGTAGCCAGTGGCCATGTTAAGCACTCACTGTCCTCTAATACATAAATAGATTTCTTATTTCCTCACATCTTTTCCTTCTATTGTTCTTTCCTCTCTCTGTCTTCTCTCCTTTTCCTTTATCTCCCTCTCTTTCATTTGACTTTCTCCTTCACATTTGTCTCCCTCACTCTCATTTCAGCCTTTCCCTCCTTGTTTCCACACTTCCCCCCTTTCCAAGCCAGTGCACCTGAGATCCTGGTAGGAAATGAAGCAGAAATTCCCTTCATTGAACACGAGGGTACAGTTTCTGTGGTAATCTTTGCTGAATGATGCTTCTGTCTGCTGTTCAATGAAGGGCAGCAACTAATCCATCATTTCTTCTTGCCAAACATTTAGATAATATAGGTCCCACCTTACACCTCCATGAACTTTACAGAAGACCACATGTACTCCTTCTAAAATATTAACACTGTCTTTGTGTAGTCTTTGATGGTATCACAGAAGAAAAGATTTGAATTTTTAAACTAGATGGTTTTTATCTAAACTTTTGACATGAGAAAATAAATTGTGGGGATGAATTTCCAGTCACTCAGGCAAATTTTAATGTGCTAATTTTAATTTGCCATTTTAAAGGATTACTGTAGAAACTGAATATCTTAAGGCTTTAAAATACACAAATCACTTGAAATTCTATAAAACAGCTAATATTTTAGGTAAAATAAAATAATAATTAATTTATAGTTTTTTAAAGTAACATTATTACACATTTAGCCAAACTAACAACAGTACAGACACCAGACTGGTACTCAGTGAACATCTACTACATGATTGTAGATCATCTCTGAGGTAGTGAAATTTGCCTTTTCTGGCTAGTGTTAAAATTACCCAACCTATTTTGAAAATTGAGCTGTAGCCATACATATACCTGAAAGGAATGCCAGAGACACTGAACACATGCCATCTCATTTCTAAATATATACACATATTTAGCACTCTTTATGCATTTTAACAGCCTCCTGATTTTATCTAATTCCCTACATGTTTTCATCAAATATTTCTTAAGCCCTGCTATGTGCTAGATCTTAGAAATGAGAGATATCTAAGACAAAACTGGATTCTGCCTTGGAGGAGCTTCTAATATTATTGGGAATATTGAATATGTTTGCAAGAAATGAATAAAATGGCCAGTTCAAGTGAATGTCACAGAGGGGTGAAGAAGTAAGAGATAGCCGTGAAGATTTCTTGAAAGAAGTGGGCATTGACAGGGGCCCTGGGCTGGGGTTAGAAGGTATTGAAGGTTCCAGTGCTAAAATAAAACTGCAAAAACCAGTGCCATGGTCAACAAAAAGACGTGCAAGGATTTTGAGCCCATCCAGGAGTTGGTAACTTATAAAGACTCATCTCCCAACCTGGCTACCAAATGGAAGCCAGCAAGTGGCTATTTCCCATTTTCTTTTGTCTAAATAGCAAAAAAATTTTTTAAACTAATAGATACTTTCTACCAACGGACTCAGTGTTCAAACTAGCAGATAATCCAAAAGTCAGTTAAAATTTGGCTTTGTACTGTGCTGCCAGATCTTTGCAGTGGCAGATTTACCTTCCTAATTGTGTTTTGCTTAGTCTAATGTTGAACTTAATTTGTATTCCCTGAACACGCAAAGGCTGGACAGTTCCAGAGAGGAGGATGAGATTGAGGAGAAGAAGTGAAGGGAGAAGGGTTGTTGTTCAGGGAAGCTGGCTCAGAATTTGGAATTTGTCACACATCGTTTGCACAGTGGACCATCCTCTCACAGGTAATTACAATCAACTGACCAGAATTGTTTTACAAGTTGTGGTAGTCTGTTCAAAATCACTTGTTTATAAGTGGCTTTCTTCAAAATTTATGAGTCTAAGTTTCATGTCTCTTGCCTCTGTCCTGTATATGCTTATTTCTGATGATTGTCTTTATTTTCTTCAGTAAAAACACACATTTTATAATGTCTCTGGTCACAGGAAGCCTTAGGCAATATTATTGTGTAAGCAAATATTTATCTTTATACAATGTGAGTAATGAACTCATTCTAACTTATTAGTAGGTATGAGGTAGAACCATGCAGGCATTCTCTGAAAGATTTTTTAAAAATAGGTGTTATAGCCATATAATCTTAGTTTAAATATATATATATATATATATATATATATATATAGACATATATATATATATGTCTATGGGAATTTATATAGATATAAGTTTGTATAAAGGTAAAAGATAACAATTTCTCTCCTGTCCTTGTCTACCATCTGCATGATCCCTGTGGCGCCTCATACAAATAACCACTGTCACTAGGTTTTTGTGTATTCTTCTGATTCTAAACAATTACAAGAAGTCTTGTATATTCAGAGTAGTGAAGCTTCCCTAGTGATGTCATTAGCCTTCCTTCCTTGGTGATTGTCTACAAGGAAAGTTTCAGGAACTCTTAGAACCCAAATCTGACCTGAGTTTTATAATGAGTAAAACAAAAAACAAACAAATAAAACAAAAAAAAAACCAGTTATATTTGTTTACATGAGTTCTTACTTTAGGATGCACAGATCGTAGAATTCAGGGATCTTTGAACTTAGATGGGAAATACACAGTTTTATTTTTACTAACTTCTGTCTGAAATTAAACATTCTCTTTAATTGTGAATGTAAGCAAAACCATAGTAGAATTGGCAGTACCTGTGTCTTTGTTACTTAAAAAAGCATAAATATAATCCATAAATATAAGCATAAAAAAGCATAAATATAATGTCACATTATAGCCATTGCAAATATTCCAAAACATCATTTATACTCATCATTATATTGAAATGATGAAGTTAATTATATCTACTGCTAGTGTTCTAAAATTTGTATCCAGGATTTATTTTAATCCAGTATGGTAAGACACACAGACGTCGAAATGGCTGTCATAAAAGAATAAGTTTATGCTCACCAATCTCTAGTAATAGAAGGCATGCCACACCATGCAGGGCCATATGTGGAACATCTGGATTGGTTAGGAGGCAGAAGGAGAGAGGGGAGAGCATGGCCCAAAGCCTTTATTGGGGTTTTTAAGGGAAAGGATGGGCAAGGCAGGGATAGGTATACTGAGTAAATTTAGGATTGGATAGCTTGAATAATTTTAGCAAGCTCTGGGCAATAGAAGCAGTCCCTAGTTGTCTTGTACGTGGCCTGGGGTTATTTTGGGTAGGGAGAATATTGGCTTGGTGTGTGATGGCTCCTTGATAAAGGAGATGGTTGAGGGTGTTGGCTCTGGATTGGTTGGCTTGCATATCAAAGTTGTGCTTTTAGGGGAGTACTTTGCTATCTCTAGGAATTACCTAGCCCTGGAAGGGGCTCTCCAGGATTAAGTTCCCAAATGCCAGAGCATCAAAAATACAGAAAATAATTACACTCAATACAGGTAGATATTTATTATTTAATGTGGTAATAATGAAGCACAGGTACTACATAATTACAGTTGTGCTTTTAAAAATATTTTAGTGATTATATATCATTCTAATTAGCTTCTAAGGACCCTCTGTATTTTATTTTCTGTATCTATGAACACTGTTCTCAGGAGATCATAGTCTTCACCAGACTGTTAAATTGTCCACAGCTCAAAGATGTTAGGCTCCAAAGAGAGATTGGGTTCTTAACTTACTGATTCTCCTGCATGTTCTATTTTTCTTTCTTGTGGATTTAAGTTTGTCCAAACTTAGGACTGGAACAAGTAATTGAAAGAGATGCTGCCTTGGCCCTACCACCAAGACCCATACCTTCACCTGCTCTTAACCCTCCCCTACCTGACCTTGTGCTAAATGGAAGAGAAATTCATTATGGCTGTGATTTATTGAACACTTGACACATGCCCAACACAATTCTATACATTTTTATGTATTATCTCATCTGCTTCTCATGGCCATTCTATGAAGTAGATATGGTTATTGCCATCATTTTACAGGTGAAGAAACTTAGGCATGGTGTACATATAACCTGCCCAAGGTCACACATCAGTGACAGAGCCATATTTTTTTTTCATTTTATTTATTTATTTATTTATTTATTTATTTATTTATTTATTTATTTTAATATATGAAATTTACTGTCAGATTGGTTTCCACACAACACCCAGTGCTCATCTCAAAAGGTGCCCTCCTCAATACCCATCACCCACACTGCCCTCCCTCCCACCCCCCATCAACCCTCAGTTTGTTCTCAGTTTTTAACAGTCTCTTATGCTTTGGCTCTCTCCCACTCTAACCTCTTTTTTTTTTTTTCCTTCCCCTCCCCCATGGGTTTCTGTTACGTTTCTCAGGATCCACATAAGAGTGAAACCATATGGTATCTGTCTTTCTCTGTATGGCCTATTTCACTTAGCATCACACTCTCCAGTTCCATCCACGTTGCTACAAAAGGCCATATTTCATTTTTTCTCATTGCCACGTAGTATTCCATTGTGTATATAAACCACAATTTCTTTATCCATTCATCAGTTGATGGACATTTAGGCTCTTTCCATAATTTGGCTATTGTTGAGAGTGCTGCTATAAACATTGGGGTACAAGTGCACCTATGCATCAGTACTCCTGTATCCCTTGGATAAATTCCTAGCAGTGCTATTGCTGGGTCATAGGGTAGGTCTGTTTTTAATTTTCTGAGGAACCTCCACACTGCTTTCCAGAGCGGCTGCACCAATTTGCATTCCCACCAACAGTGCAAGAGGGTTCCCGTTTCTCCACATCCTCTCCAGCATCTATAGTCTCCTGATTTCTTCATTTTGGCCACTGACAGAGCCATATTGAAGTTGGAGAGTGTGGCTGCAGTTCCCACATCTTGTACACTGAATACATTATGCTTGAGATACAAGCAAGATTGTGATCCATGCTCTAAATATGTGTACCAGAAAGAGTGTTTTCTCTTGCCACGACGCCATACTGATTAACTATTGGAACTTACAAAAGCTTGGAAGCCAATCTCAGTGCAAGTATGAAAGTAGTTAATTGTTGGGTCCAGGAGGCTTTAAGTCTATGATAAATATTCAAGGTGATTTAGAAAAAGAAAATATGGAAATGAATTTAAGGTGTGATTAAACTATGTTTCTCAGTGAATCAATTGGCAAGCTAGATTCACCCTTTGAACCTCTTTGAAATTTACTCCATATAACTTACAAGGGCCATAAAAGTTCATAGTAACTGAGTCATATCAAAAGCTTGTCCCTGATTGCTCTATCAGAGTAATGATCACTTCTGGCTTTTTTGCTACAAAAAGAAAGAAACCCCAGTCTCTACCCAGACTTTTTGCTTCCTTACTGACCTGCCTTTTACAGTATTTGATTTGTATAAATCAGATATTTGTAAAGTAGGCAGTGTCCATTTATTCTTTGCTACTGAGGTTCAGGTACATTGTATTATTGTTTTGAAAGTATAAGGGGAAAGTACGTTCATACTCTTTCAATCAAGCTTTGCCTTATTGTATCAGCCTACTATAATTAGGCTGGGATTCAGCTACATGAGTCAGAAAACTCAAAATAATGGTGTGTTAAATACAATGGAGGCTTATTTTTCTCTAGTCATTCCAAAGAGGTTTTGGAGTGTACACTGTTTATGTATTTCTCAGATTTTGGTTCCACTATCCTTACGTTTGGCCCTTGAATTTAGGGTCTACAGTGGCTGCTAAAGCTCCAGCAATGACACCTTTCTTCCAGGGAACTGGATGGAGACAAAGAGAGCAATGAGTGTCTGCAAGCAGTGTTTTAAATGAAATCTATTGCCACATAATACTGGTGCTTACATCTTTTTGGGAAAAATTTGGCTCAAGTTCACTTCTAATCAAGGGAGACTGAGAAATGTACCAAGCTGAAAATTAAGTGTTCTACAGCTATAGAAGAAGGGGAAATGGATATAGGCATGCAATTAGCAGTCTTTGCCATATATACTATTTGGATGTCTTCATTATGATTGAAGCATCTAGGGCAGCATACCCTAAGCTCAACTGCCTTGTGAGGAAAATAAATCTTCTGGACATACTTGTGCAAGCCCAAATATATAGTGTGATTATAGCACATATCACAGTGTTAAGGTGTTAGCCCTCCAGATAGCACATCATGTTGACAAGATCTTCTGAATATAAACTCGCAACTCAGGGACCACCTCCAAGGGTAGTAATTCTGGGTACTGTGTGTCAATGGGAGGTTTGGGGATGGCAGAACTTTCTGGGTTATCCCTCAGATTTTATCACACAGGCAATTACATATTCTGTCTGAACACATTTTCAGTTACAACAGAAACTATACTGAAACAGCCTCATTTTGGGAAGAGTGGGCTATTGTTAAATTTTGTTAAAGTACATTTTGTAAAATATAACATCTATTTGCTTTGTTATATTTTGCGTACGTGTCTTTGGAAGTCTTTGGAGTTTTACAAGTGTCTCATGCATTCATTTGAGTCATTGGCTCATTTTCCCACTTTTCTGATTTGCAAAGAAATAATTTTATTGATGCTTTACTCCAGCAGGTGGAAATCAAAACAGCATCATGCAATGCAGGAAGGAGTTGCTAAGCAACCATTTTCAGTGTTAAAAAAATTCCAAACAAACCTTCCTTTTAAATGTCTGCAGCATGTAAAAAATTAGACAACTTTCCATCCAACTTTAAATGAACTCACACAACTTATAAAAATTACATCATACTTTTCTGTTTCCTACGCTTGTAACTTTCATCAACAATGCCACAATCTTCAAAGGTGCAATTTTAGACCTGGGTCAAACTAACCATGGAACACAGAGAATACAGTTAGAATTCCTTAGCTATGGCTTTTCCAATCTGACATCCATCGGCACAAGATTCTTGTAATCCATTTTCTATGTTCTTTGAGTTAAAATTATGTTAACAAAAGTCTTGGGTGCTTCTGAAAAGCGGATTCTTTGCTGGCACCGGATTGTAGTTAAACTTTAATGTTAGCTCCCTCACTTCCCAAAATAAATTAAGTGGTCTGATGTGAGAGAATTAGTTCAGGAATTTGGAAATATTACTCTTCTTAGCACCAAGTGCAACACATAATTGGGGGGCATTTATATATGTATTTATTAGTTCTGCTGCTGTGTGATGGCAGGTGGATGCTTTCTTAGGTTTCCAGGAATACTTTATGCAAAGGGAGACTGAATGACTCCATCTAACCAGTCTGTAGTTGATTTTAAGACCCACAGAGGCTCAGCATTCTTCCTAGAAGATGGAAGAATATTTTGATACTCAAGATATGCTCCCCTGGCATGACTTCCTAGAGGTCATTGGAAATGTCTCCTGGAAAGTTGGGGCGGATCCTGGTGCCAAGAGACATGTGTATGATACATGTGAAAATGATGGGAACTTACCCCTAACCATACCATAAAATTAAATTCCGTAGGAGGCAACCACAATACAGTAAAATCTAGGTTTGTGAGCATAATTCGTTCCAGAAACATGCTTGTAATCCAAATCACTTGTACATCAAAGCAGATTTCAAGAAACATTGGGTCAATTTTGATCATTTGACATTGGGCATCATGTACTACTCGCATTGCAAGACATTGCTCATTTATCCAGTTAAAATTTATTAGAAATGTTTGCTCATTTTGCAGAACACTTGCAGAACAACTTACTCACAATCCAAAGTTTTACTGTATTTCCTAGTCTGGCTGATGGTCTTGCACATACAGGCAGCCTTTGGTCAAACTGGGAAGTGGCAGAGTTCATCTTTGACCCCTGTTTTTTTCCTCTGTTTTATCAGGTGAGGACATTCTGGTTGCCTAAAATCCTAGCACAGGTATCTCTTACCATCTAAACATAAAAGTCCACTGGATCCAGCTAGTGAGAAATTCTTGTAAATCTATAGCTCTTTATAAAATGAGTTTTTACATTCCTTATGTCGTTTGCTTCAATAGCAATCCTGTCAACAAGGCAAGCCAGAATACTTTCTTTACATTTTTTAACAAGGAAAACAGGTCATCTATTTGATGGAGCTTGAATTCCCCACTTTCAGTTTAGAGTTTTTGCCACAGCATTGTAATTCACAATTTCTCTGTCTTTTGTCTCTTTCTCAGTGGGCTCTGAATTAATTAATGCATTAAAATAAATATATTAGGTTAATTAATACATTAAAGCTTATTTTAAAAATTGAGTTAAGTTTTCAGTGGGTCATAACTTAAAGCATTGTCCTTACAGGTAACATTTGAATCTCAATCTTGCAATATAATGCCATGCTTTAAAAAAGCCAATAAAGGTGAGAATTTCAGGTGTCATGAATTCTTTAGAAGACAGAAGATGGTATTTTCAAGCAGAATTCTTGAATTCATTAATCAGTCAATATTAATTGAGTTTCCTTCATGTGACAGGCCCTGGTATTACAATAGCAAACAAAACAGACATGATCCCTACTTTCATGAATCTTATATCTCAGGAAGCTCATTTGTGTTCACAAAACAAATTTTGTCTTCATCCAAAGCTATCTCTGATGTGAAGGCCTGGGTAAGATGATTGGATCCTGGTTATGACAGAGAAGAAGAGGAGAAAAGACAAGAGATAAAACTTTATTTTACAGGGCTCTAAACTATTTTGGGATCATTATTGTTTTCAGAGAAGTTTTGCATTACCTGGATGGAATAGAGCAGGCAAGACAGATAAGGAAGACTGGTGGATGCTATCAGTAAAATCCTTAGGCATAGAGAGAGAATAGCCTTTTAGTTCATTTTATTTTTTTCATTCTGGAAATGTGCATGGCCTCAGAGAAGAGGATGCAGTGCAAGCTAGAGGATGTCGATCTTGTTGAGGGAACAGGTTGTGAGACCAACCAGTCCTGCTTGAGGCCCATCTGTAGAAGATGCCTACTGTTTTGAATCCCGGCTTACTCATCTCCTTTCACTGTGTACTGTGAGCTTGAGTGGGGATGCTTCAGAGAGGAAGATTAGAATGAGAATGAACTTGAAGAAGCTTTTTGAAGGAAGTCCTTCTAAAACATGAACCAGCAAAGAGCAGAGACTCCCACATATAGTCTTCCTATAGTGTACACACTATTTAATTTGCAAGTGATTTACAAGTGATTAATGGTTTTAAAACCTTTTGTCAGTTACACTTGTGATGTAAAATTTTAAAATAAAAACTCAGTGAAATATAACTGTGGTTCCCCATCTACCACAACCACCAGTACAAAGTGATCTTAGAAATGGTTTCATTGGTCATAGCTGACTGTACATATGTTTTAACAAAACCATCAGATTTTGAGCAGACATATAAATGACTGACTTTTTCACAGCCTCTAAGTGCATTTGTTATTTCATCCATGAGATTAGTAATAGCACACTCTGCACATCTTCCTCTCATTGTTGCATGAAATAGCTTATTTCTAACATTACAGACAGTTGCTGGCTGAACTATTAGTTTGATTTATCTTCAAATAACCTGTTGGTTATTACTACTCTTAAAATATTTTGAAGCCTTATGTTAAAAACAAAATCCAAACACTGCCCCCCCAACCCCTGCCAAAAAATTTTAGTTTAACAGAGTCAGTGGATCCAAATAGCTGAAGTTACTCTTGCATGAGGATTATTCTCAGTGCCAGGCTGGCCAAGCTCTCACAATGATCCTGATAGTAATTATGGTATAATATCCAACTTTTACTTTAAAAAATACTCATATAACATTTTTCAAGGACACTGTGACACTGTACTGATCTCTTTTCATGCATTACTTCATTCAGTCCTCATTTTGGCTATATAGCAGAGATACTTTTGGTATTCCTGTCTTATGATTGAGGAACCAAGGCTCAGATGGTTAAGAAAAAAAACACCTCGTTGCAACTTGTCAAAGAACATATAATTTAGAAATAAATGTTGAATGTGAGTCGAAATAACCCTAATGCCCATGTTTTTAATCACATCATAGCTCTAGCAAGTTGTTAGAATAAACAGGAATAAAGACAGGCATTGGGAGCTTTGGCTTGTTGCCCCATTACCTTTTAAGGTCCTGAGTCTAGCTTAGATTACTGGGGCCCAATTGTACTCCTTGAACTTGATGGTTATTTAGGGAGTTAGATTCAGTGGATATATAGAGCAAAGGAGGGAGTAGCCCTGAGGTGTTTAGCTATCTTCAAATGTGGTTTAGAGAGGGTAAGATATGAAAATTCCAACCTGTTTGAGATCATCCATTGTCAGGCCAGCACACCTCAGCAGCTCACCATCTGGTTCAGTATTTACAAGTAGATAGTTTTCCACCATTTCCAGAACTGACTTTCTGAATGTACTTTGGAGACTCAATTCTAGAAGGAAGGTTGCTTTATGTCAGCAAGTGGTTAGCAACATTTCTTGGTGCCCAGATATCTTTGATCATCTGATATACCCTGTGATCTTCCACCTTAGAAAAAGATCCATAACACGCTTACACACAACTTATTATTTATCATGTTAGGGCATTCAGAGACCATGTACAGCCTGTCCATACTTCCACTGAGAGGTCCAGGAACCCAAGTTAAGAAATCTTCAGGTATGTCCAGTGTCAAAGATGGATTTTTTTCACTGTATTTTTGAAGATTACTAGGTAAGTTAGAAAGAAAGGAAAAAAACAAAGGGATGGAGAGAGGAAGGGAAGAAGGAAGGAAGGAAGAAAAGGAAGGAAGGAAGGAAGGAAGGAAGGAAGGAAGGAAGGAAGGAAGGAGCAATGAGAAACAATATGATCCCTCTTCTCCCTGCCCCCGCAGGGAGAATGGTCACTTATGTAAATAACTTGAGGACTTGTCTAATTGGGGTAGTTCTAATGACTAAGAGGGACATGAACAATTTTGGCCAGTTTGCTATTTTGATATGAGACTACAGCCAATGAGCCCTTTATATTTTTTAATGGATTAAGCAAAAATTTAGTAAGTAACAAGATGATCTTCAGAAAATGAAAAGCCAGGCGTCCCTCCTGACTCCTAGCCTGAATGCTCTTTCACTCTCCCTTTCCTGTTTCTTCCCTTTTGCTTTTTCTTTCCTTTTGTATTTTAACTTGTCTGTGGTGGTCTGAGTCAGAGATCATTCCAACTGGGATAAGGTGTTGTGACTCTTCTTGCCACTATAGATGAGGGAGGCAGTGAACCTTGGATGTCCTGTGCCCATTGGCAGCTTGGCCCAAAAGCCTTAGCTGTGGATGCCTCATCAGCCTTCTCTTAAAGCCCAAGTTAAAAAAAAAAAGAGCAGTGAAAGCAAAGTCACCTGTCATTTTAGTATCATCTAATATTAGCTTTCCAGTCTCAGTTAATAAAGGTGCAATGTCTTCCTCATTCTCAAGGCATGCTTGTATTTAAATAACTTTACTGATCTCTCCTTATGCTTGTGGAAAGTTTTGCCTCCCTTTTCTTTATAAGTTAGTCATGTAGTAATCAGCCAATTCTTTTTTAAAAACAGATTCTATAGCTCAGAACACCCCAACTTTATATTTAAAGTCATTATTCTTAGGAATCAGTAGGTGAACAAATATGAACCATGATTAGTTTAACTAATTAAAGAAATATGATAAAACTAGCAACGAGTTACCATTCAACATCTCCCCCCACCATAAAATTAACCAATACTTATATTTCTCTATCTTGGTCTTTGTCCATACTCATGTATTTATATATTTATATACTTTTTGGTTTGATTACATACATGAATGTGTGTGTGTGTGTGTGTGTGTGTATACACACACATCTCCAAGAGAAGGTAATTGATTTAATAAGTTAATTTTACATCCTCATAATGGAATAGTCATTAAAAATGATAGCTGTGAAAAGTGGCAATGTGGAAAACTGTTGTGATTTAAATCCAAATAGAAAATACATAAGTGCTATGATTCCAACAACGAATATCTGAATATTATACACACATGCACACATAACTGTATAGGCATTTGTGCACCAGAGCCACTGGACTGTTCTTTTCCAAGCAGACCATTAGATAAGTGGTTCTCAAACTTTAATGTCTATTAGCATCATCTGGAGGGCTTGTTAAACACAGATTCTGGACCCCATCCCAAGGATTCTGGGGTGAGGCCTGATGATTTATATGTATGTGTGTATACTGGACAATTAAATCAGAACTTCTGGGAATGTGTCTCAGGCTTCAGTAGGTTTTAAAAGTTCCACAGGTGATTCTTATGTGCAACTAAAGTTGGAGGCTAGTGGTTTTAAACCAGTGGTTCTCAGACGTGGGTGTGCATCAGAGTTGCCTGGAGGGCTTTTTGAAACAGATTTCTGCCCCCACCCCCAGGGTTTCTGATTGAGTAAGTCTCTAGCTGGCCAGGGAACTTCCATTTCTAACAAATTCCCAGGTGATGCTGATGCTGTTAGTCCAGGGACCATCCATTGAGAGATACTGCTTCAAAGTTTAGTCTCAAGATCTGTGCTGGTCAACTGAAACATAACACTCCCACTGGTGTCACTGAAAATTGTAACATTTTTGGAATGGAGCAATAGATGTGAAGAATCATAAGTACCTTCATGCCTGTTGGTCTGGTAATTCTACTTTGGGGAAATCTATCCTAAGAAAATAGACTAGATATGGAAAACAGCTATAAGCTTGATGATCACAGAACTGATTTTTGTAATGGTCAAAATACTGTAGCTAAAAATGTCCAAAAGTAGGTGATTGGTTTAATAAATCATGGTACATTCCCATAATGGAACAGTTATTAAAAATGATAGCTGGAAAGTGTCGTGATTTTTTAAATCCTCATAAAAATGTATAAATGCTTATGATTACAGCCATGAAAAAGTACACATAGGAAGAAAATATCAGAAGGAAATAAACTGAAACAATAAATGTCATGTCAAGATGATGGGATTTTTTTCTTTCTTTCATTTCCAAATTTTCTATGACTGTGTTTATCAATTTTATAAATATAACCATAGTTATACATATATACATTTTTATATTTGGCATCAAATTACTCATTACCACTTCCTTCATGATAATGTGGTTTTATCTTGGTTTGAAGTAAAATTTCTAAGAATTTTGCATTTGTCTGCAGATCCTAATTGCAACTTTTCCTAAGTGACAACACATGGTCTGTCTCCTACAGCTTCTGTTCAGATATTTTCTGAGTGATGTTAATTAACCTCAGAGGTGACACAGAAAGCTTAAAGGTTCTTATTAGACAGAGAGCAGCCAAAGAAAGAGGCAGGGGGCATGTTGATGTTTCCTTTTTATGATAATTGATAAAGCATTCAAATGAAACTCATCTCTATTCATTATGCCTGCAATATCTAAAGGATTTATAAGAAACTCCAATTATAGTCTTTGGTACTGTGCTGGTTCACTGGAGAAGTTGAGAGTTATTTTTCTAAGTCACTGTTTAAGACAATATATAACACATCAAATCCTATGACTGGGAATATAACTTCAGGAGATTTCTCACTATCATTAAAATAGATTTAAGACGTACATGGCTTAGGGCAATCTTGCTTTGCAGACCTTATTAAGACTAGATCACCTGCCATAAACACCTCTACCATCTTTAGGACCAGACTGTGGATAGCCCTTAGGATGGCACACGGATCTCAAATTGGCAAAAATGATTATATTCCATGTTTAGTCTTTAAGCATTTCTCTTTTTTCTTTTTTCTTTTCTTTCTTTCTTTCTTTTTTTTTTTAATTTTAGAGAGAAAAAGAGCATGAGAGGGGGAGAGGGGCAGAGGGAGACAGAGAGAGAATCTTAAGGAGACTCGGAGCTCGATCCCAGGACCCAAAGATCATGACCTGAACTGAAATAAAGAGTTGGATGCTCAACAGACTGAGACACCCAAGTGCCCCTAGTCTTTAATCATTTCTTAATTCTAAGTTTTTCTTTTTTAATTGTACCTGCTGTTTTTATTATAGTTTCTTTTCTAAGCTATTGACATTAACACAGTGTTCAGAAATGAGATGTCCTTGGAACTCAACATGATTTTTATATCTTTAACCTAAGTGCTTTGTCTATTTTTGGAGGATATGTTTTCTATTATATTATTATTTATAATAGAAACATTTCAATTTGTAAGTAAATTTTACCAATTTCTTCACTTACTGTTGTCCCTTTTATTTCATATTTACATTCCATGATAATTTCTCTTCTTGCTCAAATGCATCCCTTCTTTCAGATATCTGTGGGTAATAATTCTCACTTATGCACCTAAAAATATCATTATTTCTACTCTCTCTGCTTAATTAGGGTAAAAAAATTCTAAGTTTTCCTACCCATACTTTGGAGATATTCTCCGTTGTCTTGGGCTTCTTTTGTTGCTGATGAGTTTGCTGCCAATTGATTGTCATTTCTTCTGAGCAACCTTTCTTTTCTGTCCATAGCTCTTTTTCATTGATTTTTTTTTTTTTTGGCCATTTTACTACAGGTATGTATGGATACAAATCTGACTGTATTTATTCTGCTTGTGTATTGTGTGATCTTTTCAATTTGACAACTCATGTTTTTTCTCCAGTTCTGGAAAATTCTTAGCAATTACTTCCTTCTGGAAGTTCCAATAGACATATCTTAAAACTTCTCAATAAATCCTCCATATATCTTAATTCTCTTCTATAATTTTCCTTCCTTTATATTTCTCTGCTGCCTTATCTGGGATCTACTCATTTCTAACTTCTAATTCATTAAGTCTCTTTGTACCTCTTTTTAAATCTACTCATCTACTGAGTTTTAAAAATTTCAATCACTGCATTTTTCATTTATAAAAATTTTAATTGCTTTTTTTTTGTATCTTCTTGTTCTAGTTTTATATTCTCTTGTTTTTGTTTCATAAGCTCCTATTTGTATTTTATGGGTACTATCTTCTTGATTTCTTTAAAGATTTTAAAGAACAAAATTTTCTGATTCCTCAAGTATTTCTCTTTCCTTGAGTATAAAATCTCCTTTGGTTATAGGTTTTTACCTATGTTTTGTGGTTAAAGGTCATTTTCAAAATTATTTTTTAAAAGAGGTTAGAGTGGGAGGGAGCCAAAGCATAAGAGACTGTTAAAAACTGAGAACAAACTGAGGGTTGATGGGGGGTGGGAGGGAGGGGAGGGTGGGTGATGGGTATTGAAGAGGGCATCTTTTGGGATGAGCACTGGGTGTTGTATGGAAACCAATTTGACAATAAATTTCATATATTAAAAAAATTATTTTTTAAACAGGAATCTATTTCCAATGTATATGTAAACAGAGATTAGTACATATTTATACTCCAGAAATAAAAAATGCTAAAATTTGGTTGTAAATGTTTCAGATAATTCTAAAAGTAATAAGCATTATAGATACTTAAATTTTATGTTTAAATATGCTTAAAATATACATTTATCCTCAGTTTCCTTCTTCTGCCTTATAAAGGCTAACTTCTGTCCTAAAGTTGTGAGTTATATTACTTACACATATTTATGAATATATTTTACACAATAATGTTTCCACAGTAATATTTAATATTGTTTGATATTTCTCAAAACTTACAAAGATAATTTATTTTGCTATATTTCAATATTCTTTTTTTATTAGTCTTAGTCATGTTTTTGAGATCTGTATTGATGCATATGGGGCACACATTCGTGTACATATCTCACCATGTAGTTAAATGTAGTTAAAGTGGATTACCTAGGTCCTAAGGTGGTGCTATGGTTCTATGGTCTTATGGTTCATTGTCAACTTTACTAGATAGTGTAAAATTGTTATTTAAGTCATTGTACAAATCTATACTCTCATTCACCAGGGATGTATGAGAATTCCCATTTCTTCACATTGTCATTGATAATTTTTTTTGTGATTTAACTTTAAAAAAAAATCAGCTTTATTTTCAGTGAGTTTTTTTTTTAATTTTTTTAACGTTTATTTATTTTTGAGACAGAGGGAGACAGAGCATGAATGGGGGAGGGTCAGAGAGAGGGAGACGCAGAATCTGAAACAGGCTCCAGGCTCTGAGCTGTCAGCACAGAGCCCGACGCGGGGCTCGAACTCACGGACCGTAAGATCGTGACCTGAGCCGAAGTCAGCCGCTTAACCGACTGAGCCACCCAGGTGCCCCTCAGTGAGTTTTAATAGAGATATACACCCTACTACAATTAAGACAGAGACATTTCCATCGTGCCCAAATGTCATTTCTTGCCCCTTTTGATCACCCCATGTTCCTACCCACAGCCCCTGGTCGGATTTCAATCATTAGCATTCCTTTTCCTAGAATTTTGCTTAGTATAATGTGTTTTGAGATTCATCTAGGTTGTTACATGTATCACTAGTTTGTTACTTTTTGTTGTTGGGTAGTGTTCCATATAGATAAACTATTGATGGAAGACTGATGGAAATGTAGGCTGGTTCCTGTTTGGAGCTATTATGAATAGAAGTAATATTCATCTATAAATTGTTGTGAAGGTTGGGTAAATACCTAGGACTAGAATTTCTGAGTTGTATGGGAAGTATATGTTTAACTGTGTAAGAAACTGTTAAACTGTTTCCCAAAGTGGCTACACCATTTTGCATTCCTACTGCTAATACATAAGAGTTCCAATTGCTCTACATCTTTGTCAACACTTGAAATTAAGAAATTTGAGTCATTTAAGTAGGTGTATGCATTGCCCTAATGAGTAATGATGTTGAGCATTTTTCATGTGCTCATTTTCCATTCATGTAGGCTCTTTAGTAAACTTTTTGTTCAAACTTTTTGCCTGTTTTGAACCAAATTATCTTTTTTTTAATTTACATCCAAGTTAGCATACAGTGCAATAATGATTTCAGGAATACAATGCAGTGATTTATCCCCTGCATATAACACGCACTGCTCATCCCAACAAGTGTCTTCCTTAATGCCCCTTGCAAATTTAGCCCATCCCCCCCATTAGCACCCCTCAGTTTGTTCTCTATATTTAAGAGTCTCTTATGTTTTGTCCCCCTCCCTGTTTTTATATTATTTTGCTTTCCTTCCCTATGTTCATCTGTTTTGTATCTTAAATTCCACATATAAGTGAAGTCATGATTTTTGTCTTTTTTAGATTGCCTAATTTTGCTTAGCATAGTACATTCTAGTTCCATCCACATTGTTGCAAATGGCAAGATTTCATTCTTTTTGATTGCTGAGTAATACTCCATTGTATGTATTGTGTGTGTGTGTGTGTATAGTGTGTGTGTATGTATGTATATATATATTCTTTTATATTATGTATTTATATTATATATGAGAATACACACACACACACACACACACACACACATACATACACACAACACATCTTCTTTATCCATTCATCTGTCGATGGACATTTGGACCCTTTCCATTCTTTGGCTATTGTGGATAGCACTGCTGTAAACTTTGGGGTGCATGTGCCCCTTCGAAACAGCACACCTGTATCCTTTGGGTAAATACCTAGTAGTGGAATTGCTGGATCGTAGGGTAGTTCTATTTTTAATTTTTTGAGGAAACTCCATGCTGTTTTCCAGAGTGGCTCTACCAGTTTGCAGTCCCACCAGCAGTGCAAAAGGGTTCCTTTTTCTCTGCATCCTCACCAACATCTGTTGTTGCCTGAGTTGTTAATTTTAGCCATTCTGACTGGTGTGAGGTGGTATCTTATTGTGGTTTTGATTTGTATTTCCCTAATGATGAGTAATGAGCATTTTTTTCACGTGTCTGTTAGCCATCTGGCTGTCTTCTTTGGAAAAGTGTCTATTCATGTCTTTTGCACATTCCTTCACTGGATTATTTGTTTTTGGGTGTTGAGTTTGGTAAGTTCTTTATAAATTTTGGATACAAACTAACCCTTTATCAGATACATCATTTGCAAATATCTTCTGCCTTTCGGTGGGTTGCCTTTTAGTATTGTTAATTGTTTCCTTCTCTGTATAGGAAGCTTTTTATCTTGATGAAATCCAAACAACATTTTTTCTTTGGTTTCCCTTGCCTTCAGAGACATGTTGACTACGAAGTTGCTGTGGCCAAGGTCAGAGAGGTTTTTCCCTGCTTCATCCTCTAAGATTTTGATGGCTTCCTGTCATACATTTAAGTCTTCCATACATTTTGAGTTTATTTTTGTGTATGGTGCCATAAAGTGGTCCAGGTTTATTCTTCTGCATGTCGCTGTCCAGTTTTCCCAGCACCATTTGCTGAAGAGACTGTCTTTATTACACTGGATATTCTTTTCTGCTTTGTCAAAGATTAGTTGGCCATATGTGTGTGGGTCCATTTATGTGTTCTGTATTCTGTTCCGTTGATCTAAGTGTCTGTTTTTGTGCCAGTACCATATTGTCTTGATCATTACAGCTTTGTAATACATATTGAGGTGCGAAATTATGATGCCTCCATACTTGGTTTTCTTTTTCAAGATTGTTTTGGCTATTTGGGGTCTTTTCTGGTTCCATACAAATGTTAGGATTGTTTGTTCTAGCTCTGTGAAGAATGCTGATGTTCTTTTGATAGGGATTACATTGAATATGTAGATTGCTTTGGGTAGTATCAACATTTTAACATTTGTTCTTCCAATCCATGAGCATGGAATATTTTTCCTTTTTTTGTGTCTTCATCAGTTTCTTTCATAAGCTTCCTGTAGTTTTCAGTGTATAGATTTTTCACCTCTTTGGTTAGGTTTATTCCTATGTGTTTTATGGTTTTCGGTGCAATTGCGAATGGAATTGATTCCTTGATTTCTCTTTCTGTTGCTTCATCATATTATTAGTGTATAGAAATGCAACCAATTTCTGTGCATTGATTTTATATTCTGCGACTTTGCTGAATTCATGGATCAGTTCTAGAAGTTTTTTGGTGGAATCTTTTGGGTTTTCCACATAGAATATCATGTCATCTGCAAGAGTGAAAGTTTGACTTCCTCCTTATCAATTTGGATGACTTTTATTTCTTTGTGTTGTCTGATTGCTGAGGCTGGGACTTCTGAGAATGGACATCCTTGTCATGTTCCTGGCCTTATGGGGAAAGCTCTCAGTTTTTCCCCCATTGAGGATATTAGTGGTGGGTCTTTCATATATGGCTTTTGTGATCTTGGGGTATGATCCTTCTGTTCCTACTTTCTTGAGGTATTTTATCAAGAAAGGATGCTGTATTTTGTCAAATGCTTTCTCCACATCTATTGAGAGCATCATGTGGTTCTTGTCCTTTCTTTTGTTAATGTGATGTATCACAATGATTGACTTGGGGATATTGAACCAGCCCTGCATACCAGGTATAAATCCCACTTGGTTGTGGTGAATAATTCATTTAATGTATTGTTGGATCTGGTTGGATCTTGTTGAGAATTTTTGCATCCATGTTCATCAGGGAAATTGGTCTATAGTCTCCTTCATGTGGGGTTTTTGTCTGGTTTTGGAATCAAGGTAATGCTGACCTCAGAGAATGAGTTTGGAAGTTTTACTTACATTTCTATTTTTTGGAACACCTTCAAAAGAAGAGGTATTAACTCTTATTTAATATTTGGTAGAATTCCCCTGGAAAGCCATCCGGCCCTGGACTCTTGTCTTTTGGGAGATTTTTTTTATCACTATTTCAATTTCTTTACTGGTTATGGGTCTGTTCAAATTTTCTATTTCTTCCTGTTTCAGTTTCAGTAGTTTATATGTTTATAGGAATTTGTCCATTTCTTCCAGATTGTTCAATGTATTGACAAATAATTGCTCATAATATTCTCTTATTATTGTTTATATTTCTGCAGTGTTGGTTGTGATCTCTCCTCTTTCATTCTTAATTTTATTTTTTGGGTTCTTTCCTTTTTCTTTTTGATCAAACTGGCTAGGGGCATATCAATTTTGTTAATTCTTTCAAAGAACTAGCTCCTGGTTCCATAGACCTGTTCTACTTTTTTTTTTTTTTTTTTTTTTTGGTTTCTATAGCATTGATATCTGCTGTAATCTTTATTATTTCCCATCTTCTGCTGATTTGGGGCTTTATTTACTATTCTTTTTCCAGCTCTTTAAGATGTAAGGTTAGGTTGTGTATCTGAGAACTTTCTTCCTTCTTTAGGAAGGCCTAGATTGCTATATGCTTCCCTCTTACGACTGCCTTTGCTGCATCCCAGAAGTTTTGAGCTGTCATATTATCATTTTCATTGACTTCCATGTACTGGGAAATTTTTAATTTCTTCTTTAATTTCTTGGTTAACCCACTCATTCTTTAGTAGGATGGTCTTTTTAAAAATTTTTTAATGTTCATTTATTTTTGAGAGAGAGAGAGAGAGACAGAGTATGAGTGGGGGAGAAACAGAAAGAGAGGGAGACACAGAACCCAAAGTGGACTCCAGGCTCTGCACTGTCAGCACAGAGCCCAACGTGGGGCTTGAACTCACAAACTGTGAGATCATGACCTGAGTTGAAGTTGGACCCTCAACCGACTGAGCCACCTAGGCGCCCCAGTAGGATACTCTTCAATCTCCAAGTTTTTGTTGTCTTTCCAAATTTTTTCTTGTGGTTGATTTCAAGTTACATAGCATTGTGGTCTGAAAATATGCACAGGATGATCTTGATCTTTTTAAACTTTTTGAGGGCTGATTTGTGTCCCACTATCTGATCTGTTCTGGAGAATGTTCCATGTACACTCAAGAAGAATGTGTATTCCACTGCTTTAGGATGAAATGTTTTGAATGTATCTGTTAAGTTTATGCTGTCCAGTGTGTCATTCCTTGGCAGTGTTTCCCTGTTGATTTGTTGTTTAGGTGATCTGTCAATTGCTGTAAGTGGGTTGTTGAAGTCCCTACTATTATGGTATTATTATTATTATTATTATTATTATTATTATTGAGTTTCTTTGTGATCGTGATTAATTGATTTGTATATTTGGGTTCCTTCATGTTTGGAACATAAATGTTTACATTTGTTAGGTCTTATTGGTGGATAGACCCCTTAATTATGATATTATTCCCTTCTTCAATCTTGTTACAGTCTTTATTTTAAAATCTGGATTGTCTGATATAAGTATGACTACTCTGGCTTTCTTTTGGTAACCATTAGCATGATAGATGGTTCTCCATCTCCTTACTTTCAATCTGAAGGTGTCTTTAGGTATAAAAGGGGTCTCTTGTAAACAGCATATAGATGGATTTTGTTTTGTTTTCCATTCTGTTACCCTATATCTTTTGATTAGAGCATTAAGTCCATTGACATTTAGAGTGAGTACTGAAAGATATGAATTTATCACCATTGAGTTGGAGTTTCTGGTGGTGTTCTCTGGTCCTTTCTTGTCTTTGTTGCTTTTGGTCTTTTTTTGTTTTGTTTTATCTTTTTTCCCCTCAGAGAATCCCCCTTAAAATTTCTTCCACTGCTGGCTTAGTGGTCATAAATTCCTTTAGTTTTTGCTTGTTTGGGAAACTCTTTACCTCTCCTCCTATTTTGAATGGCTGCCTTGCTGGATAAAGAATTCTTGGCTGCATATTTTTTCTGATTCAGTACATTGACTATATCTTACCACTCCTCTCTGGCCTGCCAAGTTTCTGTGGATAGATTAGATGCAAACCTCACCTGTTTTCCCTTTCAGGTTAAGGGCTTTTTTTTTCCTTTGCTGTTTTCATAATTATTTCCTTGTCTGTGTATTTTGTGAATTTGACTATGATATGCCTTGTTGATATTTGTTTATTGTTGAATCTAATGGTAGTTCTCTGTGCTTCTTGGATTTTGATGTCTGTGTCTCCCCCAGGTTAGGAAAGTTTTACACTGTGAATTACTCACATAAACCTTGTATCCCCTTTTTTCTCTCTCTTCATCTTCTGTGACCCCTATGATTTAGATGTTTTTCCTTTTTAGTGAATCACTGAGTTCTCTAATTCTTATATCATGCTCTTTTGCCTTAGTCTCCCTCTTTTTTTCTGCTTCATTATTCTCCATAGTTTTGTCTTCTATATCACTGATTAGATGGTCTACTTCATCCATCCTTGTTGCTGTGGCATTCTTTTGAGATTGCTTCTCAGTTATAGCATTTTAAATTTTGTCCTACCTAGATTTTTCTTCTTTTATCTTTGCAGAAAGGGATTCTATGCTTTTTTTCAACCCTAGCTAGTATTCTTATTATCGTGATTCTAAATTCTAGTTCAGACATCTTGCTTATATCTGTGTTGATTAAGTCCCTGGCTGTCATTTCTTTTTGTTCTTTCTTTTGGGGTGAATTCCTTCATTTTGCCATTTTGGAAGAAGAAAAAGAATTAATAAAATAAAAAATAAAATTAAAAACAACACAAGAAAGGAAGCTAGATCCTACATATGTTTTGATCTGATTGTTGAAAGAAGCTTGATTGAATAGAGAAAAAAGGGAAAGAAAAGTAAGGAAATGTTTAAAAATTTTAAAACATGTGTACAGTAAAATAAAATAAAATGAATTGAAGAAGGTAAAATAGAATGAAAAAATAAGTTTACAAAAAATAGAAAATATTATATAAAATTAAGAAAAAAAGTCTTTATATAAACAGAAAATAAAAATAAATTTTTCTCTTTCTGTATCTAAGAATAAAAAAAGAAAAGAAACTGAATAGATGGACCAGTGAACAGAATGAAATCTGAATGAAATCTGAATGAAATGACATCTAGTTTCCCTTGGAAGTCAAACTATGAAGCACTTTATACTTCGTACACTAAGAAGGCAGAGAGACTTGTGATCCCTTAGAGCTTGGTTGGAGCAATTGGATGGGGCTTGGTGTAATGGCTCCATTCTCCACTGAATAGCACTACTTAGCTTACTGGGGTGGATCGTTCTGGTGATTGTATGTGCATGTGTGGGAAAGGTAAAAATGGTATCACCCATCTTCCCAGTCTCTAGCACCAGAACTCTGTGCTCTGACCGAGGGACAATCAACTCCCCTCCTTTGTCTCCAGCTTCCATCCACATCCTGCTTCTACACTGTCCACATCCAAGCTGTCAGTCTGCCAGGCAGTACCTCCCTCCTGAATTTTATTTCAGATGGGGCTGTGTTTCCAAACCCCTTCCTTCTGAGGGCCCTGTGGCTTGGACCCTCCCTGACCCTCTGTAGGAGGGTCTTGCCAAGCAATGGCTGGGTGCCACCTTATCCCCAGGAACGTTCCTACAATTGCACTCCTACAGAGGCTCAGAGGATGTGGCCAGATGCCAGCTTGCCCCAGAATAAGTTCCTGTGATCACATAGCCACAGCAGTTCAGGGATTATGGTAAATCACAGTACAGAATCAGTGCCAGGTTCCACCACACCCTGGTGTTTTTGCTCCAGAACCAGCAATCATGTTCTCCTGGATTTGCTGGTACCTTTGCCTGTAGGGAGGCTGTATGGCCTCTACCAAATGCCCTCCTAGTAGGCATTCTCCCTGTGTGTCCCATAGACCCCTCAGACCTTGCTGCCTGCTCCCAGGGATTCACCCTTCCCACCAGAGCACTACGAGGTATAGAGCTGCAGAATTTCCAATGCTGCCCTATCCTCTCCTTTCTTCTTTCTCCCTTTCTTGTTCAATCACTTGTGAGTGTTTCCCCTCTTTCTCTTTCTCTCCAGCTGCTTTCAACAGAGGGTGCTTTTCCTGTACTCCCCCCGCTCTGTCCTCTCTCCACAAGTGAAAACAGCTCCCTGCCCTCTGTGCTTCTCTCTACCCCAGTTCACCTCTCTGTGATGTGTACCTGCCAAGTTCTGTTGCTCAAGTTATGCAGATTGTTGTGTTAATCTTCAGATCAATTTTCTAGGCGTGTAAAATGGTTTGGTGCTGATCTAGCTGCATTTCAGAGAGGAGAAAAGCAGAGAACTTCCATGCTGCTCTGCTGTGTTGGCCCCTCCAACCAAATTATTTTTTTTTTATGTTTATTTATTTTCGAGAGAGAAAGAGGGGGGAGGGAGGGAGGGGCAGGGCAGAGAGAGAGGGAGACAAAGAATTTAAAGCAGGCTCCAAGTTGTCAGCACAGAGCCTGGACACAGGGCTCGAACTCGGGAATGGTGAGATCATGACCTAGGCTAAATTCAGAGGCCTAACCGACTGAGCCACCCAGGTTCCCCTAAATTTTTCTATTTTTAACTTTTAATTTTATTTTTACTGTTCTGGTTTTTGTTGTAAATTTCTTTTTAAAAATATTTTTCTTTATACATTTTATGTTGCTGTATCTTTTTTAGAAGGATATATAGAATGAATGAGTTTTAAAAATCTAATTTTTGTTAGTAAATATCTAACTTCTCTTACTACACTTAATAACGGTATAAATTTATTTTAAAGTAACACTAGAGGGATGCTTGGGTGAATCAGTTGGTTAATTGTCGGACTCATGACTTTAGCTCAGGTCGTGATCTCACAGTTTTGAATTCAGGCCCCATGTAGGGCTCTCTGCTGTCAGCTTGGGATTTTCTCTGTCCCTTTCTCTCTGCCTCTCACTCACTCGTGCATATTCTCTCTCTCTCTCTCTCTCTCTGTCTGTCTCTCTCTCATTCAAAATAAATAAATAAACATTAAAAAATAAAAGTAACACTAGATATTGAAATGCCTTATAGATGTTGAAAATGTAACTAAATTTTAATTCTATTTATTAAATAGAATTATTTATTATAATATATATATATAATATATATATATATATAATATATAAAAAGTCTTTTCTTCTATAGCAGTATTGCCTAACAGAAATGTAATACAAGTCACATATGTAATTGCATATGTAACTTATACTTCCCTAGTAACTACATTAATGAATTAAAATTAAAAAGGTGAAATTAATTTTAGTAATATATTTTACTTAACCCCAATACATCCCAAAATGGTATCATTTAAACATATAATCAAAATGAAACGTAATGAGATATTTTAGATTCTTTCATACACTACTTTAGTTTTACATATTAAAATGTGGCACATGTGACCAGGGGTGTGTCATATTTATTGGTCATTACAATTCTAAAGGACAGGCAAAATTTATTTCAATTTAATAATCTCCTACAGTGTACACAGTGCTGTACAATGTGTTGATAAAATATATGAGATTCAGCTGGGTAGCCAGGAGAATATAAAAAAGCAATTTCAGCTTTGACGATCTTGTGGAAACACCACTGGGTAGTTTATTAAAGCTCTATATGTTCATTACATCCTGGAAAGTGGATGTAGGTCTCAAAAATCCTGTTAGTGACAAGAATACTTTTACCATTAAACAGAAAACAGTAGGGAGGCTTTGGTTAGACTGCACACTCAAGTTTCTTCCTGCAGGCAAAGGAATTAATAGTTTATCAGTGTTATTGTTCAATGACCCATATCAATGGGGCTGCCTCTGAATGGTCTTCATTGGTTTAATTATCACAGAATTCCCACACTATATAAGAATCTGGGTGTGTGCTCTTTTTTCCTCCCCCTGTTCAGCAATACACACATAACAATTTACAAGGTCACTGCATTCCTATTAGAATGCCTGGTGAAAAACAACAATTAAAAATACCTAGTGCTAGAAGGGACATGGAGCAACTGAAACTCTCCTGCACTGTTGGTGAGAATAGAAAATGGCACGGTCACTCTGGAAAACACTTTCTTATAAAGTTAAACATATAATTACCACCTCACCCAGCAATCCCACTCTGAGGTATTTACTGAAGTGAAGGAAATTTTGAGTTTGCACAAGTCAAGGATTTCTAGAAACTAGAGATGGAGGGAAGGCAATGGCTATGAAAAAGCACAGGAGAATTTTTTGACATGACTGAACATTTCTTTATCTTGATTGCATTGGTAATTACATAATTATAGGCATTTGCCAGACTCATAGAGTCATACATAAAAAAGAGTGACTTTTACTATAGATGTCGCTAAAAGAAAAATGTATTGGGTCACTAGTAAATGCTAGGTCCAAAGGAGAGACAAAGGTAAGAGAGTATAAATATGATACAATACCAATTCATGCAAAGTAATGGAATTTGACCTGGCAACCAGTTTTGCTTTAGGTTAATTCAACTCAGTAAATATTTATTGCCTACCCTGTGTCAGATACTGTTCTTGGTCCACAGATAGATAGTAAGACATCTGCTGACTTCAAGAAGCAGTGTTCTTTTTTCTATGACGTATGCAGACATATGATGGACATTTTTGTAATTTGTTCTCCTCCAAAGTTAAGTAAATACAGTTTAAGCATGTTTGCTGTAAAGCAAACACAAGGAAACTGTTCAGAAAGGATACTAGGCAGGGGGTGCCTGGGTGGCTCAGTTGGTTGGGCAGCCGACTCTTGATTTCCACTCAGGTCATCATGATCCCGGGGTCATGGGATCGAATCCTGTATCAGGCTTTGCCCTGAGCATAGAGCCTGCTTAAGATTCTCTCTCTCTCTCTCTCTCTCTCTCTCTCTCTCTCTCTCTCTCTCCCCCTCTCCCCCTCTCCCCCTCTCCCTTTCCCTCTCCCTCCTTCCCTCCCTCTCTCTCTCTCTCTCTCTCTCTCTCCTCTGCCCCTCTTCCCCCGTCATTCTCTCTCTCTCTCTCTCTCTCTCTCTCTCTCTCTCTCAAATTAAAAGAAATAAAGAAAGAAGGGATAGCAGCTTTTGAAATATATGTTCATTTCTATTCCTTATCATGTTTGGGATGTCAGTACCCTTTAAATGAATTCACTGGAAAGTAGGTAATGTTAAGTAGAAGTGTATCTTGCTACTAGCAGTAATAGAAAAAAGCCCATCATGGGAAACAGTGTGCTAAGATATATCATACATTTCTAGTGCTGATGACTCTGTACAAGACTCAACTTGAGTGACAACCACTTAGTCTTGGGTGAGTGACTTTTTGCCTAGTAATGAAACACTCACTCTGATGATGGAAGCCATTGCAATCCTGCAGTCAGCCTAATAAAATCATTCCTGATGGGAATGAAGTAGGAGTCTTGGCACAGTGAATATTCAGAGAGCGACAAAAGCATTATCTCACAGTGTAACACCTTTTGGGTGGCTTAAGGTTATACCTACATGTGCTTTACATCAACACCATTTTTCTTTATCTGCTCCTCATGTTCCACTCCTCAGTTGTATGCTGTCTCATCTTTCCATTGTGTTCCGCTCTGAAGGGAGTAGGCCTGTCGGACATCCAGGAAGAAAATAACTTCTATGTTTGCATAGTGTTTAATGGCTATAGAGCACTTTTAATTTAACTCAAACAGCTCTGTATGGTAAATAAAGGCAATATTAATAGTTCAGTTGCAGGAAGAAACAGGAGTCCAGTGGGGTTGTAAGTTGTCCAAGTTGCCCAACAAGAGTGGGATGGAATCAGTTCTCCAGTCTGAATCTTCTGATCCCTAGCCCAGTGCACTTACACCTCTATCATGATATCTTGTTACTAATTGTGCTGGCTTTTGGTTTAAGAAGCTATGGGCAGATGCGGGCGCCTGGGTGGCTCAGTTGGTTAAGTGTCCGACTTCAGCTCAGGTTATGACCTCACAGTTTGTCAGTTTGAGCCCCACATTGGCCTCTGTGCTGACAGCTCAGAGCCTGGAGCCTGCTTTGGATTCTGTGTCTCATTCTCTCTCTGCCCCTCCCCCACTGTGTTCTATCCTCTCTCTGTCTCTCAAAAATAAATAAAAATGTAAAAAAAAAAAAAAGCAGCAGCTATGGGCAGTGACGTAGTTTTGTTTTGTTTTAATTGATACTCTGGACTACAGAAAACAGATCCCACAATGCCCAAATTATCTCTGGCACAATGCCCATGAATATGGTATATATATATATATCATATATATATATATGTCATATATATATGATATATGTTAAATGAGGGAATTTGACTTCCTTCTTTGATCCAAATAATGTATAACAATTGCCTTGCTGGTAGGCTTGTAGAAATACTGATTTTAACCAGTGCAAGTCATAGTTACCATGATGCTGTTATTTGAGGGGAAAATGGAAAGGCTCTTGTAGGCTTGAACTGTCATGTCACCGGAATATATACCTGTTCTTAAAATCCTCACATTTTTTTCTTCTTGGCTTAAAATGTCTGCTGTAGGTATGGGGGGAAAGATGTGAGATATTTGGCCAGTGTCCATTATTAATGAGTCAGTGTTAATTAAACAAGTATTTTGTATATACTTCTATGAAAAGAGACTATTATAATTACTATAACTACCTCTTATTAAGTGATTAGTAAAGATTAACCCTTAATATATTATTTTCTTTATTCCCACAACAACCGTATGAGGAAACTTTGAATGAGGAAATGAGACTTACAGGTTAAATGACATGTTCAATTAAAAAATGGAAGAGCTGGATTCCAACCCAGATTTTCCTTAGCTGTGATTTTGTGAGCAAGACATAACCCTTGTACTCAAGTAGATGCAAGTGTATAAGGGATCCTGAGAAAAGGCTAAGCAAGTGGAGAGAGAACAGTTCATGGCAGATATGATGGGATCTGTAAGAGGAAAATGAGCAAATTTCAAAAAGAAGCAAAACTCTCACCTGGGCTAAAAGCAGAAGAGGGATCATGGAGGATGCATCATCTGAGATGGGCTTGGAAGGAAAGATAGTGGCATATAGGGATGTTTACCTGTAGACTGTAAATATGCTTAAGTAGACATGTTGATTCTGCATTATCAGTAGAGAACAAAACATGAAAATTCTGGCTCCTGAAGTTTTATTTGAAATCCTTTATTCACCCATGGGTCAAAACTCAGAACTAGTGCCCTCACTAGTTTGTTCTCTCTCTCTCACACACACACAGAATAATAGTGATTGTGTGTATACATATACACTTAGTATAATTAGTATGATTTAAAAAGTTATCCTCCTCAAAATGTCCTGGTTCTCAGGAGGAATATTTAAAGGTGAAATAACATGATGTCTGCCACTTAAAGTGATCCAACAAAAAAGAGTGTATATATGTATTATATATATTATATGTGTATTATTCGTTTATATATGGACCATTCTTAAGGAAGAATAAAGTAGAGTGTATGTATGTATGTATGTATGTATAGATATAAAAAGGGGTGAGGGAGAGAGGGAAGGGAAGAAAGAGAGGAAGAGAGACAGAGACAGAGATAGAAAGAGAGAAGAAACATCTGAAATATGTTAACAATTAGTACATATGGGTTCTAAGTGAAGAGTATGTGGGTGTTCATTATACTGTAACTCTTCTTTGTTTCATATTTTTCATTAAAAGTTAGGAGCGAACAGGGAACATATAAAAATAGCAAAAGAAGCAAATAAAAACCACCTATAACCCCCCAGTCTGATATAGCCACATTAACACATTAACAGAATGAATTCTGTTTCAGTCTTTTTCTAGATGTATGGACCTTTTTGCATAATTTTGTCATCAAGTTGTATATACAGCTCTACAACATGCTGTTTTTCATTTAGCACTGTAACCCAAGCATTTTCTCACATCAGTAAAATCCCTAAGTCTAGTCCCTTCTCAAAGGGAAAGGAATTAGGTTCTGCCTTTGAAGAGAAAAGTATCATAGAATTTGTGCGCATATTTAAAAATCACCACAATTACCTTTGCTCATCAAGAGGTCACAGATCAGGGGGATTGTCAGGATGGAAATAATTCTACAGTAAATGTTGATTCAGTGAGGGCTAAACTTTTAGGGTCTAGAATAGATCTGATGGATCTAGGTCAGCCTAAGTAATTACATATCCCCAGCACCTTACACCGTGTAAACACTATAATACATGATAGACACATTATGAATGTTGAATGGATAAAGGAAGGAAAGATTGATTAGATATGGGTAGATGATGGCTGGATGAAAGAATCTCAACTTTTAGGATCCCCAGCCGTAATAAACTAATCCTTCAAATACGGTAATTCAGTGGCCAATCTGGTTGCATTTGGTTCAGAATTACTTCCTTAACAATAAGACAGCTTATCTCAAAACAGTTCACATAAGCCAAATGTTGTGGAAAACCAGGTTGAAACTCTCATGTGTATGTTATTCAGGATTTCTAATCAGAAAATAGAACCTACAGTCAAGAGCAAGTCAGTAGCCCCACATGCTCTGATATTATTAAGGAGACAGCCATTGTTTTTGAGCAGAAGAAAATGTTCTCACCCTCTAGGCTTAGCAAATTCAGATGGGAAGAAAGGTGACTGTTACTGTTCTATATTACTTTCCTTTTTCACCAGCTTGAATCACTTGCTATTTTTGAAAAGTTACTTCCTGTCTAGCAAGATGCAGTTAATGGCAGAGCAGCAAATTTCTCACTCATCAATCTGAACTAGCAGGTCTAAACCAGCATAGCACTTTTGAGAGAGCTGTTGAGAGAAAACGGAATGTCATCAGATTGGTTATCTTCGAAAGGTTTTCGTGAAGCACATGGCTAGTTTTCTGAAGAGTGAAAAATAAGCCTCAGGGTGACAGTGTTCTATTGTTCAGGCAAAAAGTTATGAAAAATCCATTGAACTCCTCTTTAATGTTGTTATTGAGTATCCAATCTTGGGACTTGCCTTAAAGTTTCTGTTTTAAAGACCCTGGATTAGACATGCTGTTAGAATATTTTTTTTTAATCTAGGGAAGTTATTCTACAGGTAAATAAAGGCAATTTGTAGCAATTTATTCAGCATACATTTAATGAGATCTTATTAGACACTTGCTGGTGTGCCAAGCCCTGGGAATACAAGGTGAACAAGAGACAAAGCGTGCCTCCCTTCATAGCCATTAAGGTCCAGCTTTTTATTCCTGAATGAAAACTCAGTATCAAACTCCAGTAAGGCCTGAACTTTTGACATTTTCATTGTCTTGCCCAAAAGTGGAGAACTTGATTGTGATAGACTTTTTGAAACACTTCCTCTAAGGGAGTTATCATGTTGTAAGGGCAATTCAAGGAGCTCAGTGGAGAAGACCACATGGTGAGGAACCTCCAGCTATTAGATGAACTTGGTTCTACCACAGGCCCAGTGACTTCAGCACGGAAGAAACTTCTCTCTAGAAGGGTGTACCCTTTTCTGCTTAGTCAGGTGGCCACCATGGGCACTACTGTGAACTGTATACATCTATAATTTTAGTTTGAACTTTTCATATTGCAAAAGGCAGAAGCTCAAACACTGTGCTGTCCTCAGGAGCAGTCTTAGGGAAGTTCAAACAATGGCACCAGGACAGGTTTCTCGGCTCTGCTTCCTCTGGATATGAGCTGTCTCATTGCATCCCTTGGTTTTATTCTCTTCATGGTAACAAGATAGCTGCAGCCTCAGAAGCATCATATTCTCACACCCTGCTCCAGAGGAAGAGTAAAAGCTTTTCTTTCCAAAGGCCTCAGTGAGCAGTTCCTGGAATCCTACTGCTCTGATTGGTTACATGCCTATTTTTGAACCAGTCACTGTGGGTGGGATATGCTAATTGGCTTAAAACCAGTCAGAACTCTTCACTGAAGCTGGAATGTGATCAATGTCCCTCAAGCTGCCCACTGAGGGTAAGGGACAGGTGATTTTTTAAATGATATTCAGGCATTAATAGGAAAAAGAGGGTCTATGCATGCCTTTGCCACTGTCTTTGATGTTCTCAGCCTTATTTTAATTTCTTTTTAAAAATAGTCTTTATTTTTTAGAACAGTTTTAAATTTATAGAAAAATTGTAAGCTAGCACAGAGGGTTTCCAACATACTGCAAACCCAATTTCCCCCATAATTAACACCTTACGTTAGATGCTACATTTGTTGTAACTAATAAACCAATATTTGATACAGTATTATTAAGGTCCCTAATTTATTCAGATTTTCTAATTTTCACCTAACGTCCTTCTGTTTCTGGATCCCATTCTGGATACAACATTACAATTAGCTGTCATGTCTTCTTAGGCTCTTCTTGGCTGTGGCAGTTTCTCAGACTTTCTTTGGAATCCCACTCCTTCACCTTGTAACTTAAATCAAGTGTTACCTTTATCAAATCAATGTGTCCAGCTCATAGTAGGAGTTGAAGAAATTACTTGTTGGATAGTTGAATTAAGAAAAGCTGGTTTTTATAGTCCCAGTTCCTTTTTATGGCTTTAGAAATTTTCCCTCTAGGGGGATTTGCATCTTAAACTGGAATTTAGTTTAAATCAGAGTAGATGATGCTCTAAGTATGAAATTACAAGTTCAGTTGGGGGAGGTGGTGATGATGGGATTGGGGGAGAAGGAATATGTTATTTAGCCATTGAGGATTTCATGGCACATCTGAATTAGGTGTATGTAAGGTCTCATGTCATGGGTAGAACTTTGACATAATAGAGGATGGGATTCAGAAGATAACAACTTGGGGCTCCTGGGTGGCTCAGTTGGTTAAGTGTTGGACTTTGGCTCAAGTCACGATCCCAGTTTGTGAGTTTGATCAAGGCCTGTGTCAGGCTCTGTACTGACAGCTCAGGGTGTGGAGCCTGGTTCAGATTCTGTGTCTCCCTCTCTCTGCCCCTCCTCCCCCCTCTCTCAAAAATAAATAAATATTTAAAAAAATAGCAACTTGTAGGATGTTTGGGAGGGAAAATTATTAGTCAAGGAAATAACAACTACTACAGGTTATTTGCTTTATTGTATCTAAGGAAAGGTAAATTTGGAAAGGGAGGCTGGGGCTCTAGAAGATGATAAGAGGTGATTATTTATTTACTTTATTATTATTTATTTATACAACCTTCATACCCTGAGGCTAAGGAGAAATGTTGATAATTTTTTTAGCCTAGTTTATCTATCTGTAATTAACAAGTTAATGTTTAGTCCTTCAGAGTCTGCTAACAGCCATCTGTAACCTTTAGCTGTGAGACATCTAAGACCAGGATGGTTCTAGCAAATCATGGCTCTTTTCATCATTTAATGCTGCCCATATTCATCCTCTGGCTCTAGAGGGTGATAGTGACAGGCAGTTCCTAGAACAGAGAACCTGAGTGAAGCTCTAAATACTAATTGTGTGGAATTTGCTGCCCTAGGTCAGTGAGTGTTTAGTCTTGGTCAAGGGTAGGAGTTTTTTAGTCTCCTACAAGAAGACTCAGGTTGGAGTAAGACAGGGAGGGTGTCAGTGGCTTCCCACTTCCATAAACATGTAGGGAATCTTATAATCGGCCAATCTCAGGCTCAGACAGACCAACACTGAGTAAGTAATCTGATGAAGCAGGCAAACTGGTGTTCCATGTCCCAGCTGTTCTTTTCCTAGCCCTTTCCTCAATGCTGATTCTGATCCCACCCTCCTCAAGCTGTACGGCCTTTATGCTAAGGTTCTCACACTCTCATATTTCCCTTTAAAAACCCACTCTTAGGAAAAGGCATTAACAAACCCATTTATATCAGAATGTGAATATCTGTAAATGCTCAACCTTTGTCAAGGAATGAACATTTAACTGTGGAATTTCAGGCATCATATAGTATGCCTAGGGTGTGGAGGGTGGATACAGTTTCAGGTAGGATCCCTGCTAGCCCAGTGCTCCTGAAATGTGGCCTTAAGTACCCAGATCCTACCCTGTGTAAGACCAGAGCTGGGAAGTGAGGTCAGGCGTAGCAAGCACCCTGCTCAGCTGCAGTGAATTGGAGAAAGGCTCTCTTTTCCCAAGTGAGATTTTTCTGTTTGATACAAGAGTCTTGCAATCCTTTCATTGTATTATTGAAGAAAACAGCCATTTGTCTCACTGCTCTGTGTTTCAGGCGAATGTGTTTTGTTCAATAAACATTTCTTGAGCACCTACTTATTCCGGGTGATGTATGAAGCTCTGAGCTAGGTCAGGTGGCATTGACTTCCCAGGGTTATGGTCTCATCTGGGATGCCTATACAGGAGCATGTCATTCTGTCAGGAGGCCCATTAGGGAGTTCATTCTTCTCTGGTTATAGAAGGACAAAGGGAAGCTGGGAGATGAGGGATGAATCCTAACTTGGAAGGGCTGCTTCAGAAGCAGCTGGAAGTTTAGGAGTGCCTTGTTGGATTTGGCAGGAAAAGATGGAGAAAAGGAATGTCATTCCCAACACAAAGACTAGTCATATGGTGGATAAACTGGTGAGGCTATAGCCTGAGAAGCACAGAAAAGAAAGAAAGGGAAATAATCATCAGCAAAATCTTGGGGCCAGTTAGGTTCCAGAACTGAACTCAGACAGACCTGGGTCCCAGGTGTGGCTTCACTATTTACCAGCAATATAATTTTGGACATTTTGCTAAACTTTTCTGTGCCTCATTTTCTTATTTGTAAAAATGGGAATAATAGTAGTAACTAGCTTATAAGCTTGATGTCAGGTTTAAAAGAGATATCTAGGATATATTCTTAGAATGGTTTATGATACATGGCAATGGCTCAGAAAATGTTATTGTATAGTTAAAGTACCATTAGACATTGTATCAAATAAACCTCCAAATTTCAGTTCTTAATACAACAGAAGTCTATTTTTCACTCATATAATGATCCTATGGGGATGCTCCTATTCTCAGGGGTTCTTCAATTCAGTGATTTTTATCATCCTTTGGGATCTAAGAGCCCTTGGCATTTAGTCAGCATATAGAGGTGAGAAAAACACAACTCTTCTTAACCCTTACCCAGGCCTGAAGACAACACATATCACCTAGTGAGAATGGGTCCCATAGCCCTACCTGGCTGGCAGCTGCTTCACAGAACAATTCTATGCCCAGGAAGAGGAACCTGGATTTTAGTGTACAATAAGCTTCCCCTGCCTCTGTTAGTTAGATGATGAAGAAGAGGAGGAGGAGGCTGGGGTCTAATCAAGGAGCATCTTGGCTCTAGATTGAGGATCAAGATTTTGCCCAAACACATCATGGTTTGGAGGAAGCAGCAGTGATACCCCATCATACATCTGAAATTCTTTGCTCAGTTTCTCATGTTCCCTCAGGTAGGAGCCTTACACTACTGAGGCTCAGGGAGCAAGTGGTCATCTTGTTTTCCCTGTCATCGCCGAAATGAAGTGGGCGATGGGATTTATGGTTTATATAAGGCTTTTGAGTTCGCTTATTAGAGCGAGTTCATGCAGAGGGTTAGCCAAATAGCCCTCCAAGTTGAAAAATAATAACACTGCAGCTTTATCTCTGCTTTTATCTGAGGAGCTACAAAGCACTTTACAAAGCCTGACAGCATCCCCCTGAGGTGACTAATATTATAGCTATTTTAACAGGGAGATTTTATCTCTATTACAAGTTGGTATAAAGCTGTTCTGAAAACACTTTGGCCAAGGTTAAAAATTCTATTCAGGAAAAAGAAGCAGTTGGACACAAGCTCTGTTTTCCATTCTTCCCATTAGGGACTGTGTAGAGGTCTATATTTTATCATTATGATGATTTTCTTGCCTATATCTCTGGTACAGTTCTTCATACAGGAGACCAATGGTGCCATCGAAACTCTTTCAGACATTTTAGGAGAAAATTATTTCCCTTAAGAAGCCAAAATTTCCTCCCTAGAGGAGTGACACTGTTCTATGAGTCCAAAGGGGCGAGAGCAAAAATCTTTCCTCCTAACTAAGCTCACATGTGAATTTATGCTGAAAGCATTAGGAGGACTTTACTGTTTAAGGTATCTTGGTAGATGCTCTTTTTTGGGAAAATCAGAATTTTGGCTGCTATAGGCATACTCTTTCTGAGATCTCTCTTTAATAATTTTTATTAATAATTACATGCTTTGGAAACAAACATCCTTTAGAATCCTGGTATTGCCATTCTTATTGAGGGCAAATTTGGGGTGGAGAGAGTTTCTTTTTTATCCATTAAGTACAGAACCTTTATTCTGATGCTGTAGATCCAGTGTTCAGACTCTGAGATGGATAGTTGCCTGTAAGACATTTATGGGAGAGTACTCTCATGAATCACTTTTATGAGGAAGTGAAGGAAGTAAGATTGGGCACAAGGAGAAGTTCAGCTGTGAAGCATTGTAACAAAGCCTCAGCCAGTACCACTGGGAACTTGGGAAATAGAATGGTCCATCGGAGTTGTCCAGAGATGAGGTAAAAGGAGCCTAGTGTTTTTTTTTTTTTAATTTTTTTTTGATGTTTATTTTTGAGAGAGAGAGACAGAGTGTGAGCAGAGGAGGAGAAGAGAGAGAGGGAGACACAGAATCTGAAGCAGGCTTCAGGCTCTCAGAGCCTGACACAGGGCTCAAACCCATGAACTGTGAGATCATGACCTGAACTGAAGTCGAATGCTCAACCAACAGAGCCATCCCAAAAGCAGCCTAGCTTTTATATCCCTGCATTGACCAGCCATTGGATGTGGACTGCTTTTGGGAGGCAGGATAACATTGAGCAAGGAAGCCCTCTCAGCCAAGAACAATTCCTGGGAGGAATTCTTATGTGCACCACCACTGGCCAGCACTCCTCACATCCAGGGGAATGTGTGTCTTGTTTTTGAAAGGCAGCCTGGGCAGTATACCGTAGCATCTACTATAGTTCACCTCTTGTGTGCTCAGATCCACTGCCTTCAAATACTAAGTTCATTCTATTTGGGAACAGGTCCTCAAGAATTCTGGCTAGCCTCTTTCCTGAGAGAACTTATAAGAGGAAATTTAGAAGATAAACCTCAGCTCCAATTACTGCAGTTGGTCTCAGGGCCACATTGACATTTATTGTTTCCCTTTTCTGCTACCCACCCCTCACCTTCAAAATTGTTGCAGTCAAAGTAGCTTATCTTGTGAGGCAATCCAGAGTCTCATCCCTAAGGGGTCTCTGGTCACCATGTCCTTCTATGTGTGTGACTTCTATACTTGACCTTCAAAATTGGGCAAGAGAGTACCAAGAGATACCCTAATAAGTACCTGGTCAGAGGGAAATACTACCTCTCTGCAAGCCAAGATCTGTAGACCTGAATCACCTAGAGCTGTGAAGATGAGAGGCACAACTTCCCCAAGTAAGCACTAGGAATAAGGATAGTGGGGCCACTCCTACTTTCACCCCTTGATTCCAGATGCGTGTATTTTAATTACTGGTAGCATATTTCCCTTGAAAGGTGTCATCTCCAAACTGATATCTCAGCGAGCCTCCCAAATGCCAGCTGAGTCGGGAATCCTGTGAGTTGTATAGCATGTGATAAAGAGTGCTAGATGGCAATGCTCATATGCCCTCTGCTCTACCCTCTTTGCTCTAAAGTGGGTTCTTTGGTTCAGTGTGATGTTATGTGTGATTCTGTATTGGTGGATCAAACATTCTGTAAACCCTTGGATAATAATGTAGGATGAGACCCTATGGATAGAGAAAGCAAATCCATACCCAGAATACATGTCAGTTATAGTCAAGATCAATCACTTTTAAGCAGAAGGAATTTAATGTAATCAACTTGCCACAAAGTAGATATTTGATCTTTTCAATAAAGATCACTTCACTCCCTCCTCTTTCCAGTATGGAGGCCATTGGGCTTGTTTACTGGAAGATGAGACATTTGTCAGCAATGAAATCTAGGTAAGACTTGGTGTGAGGTTTCCCATGATGTCAGGCCCATGTATACCTTCCATTCCTGCCATCATGGCTACTTTGTTCATATGGTCATCGTGCCCAAACTGGCATGTCCAGTGACAGAGGCTGGTTGTCATCAAGTGCCTGAGTCATTCTATCTACTTAGCTCTCAAAGGTTATTAATGTCCACAGTCCTCAAAATATGTTAATTTTTCACTTTACTCAGTGTATGGTTACCTGAGTAAATGGTCATAGATCCCACTGGGGAGCACTTGCCATGGTGTTCCAAGATCTTTTCTCCTGGTAACTTAATCTCTCCTGTAGCCTATGGGCTAAAGGTCTGAAAACTTGTTCAGATATGAAAAATGTATGAGGAATTAAAAAAAATTATTGAAGAAAAACCCTAGGCTTCCTGATAATCCATCCTTAATTTGATTGTGTAAGCTATCCAGTACCCTGGTGAGATTCCCAACTCTCTTGCCCCTGGAGACTTTGTGTCCTATTAACCATTTCCATAGCTGTCTGTGGGTTAAATGTCTCTGGAAGCCACTCTGACTTTCCATTTACTGGAATAATTGTACCTACTTTCTTTCTGATGGCTGAGTGTCACTACCTGGCCTCTACTTTTTTGGAAACCTATCAAGTCTGTTACAATAAAGGAACCCAATTCTGTAACAACATCTCCTACCAATAGCCCTGGACTGCAAAGGATGTCCACTATTGAACTTCTCAGTGATGTTGGTATCCTTATCAGCAGCACATTCCTTATCATTTTTGACATTCAAAGTGACCTGTGAGTTCTCTGAGTCTACCCGAATACAGTTGACTGAAGGGTTTTCTAGCTTTATATACTATACCCTTTTTAGCATGCCACTGTTCTCAGCCCTTTGATCTTTCCTTTCATCTAACAATTATGGCATGACTTAGTATGAGCCATGAAAGCTTCCTTGAGCCATTCTATTAGCAAGCTAACGCCATCTGTTAAAGTCCTTGTCAGGGTTTTAAATCTTATATCCTTGGAGTATGTTCCTATGTAAACTCTATAAACTCTCCTTTATCCAATTTTATTTTCTTCTCCTTGAGCCAGCATCCTTAAGACCCAGGCTGTGCATCCTCTCTTGAATCCTGCTGGTACATATTGCTAGGTCCTTTCCTCCATTAGGAGGCCCAGTACTTCCTCAGCTGGTTAGTTATAGCTCGATCCTAGTTTTTGGTTTGTTGGCCAATAGGGGAGGTAGGGGTCCACTCTGAGGAAGCACATATTGTCTTTCAAGTCAAAGTTCTTTGTAGTATTATCATTAGGCAATGGGGGAATGATAGCTTTCAACAGGGAGGGTTGGGCCTCTTCTGTAAGCCCAAGTGGTTCAATGGGATGAGGGGTTTCAAGTATTTTTAAGTATGTCAAATTGGAAGTCCCTAATCCAAGTCTCAAGGTCCTATTCTATCTCAAATTGGGCATTAACCTTTCTTAGCAGACTTGATAGGGTAGTGAATTCAGCCTTCTCTGGAACTCTGCTACCATTATGATTAAGTCCCCAGCCTGATCTTCAGCTTATTCTGACCTCCCTCCTCTTTCCCACTATCAACTACCCTGGAGAGAGAATTCTTTTTTTATGTTTTTCCCAGGAGGCCCTCTGAATTTTATACTTCTCCTTAAATTAGTAGTCAGTCACCCTTGGTCTTCATGTTTACTGTCTTAGCTCAGATTCCCTGGGAAACAACTCTGAAATGAAGGTCCTTGTGCAGATAATGTATCTGGGTATGTTTTCAGGTACAATGCCCATGAAGGAATCATGGGAAGAAGGGAGAGGGGAGCAGTGAAATAATTGGCACAGAGGTTTCAACTGATCCCACTGAGAACTCTGGAGTGCTGCTGTACCATCGGAGAGATCTTAAATTGATGCAAAGGAATTAGGGTTTTGTATCCCTATGTTGATCAGCCATTGGATGTGGATGGCTCCCTGAAAGGATGTGTGATCTTGGTGAAAGCAGTTCCTCTTGCCAAGGACAGTTCCTAGTTGTGAGCCAGCACTTCTGGCATTAGGGAAATGAGTGGCTTGATCCTGAAAGAACATCCCAGGAATGTATTACAGCATCCAGTGCACCGGGTATAGACCAGCTTAAAGCTTCCTAGTTAGGCCTGAGACACAAAAGTTGTCACCTCCACACTGAAAGAATCTTGCCTGCCAAACTAAACCCTTTAACTTCCCCTACCTCCAGCCTTTTCCCGTGTCCTACCCTCCAAAAAAGAAAACCAACAGTGCCCATTCTCTTGCATTGTTTGTCTTCATTAAAGGCACCTACCATTTAAGATTCAACTTTGATGCCTCCCTTTCCTTTGGCCCTTTTAGTTAAGAAACCTATTAGAAAACTAGCCAGGAATTAGAAGATGACCAGAAGAGTCTGACTAACCTGGGGAGTGTGGGTATGGAAAGTCCAGTGAGATTCATGGAGGAGGTTAAGGGTAAAAAAATACCCAAATCCAATCAATTATAAGCTCCTATTGATTCTGCCTCCTCTCAAATCTCCCACATCTGGCTGTTCTCCATTGCTGTAGTTCAAACCACCACTTCATCTCTTCTAAACCATTGCCTTTATTTTCTAACTCTTTTCTCCCCACTACAATACATCTTTGATCCAGACAAAACTGGCTGAAACACCGGTTTGGTCATGGCATCTAAGCCCACTGGTCAGAGGTACATTCTCAAATGTGGGCATGATTTTCATAGAATATTATAAGGCTGAGAAAATAATGTGACTTGATCCAACAGATTTTCACCTGAAGGAACAGGAAATATGCAAGTAAAAAAACGTAGTTATGCCTTACAGACCATAGAACTCAGAAAAGAGGCATAAAGTCATTTGCCTACAATAGCTAGGCAGAGAATATAGGTAAGCATCTGGGTAGATGAGGTGGGGAGCTGAGACAAACAAGAGTTTCTGCTCTGTGCTAAAGGAGTAGCTACTCTCAACTGAACACATCTTTACCTTGGGTGCTATGGGCCTGGTCTGTCCAGCCTTTCCCAGTTCTCTCCATAAGCCAGAAATTCAAATTTAATATGATATCTCTTGGCTTTTAAATGTTGGAAGCAAATAAAATTTTTTGCTAGCATAGTATAGACAAACAAACCATGCCTATGGGCTGATGTGTTCTGTGGCCTCTAGTTTGCAATTAGTGGTCTAGGGAAAGTTGTTTTCTCCTCCATGTACTCTGACTCTGTAGTTGAATTGTAAATACCCTAAGGCCTTGAATTTTAAAAGTAGGTCCTGTAAATCCTAATGAAAAGTACTCTCCAGCAATCTCTGAAATGAGCTTTATCCTATTAAACAAAGAATGTGTGGCAGAAATGGAGACATCTCCTCAATGGTTATAGGGTAACTAGATGGACTGTGAAATTTTAATCAAGTAGAAAAGCATATGTACTTCACTGCACCAACATTTCCTCACACAGTCATGTTTCCCTGATTCTAAACAAATGGAAAATGGAAAGAAAAAAATGGAATCTAACATTACTGAGCATCTTTATTTTTTTTTATTTATTTATTTTTTATTTTTTTTGGATTTTTACCATTTTATTTTATTTTATTTTTTATTTTTTTTAATATATGAAATTTACTGTCAAATTGGTTTCCATACAACACCCAGTGCTCATCCCAAAAGGTGCCCTCCTCAATACCCATCACCCACCCTGCCCTCCCTCCCACCCCCCATCAACCCTCAGTTTGTTCTCAGTTTTTAACAGTCTCTTATGCTTTGGCTCTCTCCCACTCTAACCTCTTTTTTTTTTTTTTTTCCTTCCCCTCCCCCATGGGTTTCTGTTACGTTCTGAGCATCTTTAATATACAAAGCATGCTGCTAGGTATGATAACTAGAGTATTAATTCTCCATATAACCTTAGAAACACAGCTAGGTGAACACTTGCTTCCCCTGGGCACACTCTCCATGAGAGTAATATTTGACACGAAGATGTTAAAACAATGATGAAAAGCTATTAGCTTTGCCAGTAAGATATCAGTGGTTAGACTGTGAGATACATGGAAAAATAACCATGGGTAAAGTTTTCTTTTTTTCTTGAAAAAAAAAAAAAAAGTAGGGGTATGTTCAAAGAAATAAAGTAACCCACCAGAGATTAAATAGCTAGTAAGGGGATAAACCCAGGATTCAAACACAACTCTATTTAATGCTAAAATCTGTGTCCTTTCCATTGCACTCCACCATTTCTATCCTTTTTACAAAAGGAGTCTTAAAGTTGGGTGGCACTGTTCTGAAATAAGTGATCTGAAGAATATTATAAATGGAAAATCATGGGATCTTATAATCCATGAAAAGAGGCATAGCTCCAAGGTACTTTCTACTACCTTCTAATACAGATCAGAGCAAATGGAGCAGTTGCCCTAGTACTCACTCTCACTTTGATGAGCTGATAAGCCAAACAAAGTGAATATTCTCCTCTTCTTTCTGAAAACAGAAATAAACTACATTCCCTAGCCTCTCTTGCAGATCTGTATGGAAATATGACTCTAAGTTCTGACCAATAGAGTTTGAGATGAAGAGGACTGTGCTATTTCTGGGCCAAAAAACTTAAAGATGTGTCAGTGCTTCTTACATACTTTTTTTCCCTTTATGTGAGATGGATGTAAGTTGATAGCAACTAGGACCTGGGAAATGATGCAGGGCCACAAGATGGAAAGAACCCAGGCCACTGAATTATCTCACAAAAGAAAACCATTCACCAACATGGAACACTCACATTGGCCTGTGTCAGCAAGAAATTAACTTTAATTGTGTAGGAGACCTTATACCCTTTGAGATCTATTTGTTACAACATTTTATATTACCCTGATATAGAAATTGGTACCATGAAGTGAGTACTGCTGTATAAAAACCTAAAATATGTGGTTCTAAATTTGCAGTCAGGCAGTAAAGCAATAGATATTTCAGGCGGAGAAGTTGGAAACCCAGTGGCAGAACATTTGGTAATGGTTTTTCTTGCTTCATTAGATAAGATATTCAAGTAAAAATTGGCTAGTTTGAGATTAAAAATGGAAGGTAATACGGAGAATCCAGAAATCTGGGGCTTCACTGGGCTTGAAAAGCCAACTGCTTTTGAATTTAAACACTAAAAGATAAACTAAAGAACTCATTGAACAATAAAAACTCATACAATTTTTGTAGTTAATCAGAGGGAATCCCAACTTGTGATTTCCCCTTTCTCTGGGTGTCTGCCTCCTCCATGTTTGTGCCACAGTCAGAGGGAGAATTAGCTCCTTTAATAATTATCTATTTAAAATAGTCCAAGAAATGCAGAATCCCCTTCACTATTTCTGGACTTAGATATCTCAAGTATTTTCCATTGCTGTAGTAGGTTTGACTGTTTTCTATTCAGACTATGATTATGGGAGGCATCATAATGTCAACCAAAGTTTTCTACCTCTTAATCTCTGGAACCTGTGAGAATGTTATTTTACATGACAAAAAGACTTTAAAGATGTGATTAAGAACTTTGAGATCAAGAGATTATCTAGGTTGGCCTTAAATGTAATAACAATTGTCCTTAAAAGAGTCAGTGAAGGTATGATAAGCAAAGCAGAACATCATTTTCAGAGAAAGATTTGAAGATGCCTTACTGTTGACTTTAAAGTTGGAGGAAGGGGTCATGAGCCAGAAGTGCAGGAAAACTCTGCAAGCTGGAAAAGGCAAGGAAACAAATTGCTGCCCGCCCCCCCCCCCCCCCCCCCGCCCCGCCCCAGCACCTCCAGAAGAAACACAACCCTGCAACACCTTGGCTTTAGTCTAGTGAGACCTGTGTCATACTTCTGACCTCTGAAACCATAAGATAACATACGTATGTTGTTGTAAGCCACTAAGTTTGTGGCAGTTTGTTACAGCAGCAATGGGAACAGACAGTTAAGGTGAAGATCACAGATATGGCAAGAAGAGAGCTTTTCTCTCTCTTGATTGGATAGGCTATGAGGGCATCACTCAGAACATTTATTGGGAGCTGAAGGGAGTGACAAAGATCTTTTGGATAGGGCTAAAGTTTAAAACAATCACATGTGGAGCAGTCCTGGACCCTTCACAATAGTCTACAATTAGAGTATATATCTCTTCAAAGCAGAAACTAAGTATCCTTTTTTCCCCAAAATGTTTATTTTTATTTTTGAGAGTGGGTGGGGAAGGACAGAGAGAGAGGGAGACCGAGGATCTGAGTGGGCTCGCACTGACAACAGAGAGCCCGATGCAGGACTTGATCTCACGATCATGAGATCACTACCTGAGCCAATATCAAGATGCTTAACTTAACTGAGCCACCCAGGTGCCCCAGAATTAAGTCTCCTTAACATAGGCCAATTATAACTGAGAGAAAAAGACTCCAAGACCCAGAAAGACAGCATAGTGAAATAACTGAGAGCACATATTCTTCAGATTTTCTAGGATGAAGCTACTTCTTGTCTGTGTGACTTTGAGAAAGATATTTAACCTCTCCATGACTCACTTTTCCATCTGAAAAAAGGGGATAGCTGTAGTATTTTCATAAAATTATTGTGAGGAGGAAATTATTGTATATCTAAAGCACTTAGAACAATGACAGGTGCACAGTAAGTGCTCAATGAGTGTAAGCACTACTACTTGCTACCTAGAGGATGAATAAATATCACTGAGACTCATAATTGTTATTGGCACAGTCAGGGTCAGTATCCAGATATCTTGGCTCCTGGTTGAGGGAATTCCACCCCCACCCCCCCCCCCCTCATTGGACAGAGTGACTTTCTGAAATAGTTGGTAGAAAAGAAGCATTTAACCATCTCTTAGTGGTATGATGTGGCTGTGGTATCAGAGAGGAAGTGAAGTGGTCTGTTTTAGCCTGCTCCCTGGATTTCTTTATAAATCGATGAAGGTTCTTTGGTTGCAGCCACAGAAAACTGCTTTGGCCGACTTAAGTGAAAGGGAGCTGATTGGCAGGATTGATGGTGGTTAGGGGGCTCTCAGGATTGATAGGAATGCTAGAGACCCCAGAAACAAAGGCCTAGCCATACATAGTCTTCTAGCAGGAAGGTCCAGGTTAGGGTGGGACCAGTAAGTGAGTCTGAATCTTTTGTCCTTGTGTCCGTTGCTCAAGGTTCAAAGTCCTGGAAGAGAATATCTGATTTTTTGAGCTCTAGCTACATGCCCTTCTCCTGGCTATACTGTGGCAAAGAGGAAAAGGATCTGGCTTCTGGCCTCCTCATCATATCAAGACTATATTCAGGACTACACCACATCTTTACTGACTTCTAAAAAGCTTCATGGACAGATAAGGGGAGAAAGCTGGATGAGAGGATCCTGTCTAGGCTGAGTTGGGTGATACAGAAATATGCTTTGGGGAGGTTGTTAAAGAAGCAAGTGTAGGGAGTTCTTTGTTCTGACAAGGAGTTGCCACGGTTTAACAGCAATGTGAAATCTGTGAGTGAAGAGAAAGATAAGTGTAATAAAGAGGTGAAGAAGGAAATGAAATAAAAAGAAATTCATCGTTAAGGAGGTCTGAAAATGACCTGTTTGAGTTGCTATGAAGTGAAAGAGGTGGAGCACACATGTTTTTGCAAGAAGAAAAAGCATTGGTATAGAAACTGAAGAGTAATAGCTTGATTACATTTAATAATTGTGTGAGGACCGGTGCTTATTATATGTGTGTGTATTAAAATTAAAATTAATTTTAGCCTGATTGAGTAATTCTACAGAGACCACTCTGTTAACTTTTGAAAAGTGGAACTTTGGATTTTATAGTAGTAAGATCTAGAAAAACCTAACCAAAGGTATTTTGTGAACAATTAAGCATGCCAATGGGGAAAAATATCTAGAAAAAACAACATCATTAGAATACGATTCTAAGATATATTTTATGCCACTGCATTTATGGAAGTATGCTGGGTAGTACTTTATGGATGTATGTACATATGTGTGAAAAATCATTTATTTTGGAACAAGTGAAATAGAAGACCAAATCTGCCAAGAGTTACAAGTGTAAAATGCCATTTTAAAAAACAAAACTGTTGACAGTGGTTCTAAATCTGATTTTTTTTTTTTTTTTTACTCCACCAGTGAGTGAATGAGTCAATTATGGTCTAGGTTGAAAGTAGAACCACCATGGTCCCTGCCCTCATGAGGCTTATAGTTTGGCTGACTCAGCTGGAAGACTGGTTTTCCAATGCATAGAATGCATTGGAAGCTGGGAAATGTAGGTTCTATACTAGTTCTTTTTGAGTGGCCTTGGGAAAATCACTTTACTTCTAAGACTTCCTATTCACTCCTAGGTTTCCTAAAATTGTATGTAAAATATTTGTGTAAGTTCATGTTCATATTTTTGGGGGGAGAATGTCCATAGCTTCATTAGCTTCTCAAAGATCCATTTGCAACTTGAAAGACCCTTTAAGATTCTGGTGGTTAAAACTAATTCTCATCTATAAACCCTAGTTTTCCTTTTAGGATGTTCCAAGCCAAGAATAGTTCCCAGTCTGAGAACTAGAAGGGAGGATAACATCATTTGATGGATCAACTTCATTTTCTAAACATGAAAACTAAGGGCCAGATGGTTTATCAAAACAGAAGCAAATCGAAATATAAAGATTTGATTTTAACAGCAGGTTTCTCAGTTTATGTTCCCTGAGGTATTTCCATTCACTTGACTATATTTCCTGGATGCCTCATGCAGATCCCTTCACAGTCTTTCTGACAGGTCCAACGTGATTTTTTTCTCAAAACAGATAAGGATAAAACAGTTGCTGTTCTTCATGGTTTTTCTTGATCCTGTTGGCTCTCCGCACTAAGTATCCCAACTGCCAAAGCAAAGGGAGGCTGTATGGTGGCGAGCTAAGCAAATTGTAAATGCCCAATCACCACGCTTGTTCTGGGGCTGTCTAAGCAGCAGTAGAGCATAATTGTGCAGATTGCTGTGTATGGCATTTGGAGAAGGAGGGAGCTGCCTCAGTCAGCTTTCTTTTTAGCTCAATAATCACAGCTGAGCTCACAGACAAGTAACACAGATTCTTTTTGATAAGGTACAATGGGTTTTTAATTGACTCTTACATTTCTAACTGCTTTTTGACCCATACCTGATAGTTGTTAGTGGGTCTAGGATTCTAGGAAATGTATCATTAACTAAATCCCTTTCTGCTGGCTGTTTATTCTTATGCAGAAATTAAATAACTTATGAAGACTTTTCCTCCTTAAGCTCCCAACATCACTGAGTGAGTTGAAGAGGGTGTTTTTGCTTCCTTTTCACTGGTTATTTAGTATAGGGTTGTTACTGAAGGGACACAAGACACTAGATTAAGCATTTTAACAACAGTCATGGAGGGTACAGTCTGTGGAGCGATTTTGCCCACTTTAATTAAAAAAAAACCAAAAAACAACTGTACTTCTGTGTGGAAAGGCCACTGGTCAAGTTCACAGGAGCAAAGAATGGACCTTCTAGGTGTTGATTTTCTGGTTTGATGTGTGTTCCTTTTGTTACAACATGGCCACAGACATCACTCTCAACCCTGACTCATTTGCCCAACAATCTAACCCATCACCACCCTTTCTCTCCTCCTAAGGAGTCTGAAATGGCTATCATTAGAAGTAACTAATACATCAGACTCCAAAGGTCACATCATGGTCTCTACAAGGCCACTGTTAAGTGCTAGTTGTAGCTGAAAAGAGAAAGACAATGTATGAGGGAGCTGCTTGATCCTGTGTGTGTGTGCATGATAGAGATGGGTGGAAGGATGGAGGAAGTGGGGAGAAGACTGAATGATCCTGTGAAAGATAGAGACAGAGACAGAGAGAAAGAGGCATCTCTGAGCATGGAGGTCAGGCCATCAAAATGAGCACCACTCTCCAAGGGGGCATAAGAATGTGACCTTCCAGGTGTGTGAGAGCTCAGTCCCCAGATGGGAGAGGACTCAATCCTTGTGTGTGTATTAATGACAGTTTTATGTGGGTATTAGAAGGTTTTATCCTTGTATATGAAAGAGCTTTGTTCATATGTGATGAGAGGACAGGGTTCTCAGGTGGGAGAGGGTTGAATTCCTGTGCATGTAACAGGGTTGGTTCTCTGTAGCTGTGAGATGGTTACAGCTCTGCATATGAGAGAGAACCAGGCTCCTAAGGCATGAGAAGGTAGAGACTCATGTATGAAAGACTGGGCCTCATTTATGAAGGAGTGCTATAATTATCTATTGTTGTATAACAAACTTCCTAAAACTTAGTGTCATTAAAAAAAATGACCCTTTTATTATATCTTACAGATTTGTGGGTCAGAAATCTTTACAGGACATAGCAGGGATAATTCATCTCTGCTCCTGCATGACTGTGGCCTCAACTGGGTTGGCTGAAGTGACTAGATGACTAGAATGGCTTTACGGGGTCCTGTGTATACCCTCTCAGTTCCAGCAGTTTGTTGCTTCTTTAGATTGCATTTTGCGATGCTGGAATGTTCAAGAGGGCTTCTTCATGCTCATGTTTGGCACCTGGGCTCAGCTGGCTGGAATAGTTGAGACTGCCCAGTCATCTTTATAAGGGGGTTAGCTTGAGCTTCTTATGGAGGGGACTGGCTTCCCCAGATCTAGTGCTCTAAAAGATAAGAAGTTGAAGCTGTGTTTCTCAAGGCCTGAGCCCCAGAAATGGCAGTGTCACTTCTGCCATGTTCTTTTTTTTTTAATTTTTAAAAAATGTTTATTTATTTTTGAGAGAGAGAGACAGAGTGTGAGCAGGGAGGGGCAGAGAGACAGGGAGACACAGAATCTGAAATAGCCTCCAGGCTCCGAGCTTCCAGCACAGAGCCTGATGCAGGGCTCGAACTCACAAACTGGGAGATCATGACCTGAGCCAAAGTCGGACACTTAACGGACTGAGCCACCCAGGCACCCCTGCCATGTTCTTTTGATTAAAGCAGTCACAAAGCCTGCCCAGATTCAAAGAGATGGAACATCCCATCTTTCACTGGGAGAAATGTCAGAAAATTTATGGCCATTTCAATCTGCTGTAATTATGGATGAGTTTCTGTGTGTGTACAAAGGCTGGATCCTCGGGTATGTGAGAGGGCAGGATCTTTATGTGTGTGGAGAGAGGGTTTCTGTTGGGTAGACTCCAGAGATAAGTGACCAATGTAGGTGTGTTGGAAGTAGAATCTGGCAGAACAAGGTTTCTGAAAAGGACTGAATGAAGGCCTTGCCTCTGCATTCTGCACATTATAGGTTGCACCTGTCATTTCTGGCAGTCTTGAGTGGCAAACAGATGTGGTAAAGGGTGGCTTGCCAGGCAGGGTCTGCTATGGATCTCAAACTAAAAATCACCAGATGGCAAATCTTCCTTAGCTTCCACTCTGGTCCTGCTACCCTGGTCTCATATGTTTGTCTCCAGGTTGACAAGCAGGAAGCACTTCTGCAATTTGCAGTAAGCCTCTGTAGGGAGTTTTGCCAACCCCAATTTTAATAGTTTGTTAGAAGGACTCACAGAACTTACTGAAAGCTCTTACACTCATGGTTATTGTTTATTACAGGGCAAAGCATACAGGTTAAAATAAACCAAGGAAAGAAGCACACAGGGCAGAGAAAGGGAAGTGTCAAATACAGAGCTTCTACTGTTTTCTCCCTGTGGAGTTCAGGCCATGTTGTGTTCCCATCATTAATGTGTGGCAATACACAGAGAGTATTGTCAACCAAGAAAGCCCGTCTAAGCCTTGGTATTCAGAGTTTTTATTGGGATTCTGTTATGTTAGTATGATTGATTAATTTTCTGTGTGGTTAATCTCAGTCTCTAAGTCAGCTAATATTATATGATCCAAAGTCCCCACCCTAAATCGCACTGATGATCTTTCTGGAATGGCTAGCCTCCACGCTTATTCATATTGTTAATAATTTGGCTAGCTCAAGGACCACAACTAAGGATGATCTTACAGGAGCTGAGAGAAAAGGCTAGACATCTTTTTCAATAAGATTAAATTCTTTACTACACAATCTCATGTAGAGAAGGCAGCCAGCAGTGTGGATGGGCACCTCTCACCTACAGAATACTCTGGGAATACATCAGAGAAATACTCTAAGTAAAATCCAAGAATTAGGATGACATTTTACTCTGTAGTATGTGAATTCTGGCAACTGTAGTGTTTTCTGCTACAAAATTATAAAATATTTCAGGTTTTCGTTTCTTTTGTTCCCCAATGTTCTCTGCAGCACCTGTCAACCCTGGGCGCCACCTTTTACTTATTAGAAATATTGAGGAAATGAACTGGGTAGGCAGTGCCTCAACTTCTCTCTGCCACAAGATTTTTCTTCTCCCCTTATTTTCTCTGTTCCCTCCTTCCTAATTCAGAGATGGGAGTGTTGGCCTGGGCCAGTTCCTCCAACCTCGAGAGTCTGTCCCCCAATTACTCCTCTGGATTCTCAGACCTCATTTATTACCTGTTTATCACCTATTTTCAGTTTCAGTTTCTCCCTCTTCAGTGGAGTGTGCTCATACCCATCAACTCCTCTAGCCACTAAAGTTTTCTATATCTTTCTAAATTCCAGTTTAAACTTCCAGTTTAAGTATTTTCCTACTTTTCCTTCCCTGCATCCCCTTCCCTGCCTAATTCTCTCCACTGGTAGGGTCATAATGATTGCACCTGGCCTTTATGTGGTGCTGTGTAGTTTACCTAACACTGTTGCATACCATAGTGGGATCCCTTGTTTTGTATGCCTAGTTAGCTGTTCCCCTTCTGTTAGGTAATAACACCCCAATTTTGCAGAACAATGTCTTCCCCATTAAGGGCTAGCAATCTGCTAGGATTGTCAATCAAGATTCCCTCTCTGTTCTTGCTAAGGAGTTGTTTTGTGGTCCTGGCGAGTAAGTCAGGTGCTCTGAATAGGAATCTTACCTGAGTAGTACAAGATTGAAAGTGGTTAGCATTCGTTCAGCCCTGGGACTGATGGAGACTGATGCAGACCATTAGATTCTGCTACCTGCATCCTCTAAACTTACATTGGTTCATGTCTTTTCCCAAGACTGAGTTCTTCAGCTTCTCTTTTAATTCTATTATCTTTTTTGATAAATTTTTCCTTTTCCCCTAAGTTAGGCTGTCAGTTTCTGCTTCTAGCAACCAAAGTACCCTGATGGCACATTTTGATTCTCCATTAATCTTATAAAGTACAAAGAGAAGGGAAGCTAATATTTACTGAAAAAATTTTCTAGTTTAGCTAATTTAAGTAAATTTATTTGTTTTAATTTTTTAAAATTTGAGTATGGTTGCCATTCAATGTTACATTAGTTTGTGGTGTACAACATAGTGATAATTTAAGTAAATTTAAATTTGGAAAGGTTACGTACCTTGTCAAAAGTCCATATAGTTTTAGCACTCCCCAATTTCCTGAGACATCTGTATTTGCTACTCCTCTATCTACTCCCCTCTCAATTCTTGAGCCCTAATAATTTGGTTTCTCTATTTTGCTCTCCTAAAAGACCCCAAGATACTATTACTCAATGCCCAACTTCATAATAAACTTCTGTAACTCTATAATTACTGTACAAAGGCTTTGAGCCCAGCAACTGTGTTCTAGATGCCATTCTAGAAGACATGATTACACACACAATCTATTTATGTGCCCTATTTTGTAATTCCTTTTTGCTTTCATGTCATAAACCTAAAAGGTTAAGTTCATGGTTAGTATTCTGTTATTTTCTTCTTGTTTCAGAACCTTACTTCAAAACACAAGTGGATATAGCATTCAGCTGTGCATAGTCATGAAAAACAGTAGATAAAGGCTTTGTTGTTTTATTTTCCATCAACTTTTTCCCTTATTAATAAAATATGATTGTTAAAAGCTATGGCACTTCAAAATGAAGAGCTGTGGGGAAATTCAGGATTTTATAAAATGATCAAAGAGAAAAATAAATGTCCAGTACACTGTTTTTGAAAAATAAATAAAAAGATGACTTTGAAAATCACTGTTGCATTGATGGGTTTCAGAATATTGCTGCTCTGGTGTCATGGGGGTAAACAGGCCTAAAGGAGTCATATTCTCACTCACAGAAGTTGTAAATAAGATTCCTGATCATTCATCAAAAGTTGATAAGAAAGGAAGTTCAGTGTTTGGGGAATATAGCAAACAAGGCTAGGAAGTTGTTTTTGAAAAAATGTATCTTTTTGGGAAAATTTGTGGTAGTTATTAGAAATCTAGCTCCATCTGGTTGGTGTTGGGAGGGATAATAACTAACTTCATCTTGAACCTTTGGGGCACTTTGAAAATTGCACTGATTTTTCCAGTATGCATCCCCAGATGAACAAGCTGAAAAACAAATACAGCCAGATCTTTTGACTTCATTTGTACACGTGCTAAGAAAGCAAGCATACAATAGTTTGGAGGCAATTAGGGCTGTGGTGCAGAGCAGCATTATTTTAAAATTTACCCTTTAGCACAGTTGTGACAAGATAATGAATGTGCATTTGCTACTGTGGGAATGGAGCAACTTGGAAGGAAGGAAAAATGAGCTCATTGAGTGTTCATGGACCATCAAGTCCAGAGACCTTTCAGTGTGAAAAAGCCCTTTGTTAAATGCTTCTGGGGAGCTCCTGACAGATGATAGGAAAGGTCCCAGACTATTCTTCAAGGAAAGGCCACCCCCAGAACAACCATGCCATGCTCAGCCTTTGCTCCCAATCTCACCTTGTCCAGCTACTCATACTGAATGGCTTGTGGTTTCCATGCTGCTTTACCCACTGCCCTTATAAAAGAGACCAGCTCATGCACTAGCAAGGGTCACAAATTGTCCTGCCCACTCATAGTATTCTCTGTGATACTTCTGGCTCCCATTACTGTTCTTTGTGGGGACACCAAGCACAAACCTAAGCCTCTTTTTCTTGGCCTCTTCGGTTCTTGGTATTTTTCGGTCTCTTTCCAAGGCACTTGGCCCCAGGGCAGAATTCTTGGCCAGTGGGCTGAGATCTACTCAATATTTAACAATCCTCATTTTACAAAAAGGACTTCTCTTTTCTCCAACATCTTATTTGTGGGAGGTTCTTAGCTTACCAACACTGTCACTACCTGTAAGTATGTTGAATAATGGCCCCCCGAAAGATTATGTTCGTATCCTAACCCCAGGAACCTGTGAATGTAACCTTATTTGGAAGAGGAGTCTTTACAGATATAATTAAGGATTTGGAGATCTCTTGAGATGAGGCCATCCTTGATTAGGGAGGGCCCTAAGTCCAAAGACAGAGGTCCTTAGAAGACACAGACATGAAGAAGAGAAACACAGAAAGAAGGCCGTGTGTAGACAGAGAAAGAGATTGGAGTTAGCAGATACAAGCCAAGGAATGTCTGGAGCCATCAGAAGCTAGAAGAAACCAGGAAGGATTCTCCAGTGGAGAATATGGAGGGAGTATGGCCCTGCTGACACCTTGATTTTGGATTTTTAGCCTCCATAACTGTGAAAGAATAAATTTTTGTTGTTTTAAGCCACTGAGTTTGTGATAATTCATACGGCAGCTCTAGGAAACTAATACATTGTCTGCTTCAGCCAGGGATGGGCTTGGATAAAACTAGTCAAAGCTAACTTGGAACTATACCATAATAGCTGGAAGTGGGCCTTAGTGATGACCATAAAACAAATTAAACAATTGAAGTCTAGTGAATTCCTACTCTGAGGTTGAGAGGGATGAATCTGCCCCCTCCTGGGGGAGTTTATGTTCTAGTTTCTAGCATTATATCTAAACGTGCTTTTTAAAATTTCACGTTATTACATTGCGAGCTATCTTAACTGTAAAGACAGACACAAGACACACCAACATAAACTGAAGAACCTAAGGAAAAGCGGGCCAGAGCTTAGAGAATGGACTGAAAGGGCTGCTATGGTCTTATGGAAGCAGTGCCTGACCAAGAGTGGGCCAGTGGGAGCAGTCTACCCAGTGCAGACAATGAGTGCATAGTCTGTATGGAATTAAAAAGTAATATAAAACCAACTAAAAGTCAGTCTGCTTTTTATTATCACCATGGGACAACAATTAGAAATTATGTCAGTGACACAGTGCCCCTCCCCACAAACCTTTCATTGGTATAAGTTTTAAATAATTGCTACAGTACTGATGTCTTAATATTATATATGTATGTTTCAAAATGGCACATTTTTATTATCCTTTAATAAACATTGTATTTTACATTGAAGTTAATTCAAGTTATGCAGTTGACCCAACATACAGGGTCAACTGTATATACTTGTTTTGAGAGTCAGTGTATGTGGTGAGGAATTGTTTGAGGTCACTTTGGGCACAGTTCATGTCTCCAACACCTGGTACTACATATTCTTGCATATAAGTACTAAATTCATAAGAAGCAGTGATAGCACATGGATTCTAAAGGCAAAGGTACAATTTGACTTACTTCAATTCTATTACTCTGTGCAACTACTTTGAATTTTTACTTGTGATTGAGTTTAAAACAGTGAAATTATAAGGTGTACTACTTTTGTTTGGTAAGTTCAAATTGTATTTCCTACATGAAATATTTTACTGAATTTGAAGATCTTTAAAATTGAAATGAATGGTTTTTAATTATTGTTTAAAAGTTAAAAATAAATCTAGAAAACATGGTTATTACTGATTATCAAATGGTTATTTCTGAAAATAAATTTTATTGTATTGGCAAGGTATTGACAAATAATGCATTTTGGGTGTCAGATAGGTAAGGAACATCACTGTGTGAAATGAGAAAGGGAGTTGTAAATTTAAGGAATGGTGGTTTTTAAGTCATTCTTCTGAATTTAAATTTGTTGCTTAAAATTATCCTGGTCAACTGGAACATTATTTTAACAAATATTTTACAGCAAAGAATGGGATTATGTAAATAATTAACCATATGACCATATGTCCTGGTTTGCCTAGGACACCTCTGGTTTAAGCCCATTACCCAGCATCATAGTGAATAAAGCTTCTTTCCACTCTCCAAAATCTTCCTATTGGTTATCCCTTTGATGAGGGGCAAGTTGTGCTCACACAGAACAAAGTTTAGAATTGGAAGTATTATTTGTATTTCTACATAAATGGACATTAAGAACCATCTACTAATAAGAGTGGCAGTTGGGGCACCTAACTGGCTCAATCAGAAGAGCGTGCAGCTCTTGATCTTGGGGTCATGAATTAGAGCCCATGTTGGGTGTAGAGATTACTAAAAAAAATTAATAAAATAAAATAAACTTTAAAAGTACCATCATTAAAAAAAAGAATGACATTTGACAATTTTACTGTCAATGGTGGGTGATAAATATTGAATGGTGAATAATGAATTATGAGTCCATTTAAATGGCAATCAACCCAACTCCTTTCTTTGGTTGGACTTTCAGATGCACTGGTACCAGTGCATCATCAGATTTCTGTTTCTTTGCTTAACAGTTTTGGAAGGATGCCAGAGTGGTGAAACACAATCTAGACAGAAGAGTTTAGGGGTAAAATTTGAAAATTGTCAGATTGGAGTCAAGTCAGGCAAAAAAGAAGGGAAAAGACAATAGAAGTTGTTAAAAAAGGCAAAGATGTTCCGTGGTGGACCATGTGGGTATTGGCAGCTGGGGTTCAATAGAAAAATGTCTGACTATTGAGAGAATAAATCTACAAACCATTTATTTTTTTTAATTTTATTTTTTTAAATTTACATCCAAATTAGTTAGCATATAGTGCAACAATGATTTCAGGAGTAGATTCCTTAATGCCCCTTACCCATTTAGCCCATCCCCCCTCCCACAACCCCTCAAGCAACCCTCTGTTTGTTCTCCATATTTATGAGTCTTTTATGCTTTATCCTCCTCCCTGTATTTATATTATTTTGGTTTCCCTTCCCTTATGTTCATCTGTTTTGTCTCTTAAAGTCCTCATATGAGTGAAGTCATATGATATTTGTCTTTCTCTGACTAACTTCACTCCAGTTCCATCCACATAGTTGCAAATGGCAAGATTTCATTCCTTTTGATTGCCGAGTAATAGTCCATTGTATATACCACATCTTCTTTTTCCATTCATCCGTCGATGGACATTTGGGCTCTTTCCATACTTTGGCTATTGGTGATAGTGCTGCTATAAACACTGGGGTGCATGTGTCCCTTCGAAACAGCATACCTGTATCCCTTGGATAAATACCTAGTAATGCAATTGCTTGGTCGTGGGGTATTTCTATTTTTAGTTTTTTGAGGAACCTCCATACTGTTTTCCAGAGTGCCTGCACAAGCTTGCATTGCACCAACAATGCAAAAGAGATCCTCTTTCTCCACATCCTCCCCAACATCTGTTGTTGCCTGAGTTGTTAATGTTAGCCATTTTGACAGGTGTAAGGTGGTATCTCATTGTGGTTTTAATTTGTATTTCCCTGATGATGAGTGATGTTGAGCATAATCTACAAACTGTATTTAAAATAAAAGGCATAATCTGAATTAGATAGCAGATAAGATTAGGATGACATAAACCATGAGAGGATTTTTTCCCCAGGGTAGTTGTAAGTGAAACCCAGGATAACTGTGCATGTGCCTCCACATTTCTTTGTCTTACTGCTTGCCCTTTCTTGGAATAGGAATAGTCATTCCCATCTCATCCAAGGAACAAATTCCAAGCTGTCTTTTAAAAGGCAGTGTATAACGGTGGTTTTAAGCACTAATTTTTCAAGCAGAGTTCCTGGGTTCAAATCCCAGCATTATCACTTTCCAGCTGTGTGTTCCTAGACAAATCAATCTCTGTACTTCCTTCTCATGTGTAAAATGTGGGTCAGTGGGGATGCTGTGATGGTGAAATGAGTTAAATGTTTAGTGTCTGGAATGGAAGCTGGCTCCTAATAAGTGCTACATAAATTAACTATTGTTATTTAAAACTCAGTTCATGAAATCAATGAAGTACTTGGGAGTACTTCCTGATTCCACTTCCAGGCTCTTACATAAGGCCCCATGGACAGCCTGTCTTGCGCTGTAACTATTTTATTTGAGTACTCGTTTTAAACCCCTTGTACTAAAGATTGGATATTATAGATTCCTACATGCCACTGCCTAGCAGTGCTTGTAGTAGTAGGTGCTTGATAAATATTCATTGAATGGAGGAACGAAAGCTTGCTGGCAATTCGCCTCTCTGAGTTTTTGAAAGGGATGATACTGTTAGGAAGAAACTAAGCCAACTCTAGCAACAGGGCTCTGGAAAGAGGAATTTACTTCTTAACCACTGAAATCTGGCTTTTCCTCTCGATACTTGACTAGATCACAGAAGTGAACCTTACCGTCACCACAGACAACTTCCTACTTGTCAAAACCAGTAGATAGGTTCGATCTACTTGATCATTGGTGGCTTCTTATTAGAAACTCCTAACTTTTATGACCCCATTTTCTCCTCCTATTCACTGGCTGCTGATTTTCAACCTACTCTGTGGGCTTCCCTTCATCAGGTCATCCCTTAAATGTTCATGTCCCTCAGAGTTACCTTTATTTCTCACTTATTCTTACTCGACACACTTTCCCTGGAAAATCCCATTCTTCCTATTACTACCTGTTGATACCCAAATTTCTTTCTCTCTCCTGTACCATCCCCTGAGTTGCAAACCTGCCTTCTGGGCATATCCACTTGGACCTCAAATGCAACAAACAGAAACACAAAACCGGACCTATCATCACCTCTATCCCCACCCAACCTGTTTTTCACTCTTTTTCTCTATCTGTTCTTATTAATGACATCTGTTGCTAGAGTTAAAAACTGAGGAATTATTATAGACAACTCTTCCTCTTTCCCTGATTTTATCAGGGGCTAGTCCTAGCTGTTTGACCTCTCAAAGATCTCTTGGCTCCATCCTGTCTTCTCTAGATCCTCATTTTGTCATTGTCCAAGTTCACCTTTCAACAGATCTTGCTTGAACTATTTCCAGGTATTTCCATTAGGGTCTTCACAGGGTTCACTGGTGCTGCATGGTTTTTAAGCTTAGTTTCTTGGCTTGAGAAGCATTCATCAAATGAATGCTTCAAGTTCAGGCCTCTTATCTGCATAGCAGGCTTCAGTCCCTACCTGTTCATGATGATTCAATTATTCCATGATTTCCCCTCACCCATACACATATATCACAACTTCTTTCTGGCTTCCAGCCCTATAGGAAAGACCCTTTCTACCTTACCACCAGGTACTGGTGGTAAAAACCCACCTGTGAGGTATGCACTAACTCAGTGTTTCTGTAAGCTGCAGGATTTCAGCTCCGGCTCATAACTGTGGTTTTTGGTGACTTCTTTGTTTCTGGCAGCTGGAGATTTTCCTTTCTTAGTTTTGAGCATGGCTGTGTATGTACGCTTGTTTTTAAAAAGTTTATCCAGCAAGCCCATGTGTTTGGAGACAGAGGGGTTATTGCTATCCATTCTCAGTCTGCCACACTGAGGGGAAGTCTCCTGTTAAAAAATAATTTCAAAAGAGGATAAAATCACAATTCTCTTATAGAGCTGCAGATCTATGTTAAGGATTTTGTTTAACTCATTAATGAGAAAGCCGGCAAAGATGCTACACCAAATTAAGGAAAAAATTGAAAGCCAGACCCATTTATAGGCCAGGAATATTGAAAGGAAGGTGCAAAGAAAGGTAAAACTAATCTCTTACATAGAGGAGAGAGAGAAGTCAGTTGAACCTCCACTGGACATGACAAAGTTTGCATGTCTGTAGGCAAGGATTATTTTGCATTGTTACCATTCTCTACAATTTACAGAGTTGTAAAATAGCTTAGAGGCAATGAATAGCTAGACCAGATGACTCAGAGGATGTGCTGGATTTAGATAATATACAGTTTTCCACTGAAGCACAATTTCCTCCCTATACTATGCTGTAATTATTTGTTTCATGTCTGTTTCAATTTCTCTCAGGAATAGGAGTTGTGTTCAAGACATTGCTACATACCCAGGGCCTAGAACCTCTTATGTTACTTGGAAATGCCTCACTAACTGCAAATGGAATGAATGAAAGCTAAGTGTCCCTTGTAGAAACTGGAGGATTATCTCACCTCCCTTAAAGAGGGAGAATTTGGGGAGAAAAAAAGAGAGGGGAAAAAAACCTCATGTGTGTGTACACACACACACACACACACACACACACACACACACCTCAGAAGAGGAACTGAGACACTTTTGTCCTCCACTTTTCTCTCTTGCCAACCCAGGCATTGGATAGGCTTGCTACTGATTGCACAGTATCACTGCATCATTGATGCATCACACTGTTGTAGTGAACTCCAAATAAAAGATCTCTCTTTTTAAATTATCTGTCATCAGGTCTAATTTCTTAAGGCATTTTGCCAAAGTATCTTTATTTTGATGAATAATGCCAGCCCTTCTTGGAATACATGTACATAAAATTCTTAATTTTCTTTTCAGATGCTTCTGTATCTAAATTGCTTAATGGTGCTGCCCCTTAGGTCCTACCTTATCAGGGGGATCTTAGGGGCCTTGCCAGCAACACCATCAGTCAGGTAATTTACATGAATAGTTCTTTAATAAACATCCAGCCCCCTTATCACTGTTCCCTGCAGGATCCTCATTAGTCAGTAACCTAATTCAAGCTTGATAGATTTCCATTATGTTGCCCTTTGTTTCCTGCCCATTGCCTAATTTTCTGTTCAGCAGGACATTTTTTTCTGCAGCCTGCGACTTGTTTCTTGACTGACATACATGTATTTTTTTCTTCACAATAAATGAGTGCGTAAATGCACACAGTCCATTTCCTATTAATGGTGTGTTCAGTTTGGCAATACAATAAATAAAATGTCAGAGGGATATTATTGAAACAACCCCTAATGTCATCTTTAAAAACAAAATAAAGTGATAAAAAAAATAGAAGTCAATAACCTGACTGTGAGTATACATGAAGGTACAAAGACAATCCAAACCACAAAATCAATTTAATCATTAAAATAATAGCTCCCATTTTACCAGTTTAAGAACTCAGTCATCTCTACCTTTTTTGCCTTACAAATTTGGGTCGAAACAGTAATCTAAATTGGAATATATCACTTAATATAAAAGTTTAGGATATTTCAAAACTTTTAAAAATTTTACAGATAGTGCTAAGTCAGTAATTTTCATTACTGACTGCACATTATCATCACCTAGGAAAGTTTAAAAACCTGCCAATAAATTGGTCCTATTCTTAGATATTCTGTTTCAGTTGGTTTGAGATGAGACCTAGGAAAAGGTAGTTTTCAGAAACTCCCTAGGTAATTCTAATCTCTAACTAGGGTTGAAAAACCTCTAGATATTTTGCTCTGTAGAACTCTTATAAATAATGTTAAATTGTGATTTTCTTATTTTTGGATGACTCAGTTGTCATCTAGATTTCAAGGTGGTCTGTCAAGACATTTTTCTTTAGAAAAAAAAATCTTTTGTATTAGCTGAGCATGTATGACATTCTTGGCTGTGTTTAATCGTGGTGGCCTGAGTTTGTGGGTTTGTATAATTCCTGTTATGTAAGAATCAGAAGCGTGGATTCCCACTCAATCTCTATGATTTGGGAATAATAATCTTGAATTTGCATATTGTACTGAAAACAGGATTCAATTTGCAGGGTTCTGGTAAATCAAGAGAGTCACTTCCAACCCAAAATATATGGTCCTTCCTGCACATCCTGTCCATCCAATAGGGAACATCCTTTTATTAATTCCCACTGCTCAGAACCTCTTGTTTTCTTCTTTTTATGGTGATTCCACAATACAACCTCCTCCTCAATTCCTTCATTTACCCGTCCAACTCCTTCTGTTTTCTAGGTCTCAAGTGAGGAATTACCTTCTTAAGTGGCCTTACCTAATTGTATCTACCCCCAGGTTCTGCATCCCCCTATGTGCTCCCAGAGTCTGTCCATTGAGGCATCCACCCTGAGTCACACTGAACTCTTTTCTTACATGACTCTCCCACTAGGAAGCTCCTTGATGACAAGAGCTGTGTTGTCTTCACTATTGCAGTATTGGTAACAGTCGCTGTTCCAACTACTTTGTATAATCTCTTCATATAAGTCTCATAAACAACCCTTTCTGATAGTTATTGCTATTATTCTCATATTAAACATGATGAAATAAGGCAAAAAAAGGAAATTAATTTGAATATTCAAATTCATACAATTTAGGAAAAAGAGTTAGATAGATTTGAACCCACAAAGTCTGGCTCCAGAGTCTGAGTTCAATAAACATGCTGAATGATTAAGTGTATGTGAATGAGTACAGTCACAGGGGCCTAGGGGAATGATGAGTGTTAACTCCCATTTAGGTGTGCCTTAAGGGATTATGCTGAAAGATTGGGACTGTGATAAACACATTTCTCAAAAAAGAAATGTAAGTGGGGTGGAGTAGGGGATGGGGAGTAAGAGAGAGAAGGAGAACATATTGTCAAAAGTTCAAACACACAAGAAAGATGCAAGATTATGACAAGTCAGTCAATGATATGTCTGGGATGGGGCCAGGGGTCAAGTCAGAAACATAAAAATGCAATACTGTGTCAAAGCTTTTTGAACCAGTTTGTCTTTGTCTTCTATATAAGAAGAGAGAACATGAAGTAGTGTCATAATCTACCTGTGGCTTAATTGGACCATTTGAAACTCTCTAGGTGACCTGGCATGAGAAAAAAGATTTGAGAACAAGGCTCAGAATGGTTTATATCATCAGTGGGGTAAATATAAAGCAGGCATTTTTATTTTTTTCTTCAAGTTTTTATTTAAATTACAGTTAGTTAACATACAGTGTAATATTAGTTTCAGGTGTAGAATTTAGTGATTCAACAGTTCCATATAATACCCAGTGCTCATCATGACAAGTGCACTCCTCAATCCCCATTACCTATTTTAAACCATCCCCCCCACCACCTCTCTTCTGGTAACCATCAGCTTGTTCTCTATAGTTAAGTTGAATATGAGTGAAATCATATGGTATTTGTCTTTCTCTGACTGACTTACTTCGCTTAGCATAATACACTCCAGCTCTATCCACATTATTGCAAGTGGCAAGATTTCATTCATTTTTATGGCTGAGTGATATTCCACTGTATACCAAACGATCCAGCAATTGCACTACTCGGTATTTTCCCAAAGAATATAAAAATAATAATTCAAAGGGATACCTCCACCCGATATTTGTAGCAGCATTATCAACGATAGCCAGCTTAAGGAAAGAACCCAAATGTTCATCAACTGATAAAGAAGAAAGGGTACACACACACACACACACACACACACACACATGCACACATTACTCAGCCATAAAAAAGAATTGTCTATTTTAAACCCTCTTTGGAGACTATATAGATTGAATCTTTCTATTAGTTTTCTGTTGCTGCTGTAATAAATTATAAACTTAGTGGCTTAAAACAACACAAGTTTATTTTCTTACAGACCTAATGGTCAGTGGGTTTCAGCAGGCTAAAAGTAACTGTATGGAAGGCCGCATTCCTTCTGAAAACTTTAGGGGAGAATCTACTTCCATCTTCTAGAGAGTGCCTACATTCCTTGGTTCCTGGCCTCTTACTCCATCTTCCAAGCCAGCAGTGTATCATCAGCAGATCTCTCTCTTACTCTGACTCTCCTCTCTCCCTCATATAAGGACTCTTGTGATTCCATTAAGCCGTTTTGGGTAATCTCAGGTAATCTCATCTTGATATCCTTAATTTAACCACATTTGCAGTGTATCTTTTGCCATGTAAAGAAACATATTGACTGGTTTCAGGAACATCTTTGGAGGTAGAGGATATTATTCTGTTCTACTACAGTCATTAATAATCTCCAAGAAAACATGTCTAGTCAAAGGACACCCCCATATGTTGTATCTAGTTGAAAAGTCTGTGGAAAAAAAACCCCAAAGATTCAGAATTTTTTTCAGTCTTGTAATTTAAAAGGAAGCTGCTCTTTATAAGAATTTAGTTGCAGGAAGGATAGAATGGAGTCTTCTTCAGCCAGAAGCTTGGAACTACCACATCTCAGTTCTGTACATATTAAAATTACTAGCTTTCCTTTATGCATGAGTGTAGTGTAGGAACCACCTCCTTCCCCCCGCCACTGCAACCCCCACCAGTAGTGACCAATAGTCAGGAAAGAGAACAACCTCTTGATACCCAGGAGACACATGACCATTTGATGCTCAGCAAAGGAGGTGAAGATAAATTTTGTAGTCATAAATTAGCAAACTTCAAAAAGGTTATATGAAAAAAAACCCCACCAATTCCAGATCTTTCAAAATGATCACAATATGTTCTCAATAAAACATTAGGCCTCACCTTTGCTATGTATTTTAATGTTTTCCTTCTAAGTGTATTGACTTGTATCCATGCCTTCTTATGAAGTGGATGGTCTCATTAGGAGACACATGTAAACTGGCTCATTTTGCTGTATTTAAGAAATGATTTCTGGTCCAGGCTAAAAAGACTTCTTCATAACTTCCACTTCATGTTGAAGTCTGCAGTATTCTCCTGTTGTCCATCCCATTGGACAAATCCCTAGGTGAGTGAAGGAGAAAGCCTACTTAAATGGGATGCTATCCTCTGCACATAGCAGTATGTCTGGAGAAGTTTGACAGGTTTCTCTTTGCTCTTTATATTCTTGAAACTTTTCTCTGTTGAGGCATGAATGAAACCTAATGGACAAGGGATGAGTCTACAATGGATATGTTTCCAATGTTCCTAGATCTCCGGTTTCCATGACATGTGCTCCTTGATAATTCCTTTTTTTATTCTCACATTGTCAGCCTACTGAAGGCAGTCCCTGCAGCAATGTGACTGCATTTGGAGATAGGATCTTTTAAAGAGATGATTGAGATTAAAAGAGGTCATAAGGTCGGGGGCCCTAATCCAATGGGATTCATGTCCTTGTAAGAAGAGGCAGAGATACCAGGGAAGTGTATATATAGAAGAAAGGCCACATGAGGACACAGCAAGAATGCAGCCATCTGCAGGCAAAGGGGAAAAGTTTTAGGAGAAACCAGTCCTGCCAGTACTTTGATCTTAGACTTCCAGTTTCCATAAATGTTTGTTAGTTAAGCCACCCAGTCTGTGGTATTTTGTATGGCAGCCCTAGAAATCCTCTTCTTTATAGCCACGGGGACTGGAAACACTCCAAATGGTGGCTGCTTCATTGGCCAGAGGCCCCACATCAGCATAGTTAAGCTACAGCACCCCAACAGTGGATCTGTGATGAACATGGAACATGAGCAAACATTAACTTTGTAGTTTTAGAACACTAAGACTTGGGGGCTGCATATACTGATTGCTGACTATGATTGTTGTTATTTTCATCTTAAATATTAGTAACCAAGTTGATAGTTCAAGGTGATTTGCCTAAGGTCTTCTGTCCCCTAAAGCTTCCATTACTGTGATCACGCTATTTACACACCAGTTGTCATTTACATGTTTTCGGGTGGGGAGGGAAAAATATTTTGCCTCTATTCATCTTAGGTTCTCAGGTTGGGGCCCTGTATATTAGCCTGACAAAAGAAAGATTAATAAGAGAAAAACAAACAAATTGATTAACCATGTGTATGGCATATACACATGGGAGTGGTCTGTGGTGAGTAACTCAAAGGGGTGGTTAGAACTTGGGCTTATATAGCATCTTAACAAAAGAGTAATATGTTTTTAGAGAAGTGATAAGACAGTGGAAAAGAAATTTGAATTTCTAGGGCAGCAAGTTTTAGGAAGGTAAGTATATGGGAAAATTAGTGGTAGATAAGGGCTAGTTTTAGTAAGATGGGTTAAATAGATTCCTCTGGTAGTCAATGAAGTGATAGGGTTCTTAACTGCTGTCCTTTCTGGTAGAGAGGGAAGGGTAGGCACCTTTGTATATTTATGTCTTGCTTTTAGGGGAATAGGGGAAGGACAGAGAGTTTTTCTTATATTTCCTTCATCTGCACTGCCTTCAGCTCAAAATAATCAATATACCAAAGTAGCATATTTTTGGATGGCATATTCTGCTACCCTTCAAGTTCTTTCAGAATCTGAGAAGCTAAATGATATGAAGGAAAAATCTGTTATGGAAAGGATAAGTCAGGTTGCCAGCATTTGAAAGATAACTTAGAATAAGACATCAGAGAGCAAACAAATCAAGAAGTCAGTGGGGAAAGAACAAAACCTTGGTTTTTGCTTTTTTTTTTTTTTTCAAATTTCAAACAGAAAGTAACATTATTTGTGTTAGAACAAGCCTATATTCAAATGCTTACTCTTCTGTAATGCTAGACAAGTACTTAAACTCTCAGATTTTTAATTTCTTCTTTAAAATGGTATTGATTAAAGTAGTCTCATGGGCTTATGGGGGAGAATTTAATTGTACAATAAATGTAAGGTTTCTGATTTAGGGTAGATGCTCTATCATTTCCAGGCCCCTTCCATAACACTGCGGATGCTGACAAGAGACCTTCAAGGGTTAAGTAATGCTTTTCTGAAAAGCTGTTCTTAAAATGATCTCTGCTGCAGTCCTAGATTTCTGGAGGAAAGGGCCTGAAGGTGATTGTCCCTGAGTGTTTTCCTGCAGAGAATGAAGTCATTATAAATTACAACAATTTTCTTTAAGTAGGGGCAAACACTGTGGCTTTAAAAGGCACATAATGTCCTGCTCAACATTTCAAAGATTTCATGGAGATTTGAATATAGAATGCCTGTCAGCTTTGTGCTTAGTCCAAATTCTTCCAAGTGGCAAAAGCCCCGGCTGTCTTAGTCCCTTAAGACAGACCAAACTAGCTTTTAAAAGAAGTTTCAACTGCATCCTCTCTTCCAATCTGGTAGGCTTATCCTAGAGTCAGCCTCTCTGCCAGGGAAGTGACAGAAGCCAAGAAAGAATTAAGAATGAAAGAAAGAAAGAATTTTAGAATTGAACACTGAACTAGAAGACACACAAGAGTGCATAAACACACAGTGCCTTCAAAGATATAGATGGTGAAAAGGAGGACAATACTTAAAATAAAAAAGAAATGAATAGAGATTTGAAAGAAGACATGCAACATATTCCGTCCCTAAAGAAGAAAACGAATGCAAAGGAACCAAATAGTGTAATTACAATTCATCAGGAAAACTTTCTGATTTGAAACTACATATTGAAGGAGGACCCTGTGTATCCAAGACTGATCAACCCAGAATGACAAATACCGAGACATATTCTAGTAGCTTTTCAACTAAAAAGAAAAATAAAAATAGCCATTAGATATCTAGGCAAGAAGAACATGTGACTTATAAGGGGAAAAAAAGTTAGATTACCTTCAGATTTTTCATTAGACACAAATAAAATGGAGTAACATATTTAAAATACTTGAGGAATCGGGGTGCCTGGGTGGCTCAGTCGGTTAAGCCTCCGACTTCGGCTCAGGTCATGATCTCACAGTCCGTGGGTTCGAGCCCCACGTCGGGCTCTGTGCTGACAGCTCAGAGCCTGGAGCCTGTTTCAGATTCTGTGTCTCCTTCTCTCTGTGACCCTCCCCCGTTCATGCTCTGTCTCTCTCTGTCTCAAAAATAAATAAAAGTTAAAAAAAAATTTAAAAAAAATAAAATACTTGAGGAAAGAAAACATATACCAAAGATCTTACATACTTGAAAGCAAAACTTCCAAAAGAGCAGTGTAGGGGAGGAAAGACCTTACACACCTAGGTTTGATACCTGGGCTGTGAAGTAAACTGACAACAAGTAGATGAATGTCAAAATGAATATGATAAAATTGTATTAAATTTTAATATTACATGCATGCGGGCATCATAGAGGGGAAAATGAATAGCCAAAAAGGCCGTGAGATTTGAGAGTTTGTGTATCATCATAGTAGGGGAAGGAGAGGATGCAGGCAACTTATGGGAGAGCAAATGATTTTTAGGAAAGGTGAATGAGCCCTTAGAAGAATAGATAGGAGTTATGATTGTTTGTGACAAAGTATGTCTGGGAGGGGTATGGACCTCTAGTCTTCTGTCCTATAGTAAGAATCCATCTTCCTTGGTTGATGAAACTCCTGGGGAGGGCATTTATGGGTTCCTTTTGGGAAGGTATATCTTTTGACAGATAAGAGGAGTTCAGAGAAAGTCTGTCGCTGCGTGTGCTGTTTTTCAAGTGCTTTCAGCTCAAAAAAACCAGAATACCAAAGCAACATGTTTTGGGGTGGCATGTCCTGAACTCCTTCCATGCAAACTCTTATAGACATCTAAGAACTTAGGGAATTTTTCTTCTAAGAGTAATTCACTAGAGAATAAGCCTCAGGCAACCACACTGACCCGAGAGACATGAGCTGATGTACTGGTGGTACCTGTTAAATATGTGCTTACTGAAACATTAAGATTAAATAAGGGTCAAAAGAGAGAGAATATAGCATATAATGGCTATATGCGGCAATGTAGAAGTAATAAAACTGTTTAAAGAGATGAGGAATAAAAACTGAGGATAGCATATGTAAAAAAAATTAATTAACTATTTTGAATAACTTCAGTGGGTGGCAGTAGTATTAGCAATGTTACATGTGTGTTCTTGTGTGCATAATATAATTTTGGAATGAATGATTATATAATATTCTAATTCTCTTACCTCATATGTCCTTGAGAACCAGGACTTTAACGTGAAAGATGGAGATACAGACATACTATTAAAAAGGTTAAGTTAAAACTCTGCAGTCCTGAAATTGAATTGGAAATCTCACTATGAGCCCATGAAGTATTTTATTTTGTATCCTAACTCTATCACTGAGAAACCTTAGAAACAATGACCAGTGCAGTGATGATGAGCATTCCTACTGCCCAGATTATGCTATGAAAATACCATTGCCCACTAAAAGAAATGAGGGCTTCTTAAAATAATGGCTGATTCCTCATTTGTGGCAGAAAATATATAAGTTTGGATCATTTTGTCAGAGCAAATAATAGCCGGGAAGTTATCAGAGACTACAGGGCTTGTATCAAAAGGACTCAACAGCCATCTTAAAGACACTCTCACTGCCCCAAAAAAGAATGATTTGAGTTTCAGTGATAAGAAAAATAATAGGAATACCTACTATTTAATAAGGAGAAAAACCAATCAAATTTGTTTATATGCATAAATTCTTAGTGATGTTAAAAAAAAATGGGCCACCTTTGCAGGATGACAGAGAACTACTTTATCTTGTAAACTGCTAAAAGAAAATAATCAAGGTTTATCCTGTCTCTTTTAAATGAATGTACTACTGGGTAAGCCAATAGTAAATAAAGTTTTTTATGAAATTATTTCATATAATAAATACAATAAAATTATATAATTAGCACATAACCATCTTGCACCTCCCACCCTCAATTAATGGATGTAATCATTGAGCTTCAGTGGTCTGTCATCAAAGATACAGAGACCACCTGACTATTATGAGTCTTTGAAAGAACATGCCTCCGTCTTGCCAAAGGAGTCAAGCTAAAATCTGATCAAGCTTCTAGAGCCTAGAAGCTAGAGAACTTGAGCATGAACTTCACCATGGACCTATAAATCAGTAAAATCCAGACTAGGAAATTCTATAGTTCAATTTGTCTGGGTTTTCAACAAATTTATTTTAAGAAAAAGAAAAAGATTGAAGGGGAATGTGTAAATTAAAAGAAATTTAAGTACATATCAAAATGGTGAAAAATGGGAAACACAAAATACTAGTAAGGGTGCAGAGAAACAGGTTAACCTCTGTATTGCAGGTGGGAATGTAAAATGGTATAGTCATTCTGGGAAATAGGTTAACAACTTCTTCTAAAATTAAAAACTCACTAACCATGTGACTCAGAAATTGCATTCTTTGGCATTTATCCCAAAGAAATAAGAAGTAAAAAGTTATGTTTACACAATCATTTGTATATAAATGTTCATAGCAGTTTTATTCATAATAGCCAGAAACTGGCAACAACCTAACATTCTTCAATTGATGTCTGATTAAATAAACTGATACATCCATAAGCGAAATACTAATCAACAATAAAAAGGAATGATACTATTATTACAGACAGCAGTGTCAGTGGACCTCAAGGAAATTATGTTATGTGAAAAATACATCATGTATGGATCCATTCTAGAATATTATTGGAAGAAGTCCTATAGAGATGGAAAATAGATTAATAGTTGCCAGCATTAGGATTTGGGAGAAGAGGCTTGTGGCTATAAAGAGGTAACATGGGGAGCCTTGTAGTGATGTAAGAGTTTGCATCTTGATCGTGGTTACACAAAGGTACACATGTGGTAAAATTGCCTAGTACTATAAACACACACACACACAAATGAGTGAATATATAATTGATGAAATTCCAGTAAGTGAATTGTGTCAATGGCCGTTTCATGGAGCTTACAGTATAATAGTTATGCCAATTGCTAATATTGGGGGATAAGGAGTGAAGGATGAGTGGAACCACGGTATACATTTTCCACAACTTTCTCTGAATTTATAATTATGTTTTAAGAAATTTAAAAGTGGGCAAGGCTAAACAATAGTAGTTAAGAATGCACAATTGGGTGAGAATATGGGGCATGTGAAGGGGCATCTCACATATTTGGCGAAGTTCTATTTCTTGATTTAGGAAATGGTTATAGGAGATTACCTTATAATAGTTCACCAAACCACACATTTTTTTTTCACGCAAGTGTTGTGTGTTATGTGTGTGTTGTGTAAGTACATGTATGTGTACATTTTCTAGATTTGCTTTTGTTTGTGGAGCAGAAGAAAAGGTGAACAGGGCCCGTTTAAGCACACACAGTAGATTGCTTTCAGCTAATACTAGACAGCTGCTGAAATCAGGAGGCTTAATGAGCTGGTGCAATGCTCTTAGGTTTATGTCTTTGCATTAACAGGGAAAATCTCCAAATGATCCAGGTTTAAGTAATGGAATGCATTCTGAATTGTTAAAATTAGACTATTTTGGTAGCAATGAACATAGACAATGCCATGCTTCACCTTGAGAATGCATGTTTTTAAAGATATCAGGAAATCCATAGGTTTGGCTGTAATGAATTATAATCTAATGAATTTGTAATTATCATAAATTATTAAGCCACCACAAAATTGTAGCTAATTGGATTCCGAGGTCTATTAAAGCTTATAACCACTTATATTGATATTTTCGAGACCCTCTTACATAAAGTGAGCATCTTTATTATTTTGTGTGTGGGCTGCTGAGAGGATGAAATATCAGGACTCTTTTCTTTAAGGAAATGTCCCAGAATCCATTTGATCTTTTTCACCTTGCATCTGGGTAAATGCTGGGGTAATAACGACCTTTAAATGTGGCATTGTGGATTTGATGGCTATCTCCCTGCCTTAGCACTTCAAAGCTTCTGGTAGCAGAAAATTGCCAGGTCCAGAGTAGACTCTAAACAAATATTAGCTGGTTGGAGTCTATTGTATGCATCAGAGTTGTTTTTTTTTGGAAGATTCTGGCTGGCAAGATTACCCAAAGGGGATTCTGCCAGATTTCCACATGGCAAAGGAGAAACATTTACCCAAATGTTTTATCAAAGGAATGCATTTTCACGAGAGCTTTCCAATATAGGTGAGAACATGGATGTTACAGAGCAGGTATAAGAACACAGTTTAAGAACACAGTCTTGGAGAATTCAGGATGAAATCCTCAATTTGGAGATTTTACAGATGTTGAGAGTGACAATTTCATATTGAATAGAGGAGTAAGTAATAGGTGGTAAGGCAACTTGATGTGAATAGGGAGAAAAGAGAAGAGTAGTCTAGTCACCAGCCTGGGGATAAGAGCTTCAATGAACTGAGCACAGGGGAGTTAATAGCACTCATGAATTTAGCAATCCTGAATAGTAGAGAATGCTATTCCATGTTTTGTTCCAATAACTTATTATCCTCCCCTTTCTCTTTTTACTCATCCTCTACCTTTAGAAAACCAACTATTTTCCCCCTTGTATATTTCTACTTGGCTTTTAGATAACAGTTGTGTCACTATATCTTGAGTACATAGAGATTGCATGTCTAAAAGATACAATAGTAGTTTTAATAACAGAGAGCTCAACCGGGGTTTAATTTCCTCTTTGTAACTTCAGCATTCTTTTTGAACATTCTGCTATAGCTATCTGAGGGAAAAATATCAAATTTAACATACCTTGGTTTAGAATAAAGTACTTCTTATCAAGATTGTTCACCTACTTGTTATGAAGCAATTTGAGCAATCACTAAAATCGTGAAATCTAATGATACAAATCTAATGGGGAATTTCACATATGAACAGAATAAAGTCATCTCATTGAGAATTCTTGTTGGTTTTGAAAAGTGATGCCCTGTTTATGTAAACCTAGTATTTTCCCTTCCCTGTAGGTTTTTCTATTCATGAAAATTAACCCTTGGTTTAGAATAGATTGTCCTTACCTTGGTGAGAAATGTGGCATTGAGTACCAAGGAGTGGGGGTTGGGGAATGATTTTTATGTGCGTTTTTCCACCTAATGCTAAGCAGTATTTTTCATATGTGGTCACTCATTTCTAAGATAAAAAGAAACATTGCCCTCCAGTACACACACACACACACACACACACACACACACACACACGAGAAAGACTTACTCTTCTGCATGATCTGCCTTTGATGTTACTAGACACATCTGGTAGTCAATTTTTAATAGATAATAGTATGCTGGGGGTAAATAGGTATTCTTATGTTTAGTGATGTCATGGCTCATCACAGGACAAAGCAGATGTGGACACACTGTCTTTTGTTCTCTTGTCTGCCTGCCTTGTTCTGTCTTCCTCAATAAATGTCATTCTTATTGAATAAGCCTCTAATCCGTACTTGGGATTTTTTTGCATTTCAGTTTGGTGGTGTTTCCATCACCTTTTCACATTCTGCACACAGGCAAACCATTCTAGTCAATTCTAGCAATTGTCCCACCATGAGCACATGGATTGACAAATTTTTTCTTGGCCCTCTCTAGAATATCATCTTTCAAACCGACACAAGAGTCCAGCTAATTTGAGTGATCTGCATTCTTTCCTGAATGGCAAAATGTTTAAGTCAGTTATTGAATGAAAACAGTCATTGATAACTCCTTGGCTGCTTAAAACTCATCTTTCCTCATCTGGTTGTATTGGGCTTTTCAAGCTGCAGAAGGACAGGGCTATGCCTGCTTATTCTTGCCTCTGTCCCCATTATATACTCATAGGACAGTGCTTAACATATATGACTATATTTTTGTTAATGAACGAATGGAACAATGAATAATGATGAAAGAAAAGTTTGCTGACTTGCAGCGCTTTTTTTTTTTCATGTTTTCTCAAGTTCTTTCAATTTCATACTTCTGTGTTATGGCCTCCATTTAACCTCTAAGTGTCTCTTTCTTCTTTTAATGAATGTTATTGATATTTCTTCTTAACACCCACGTTATTGCTATGTGTCCAGAATTATGCTGGATGCTAAAATTTATCATACTTGATGTGCCCATGAGATCGTAATCCAAGCTCAGAAAGCTCAGCATCCACTAGGTCTGGTATGTAATTAGGTGTAGAAGTGAGTTTTCCTAGCTTTATACCATTGTGGTTAGAAAATATACTTAGTATGATTGATTTCAGCCTTCTTAAATTTGTAACATTTGTTATGTCTCTTTTTATGTGATTTAACTAGGGGATTCTTCTGTGTGTACTTGAAGAAAATGTGTATTCTATTTTCCTTAGAATGTTTTATATATATCTTTTAGAACCATGTATTCTGAAGTATCCTTTGAGTAAAAACTGTTCTAGTTGAAAAAATAACTTTAACTGAGGGTACTTGTTTAAAATAAAGCATATCAGAGGGAAGAAGGGTGGGGGATGGATGAAATAGGTGAAAGGGATTAAGAGTACACTTATTATGAGCACTGAGAATGTATAGAATTGTTGAATCACTATATTGTACACCTGAAACTAATATAATATTATATGTTAACTATACTGTAATTAAAAAAAAAACTTGGGGCACCTGGGTGGCTCAGTCGGTTAAGCGTCCGACTCTTGATTTCGGCTCAGATCATGATCTCATGGTTTGTGGGTTTGGGCTCCACATTGGGCTCAGCAGTGGCAGTGCAGAATCTGCTCGGGGTTTTCTCTCTCTTCTTCTCTCTCTCTGCCCTTCTCCTTCTCGTGTTCTTTCTCTCAATTTATAAATAAATAAACTTTAAAAAATAAAATAAGGGGTGCCTGGGTGGCTCAGTTGGTTAAGCATCCGACTTCGGCTCAGGTCATGATCTCACAGTCCGTGAGTTCGAGCCCCGCGTCGGGCTCTGTGCTGACAGCTCAGAGCCTGGAGCCTGCTTCAGATTCTGTGTCTCCCTCTCTCTCACCCTCCCCCGTTCATGCTCTGTCTTTCTCTGTCTCAAAAATAAATAAATATTAAAAAAATTTTTTAAATAACATAAAATAAAATAAAATAAAATAACTTAATTAAAAAAAGGAAGTGAGTTTTCCCTTCCCTAATTAGTAATGTCTACTTCATTTGCTATTATGTGGATAGGCATATATGGATTCCACCTTCTTCCTCCACAACCAATGAGTTCCATAAAAGAGACAGAAATAAACTGTGGCATTGAAAAAAAGAATGTTACTCTTACAAGTATAAAATGTTTTTAATTTATGCACTGTTGATAGAAATCATACTATTACATACTTTCTTTTTCTAAAAAATATTTATTTTTGAGAGAGAGAGGGATAGGGAGCACAGGTGGGGGAGGGGCAGAGAGAGAGGGAGACACAGAAACTGAAGCAGGTTCCAGGCTCTGAGCTGTCAGCACAGATCCCAATGCAGAGCTTGAACTCATGAACTGTGATATCATGACCTGAGCTGAAGTCCGGTGCTTAACCAACTGAGCCACCCAGGTGCCCCTCTATTACATACTTTCGAGCAATCTTAACTTTAAAAATACCTGATATTCACTTTCCATCCTGACTAGGGTAGGGCTTATCAAATTCTCCACCCAGAAATCTTGAAGGCAGAGAATAGCATGTATATTATTGTTGGAGGGGTGTGGGAAGAAATAACCATATGTAAATCTAAGGATCTTACCCTGTAAGATCTTACCCTGACACCCCTGATACCCTACCACTAAGATCCTTGATCCTTGGGCGAGTTTTAGGGACTGTATGAGAGGTATTTGGGATACAGAGAACTAAATATCCAGATATGGAGACATGTTCCAATGTATAGAGTTTTCCAATAAACCATTCTCCAGATAATTGAGACAATGCTGTCTTTATTATTTAATGATAACATATACACTGTAATGCATTATTAATTGTTTCTGTTTCAAAAAATTCTTTATCTCTGTTTGATTTAAATTTATACATGGACTGATTCATTCCAAGTATTTGAGCACCTGATCTTAAGTCAGGGTTTTTCTGACATGTTCATGTTCCAAGAGAATTAAGTGGAGTGGGGGTGGGTCTGTCAGAGAAAAGGGCTGGAGGGACAGATGGGACAGGTTACATAGAATCATTACATACATACATCATATGAGGTCCTGCCAGACGCAGGGGTTTAGGCTCTAACTTCTAGGTGAAGGGAGGCAAGAAGGGTTTCAAGCAAGTGACTGACCTGATGATGAGGTGGGCATTTTAGGTTGCTCACTCTGGCAGGCAATAAATTCTTAACTAAGGACAGTGCAAACAGGGAGGGTATGCTCTGGAGACAATTAGAAAATAGAGTTGGCAGAACTCGGTGAGTAATGGAAATGAGTTTAGAGTAAGCTGGGAGAAGATGTCTGGGTGTACATCCATGTTTTGGAGAGGCTAGAGAGAGATGATAATAAAAAATTAATAATAATGAAAATAATGAAGGTTATTGAATACCTACTATGTGCCTGGTGCAAGACTGAATGATTAACAGGAATTTTTAATCATCAAACAGCTTGGCAATCCTTGGAATTTGGTATAGTTAGTGTCCCCATCTTAAAGATGATGAAACTGGGACTCCAAGGGGTTTCCCAGCCCAAGATCACACAGCTAGAATGGAACAAAGCTGGGTACCACGGAAACAAGTGAGACGTAATTGCTGTCCTCAGTAAGACAGGCACTTAAGGAATCTCCTAGTGGGTGGCCAGTACTTTATTGTACAAAAAGCACTTTTAAATATGTTATTTTAGTTGATCCTCACATAACACTGTGGAGTAGGCATGGTCATCACCATTTCACAAATGTTGAAACTGCAGCCTAGAAGGGAGTTAATTGTTTAAGATGACACAGCAAGTAGATGACAAGCCTGGTTCAGATACGAAATCTCAGTACTTTGCAGAACACTAAAACTTCTTCATGGGCCTCATGGGTAAGTTACTGCCACTGCTCATGCCGTTGCATGTTCCATGTCATTCATGGGCAAAGAGTGGAGAGGATAAAGTTTAGATTCTGGAATTGGACTGCTTAGGTTGAAATGCCACTTTCCTTATAAGACCTTGGTCAAGTTATATAATCTTTCTCAGTCTGTTTTCTTATCCAGGTAATGGAAATAATAATTGCATCTTTTGCTATTTTTATGGGGCTGCAGTCATAATTTTAAAAAGATAATTTATACAAAGTGCTTGGGACCTAGTAAAATTCAATAAATGTTAGTAGTAATAATAGTAGTTCAAAGAAGTGACATGACATTAGCTGTAGAAGGAAATATTAAAATGTATAAAATTGCATTTGAGGTGAACTTTGAAGGATTTCAGAAGGGATAGAAGAAGCAATAGTGGGGTTACAGGATTAAGAGTATTTTTAATCCTGAATATTATTTTTGTTTAGAGTTTATGAGTAGGAGAGTTAACTTATTGGAAATGTATATGAAGAAAAACAATTAGGTAACCTATGTTTGGTTCTGGTGAGAGTCACTAAGGTCCTGGACACAGGTGACAGTAGAAGAAATGGAAAGGAAGAGAAGGACAGGTCTAAGGTATAGCTCTAAGGAAAGCTCTTCCCAGCATGTATTTGGGTTGCTTCCCCCCAGTATCACTTGGTGGCTACATAAGAACTGCAAATTCATTTTCTAGTTGGACTAAGAAAAAATCTAATCTGGATAGTATTTGCTAACTATAATGAAATGCATTCCAGAATCAAGCATTAACAATTTGGGAGTTACATGATGTTCTGATTGCCTGCACTTTGCTTTCATCCTTTGACACAGGAAACCAGGAGTTGGTGTATGGATTCACTAATCTACCTTTGTTGTTGTCTGCATTCTGAGAGGTGTTTGTTTGATGGCTTGTATGCTTATGTATGTGTGATTTTCAGCTTGAAGCATGGTATCTAGGATTTTGTTTTTCCAGAATACAGAAATGTATAAGATGCAAAAATATCTCTACCCTAGTGGTTGTACTTAGTATTTCAGTCTCAGTTTTCACTATTGTCTAGCTATTTAGCTGAATTAACTTTGAGTAGCATGATTACTTTAAAATTATTACTAATAGTGTTTTAATTTCTCATATCCTAGAGTGAGTAGCAGTGGATTAGACTTCTTGTAATGAGCTGAGTATTCATTTTATAATAATAACTTTAGAATGTCTGTGATCTAAAACTAGCAAAAGTTATTGAGACCATGCATAATCTCAGGGAAAGGAGAAGGGCAACATTTAGAACCTAAGTGGTATTTTTTCAACATACCTGTCTGACAATCCTGGATCCACTGGGGCCATGCAGTGTAGCCCAATGAAATTATAGGTGCTTATTCAGATTAGGGCAAGGGCTGACTTGGGTGGTCTGGTTGTCTATATCCCCTTCCAGATGAGTATCCTTCCACACATCTACCCCAGGAGAATCTCAAGGTCTGAAATAATCTCAGATCCAAGTTAACCAATGACTTATACAGTCATAAGTGGGTTTTTACTTAATGTGTTTCTATTTGGCATCTGTTCAAATGAGCTCAGGTGTTTGGCACTCTCAGAGTTGGCATTCAAAGGGATTTTTTAATGTCCTAATGCTTGTGAGTATAGCCTGGTTGTTCAAACAAGAATAAAGAATGAGCTGTCACAGCAATTCCCATTGCCATATCTCATGTTGGAAAGTTTGTAAGTTTTACTATGTATGAGGTAGCAAATAATAATGCCACTGAGAACTGGCACAGTGAAGCCTAGAATGACCTCACTCAGTGATTGTCACTATAAAATCACAGCCCCTCTGCATCTCATTGGACATTCAGAATGTCCTTAAAAAGTGCTAGAAAGAGGCAAATCTCTTTTTAAGTCCACTACCTCATATATGCCTCGTGTGCCCATAACTTACCTGAATGAATCCTTTAAATGAGCTGTTGATGTCCTATTAGCCATTTTTTCCTCCCAAAGAAATTCATGTTCAGCTGCAAGATAACTTCCTGTGTGAAATTTACAGGTCTGTCAGCCATAAAAAACATTAATGCATAATACATAAACAAAACGGATGCTCTTTTTGCAAAAAAAAAAAAAAATGGCAAAAGGAAAAAAAAAAAAAAAAGGAATTTAGTCTCTGCTTCCCAAAGGGAGAAAACATGAATCTTGCATTTTTATTTTTGATGCCGTTTTGCCTTTAAATATATGAGATTACTATTAATGCCCATATTCACAGCAGGAGTAGAAGGGAAATGACAGTAAATTGTAAAGCACATTTACATTATAACAAGGCCCATGGAAGCATTGTAATTCACACAGTTATTTCAACAGAGGTTTGGACTCCCTCCAATTTAATTTTCTGAAGTTGGGCTGTGCAGCTGGGTCATTCCTGGTCTAATCTGGGAAATGTATCTCTTAAGGCTGTGGATCAGAATGCCAGCCTCCCAGCTGTCACCAAAGAGCATCATTTACAGCCACTGAGGTCCGAGGGCAAAGCATCAGAATCACTTTATGTGGACACAGCAGCCTAGCTAGCTTCATAAATTCTGTTGTAAAGAGCAATAATCAATATTTCATGTTTAATGATGCAGAGCTAAAATTAGTATAGATTTTATGTCTTCTACTTTTCCAAATTATGCAAACATTAGTAACTCCTTTTTTAGTGCCCTTATTACATTTCCATTAAAAAAAGACCAGGTTGGGGGGTTGGGCAGTGAGGAAGCTTGATGATGTTTAATTGAATGATTGAACTGTCAAAAGTGATTTTGACTCTTAATTTTTGTTAAATAGTTACCTTTAGGTTAACATAAAATTATTTCCAACGCAAAAAAAAAATGATGTGTGTAAGTGGCACAGGCTTTGTCACACAGTGGAGTAAATTACAGATTGTTTCCATGATTTAAGTTACTTTAAATACTCAGGGATACGCTGGGAATAAAATGGCCATGGCGTAAGTCAGAAAAGTTAAAAGGTTGGTGTTTAGGCACAGGTGCACTTTAGAGAAAAATTAGTTTTGAGTGGGTTTCTTATTTTAAACTTGTTCAGGGAACATACCCTGATTCTTGAGATAGTAGAAGTGGCAGGGACAGAAAAAAAAAAAAAAAGAAAGAAAGAACAATGTTTTATTATTGGGCAAGTTAAGGGTCTAACTAAGTGGCCACAGGGATGAGCTGTCTAACTTTTTAGCTATATCCCTCTGTTTGTGACAGGAGACAAACCTGCTGGAGTAAGGTAAGAGGGACGGCCAGACACAAAAGAAAAAAAATCCAGCATGTGCCCTCCAGGCCACATGTTCACACCCAAGTCACTTCAAAACAAGTCTTATGACAGTGGAAAGCATGGGCTTTGGCAAATAGTCAATCAATTATTCCCCCTAACAGTACAGCCTGTATTTCATAGCTACTTATAACACAAGCTTCATTTGGGAAAATGGGATTAAGGATATGCAATTGTCTGGGTTATGCTTGAATAATTCAATTTGTATTTTGCAAAGGGGCTTAGCCAAAATTTCAAAAAGCCAGAAATTAAATAGAGCATGGTAGAAATTATCTCCTTATCTAGTGAGTCAAACTGAGCCAGAAAATTGGAGCTAGACCTTTCCGTTGGGACAACTTCTATAGAGTCAGCCATCAAACAGACGTATTCTTTTGTTAATTAATATGATCAATTAATTGATTAGTTGAATTTGTTGGATTATAGAAAAGGAATTGCAAGGATGGGGCAAGCAAAAACAAATTTAGGGTTCTTGAGGCATGTCAGCCAAAGTCCAGTGAGAAGACAGATGACTCATTTATAAGGGTGATTGACAGAGTTAATGAAGTGAGTGCATAGATATGGGTAGGGTATAGGGAAAACACAAGGGATGGTGAAGTATCTGAGGCCATCAACGGCTGGAAAGGCAACAATAAGGAAGGGGAGGGAAGTGAGGGAAAGGAATAAAAGGAAAGAAAGACCTTGGAGGGGTGAGAAAAGGGAGCAGTTATGGGACTATGGCAAGAATCACCTTGTGGGTGAGGCCACCCCATGGGAGCTATGGCCTCTAGTTACACCAGTGTGTGCTTTAGTACCAGGAGAAAAGAGAATACTCCAACTTCTCTCTTCTGCTAACCTCTGATCTTATGCAATGCCTCCCACTGCTCAATTCTTATCCAAAGCCACAGGATAGAGGGGCCTGGTTGATAAAGCCCAACATCCTGAGCCTCCCAGAACACAGAAGAGAGTGGAGATGAGTCAAGAGTATGAATAGAGAGATGTTGGTTAAGCGGAACAAAGTTTCAGTTATGCAAGACGAGTAACTTTTAGAGATCTGATGTACAACAGTGTACAGTTAACAATACTGTAGTGCATAATTAAAACTTGCTAAGAGGGTAGATTTTAAATATTTTAACCACACCAAAAACAAAACCCAAAAAAAATAAAAGAAAGGAAGGAAGGGAGGGAGGGAGGGAGGGAAGAGGAAAGGAGAGGGAGAAAGAAAGGAGAAAGAAAGTGGTAACTATGTAAGGTGATGGATATGTTAATTAGCTTGATTGTGGTGATTATTTCACAATGTTTACATGTATCAAATCATCAGGTCATACACCTTAAATATGTACAATTTTAAACTGTCAATTATACCTCAGTAAAGCTGGAAAAAATAAAACATCAAATAAAAAAGCTACTGGATGATGAAAGAAAAGTGTGTTGGGAGAGGTAGAGAAGAATCAGCAGAGGACATACAATTTCTTGGGATTTTTGGGGGCCATTAAGCTACTAAGATGTCTTTTCACCTCAGTCAGAATAATGCATTCAATTCATTTGTAATTCATTTATTCAATAATTATATATTAAGTACCTGCTGAATGCCTCATTGGGGAATAGCCATCTTGATGTGAGCAGGTCACCATCCCTGACTTCAAGGATCTTAGTGGTAGGGTATCAGGGGTGTCAGGTAGAGAGGTAGTGCTAAAATAGGGATCACCATGGGTTGCTAAGGAAGCAAGGTGAGGTACCTGACCTTCCTGTTGAGTTTGGAAAGCTTTTATGGTGGAGGATAATGGTGGGGGCTTCCTGAAGGAAGAGTAGAGTGAGCCAGAAGAATAATTGAGGACACACTGTCATTGAATGTCCATTAAGAGAGAGTGTGAGTTCCAGGATTGTGTGAAGTTTCATATGACCAGACTTAGGGAGGAGGTGTGTGGGCCATGGCCTGTGAGGTGGAGTGGGGAGAGACAGATGGGCCCTGTTGCATCAGACCTTGGCTGAGGAGTTGGGAATCTATCCTCAAAGCACTGGGGAGCTACTGTTGGTTTCTAATAGGGAAATGGCACTGCCAGATCTGAAATCAGAAACAAAAAGGACTAGTGGGAGAAACCAATGATGGAAAAGGCCAATTTGTATATGTTTTTAATGGTAAATTGAAGCAAAACTTTCTTGGAAAGTAAAACTCCAAGTGAAGATCTGTTGAGCAAGCAACTTCCTTATCGATTTCCAAGAAAATGAGGACATGGTTTGGAACTTCCAGGCCCATTGAATTGAAGTGTTTTTGTATAGTTAGCTTAAATAACCAAATGATGAAATCAATCCTCCAAATTGTCAGCAGAGCAGCTGTTCAGAAAGCTCTTGTTAGTCATTGACCTTATGTTTAATATGATTTCCTAGAACGTGGATAGTCAGATTGAATAAAGTACTGCATCAAAGCCCTCCCCACACAGCAAGCTCTCTGCAGTGAAAGAACCAAGGAAAGGAGAGTGGCTGGCACAGAGTGCAAAAGCCCTTTATTTCCTGCCCCCCAGATCCCCGGGGAAAAAGAAAAGAAGAAAGCACGCCACAGGCACATCTTAGAGAAGAAAGTGCTGGGACTACCAACAGCTCAGTCTCTTTCCTAATCATAATGCAGGGGGTGAAAAAGACCAAGTTTATGACCTAAAAATCCTCCAATACTCCTCTGATTTTCAAGAATAACTATGGATCTTATTCAACCTATTTTCTCTCTGTATAACAGCTGCATCTATTGCCTATATCACTGGAGGTGGAATGGGATATGATGATTAGGTGGGAAGGTTGGAGGTTTGGGGGAAAATAGAGGATAAATGCAGAGACTTGTTCTTAGAATTAGAAACCAGCCTCTATAGTGCTGAAGAGTTAGTTTTACCTTGAAAATAAAAAGCTATGTATAAGAGTGAAAAGGATGCTTTATCAATCTATCTACCTACCTACCTATCAATCATCTTTATCTTCCTACCCACTTACCATGTATACACTCTGCCTATATCGTACTGGCTGCCACTTACTGTGAAAAGCACACATGTAAGAGTTAAAATAAAAATAAAGACTGTCACACATCATGTACATGTAGTGAAAGAGGGGGATATAATTGTACCAACAACATGGAAAAAGTAGTTCTGACAACTGAATATTTAATTTAGCTTAAGCTTCAAGGAAAAATAAACAACCTCTGTAAGACTTAAAAAGTTGTTGTTGATGAAAAGAAGTATACTGTTATATCAGAAGGGGAAAATATCCCTTAGTAGTAAATCCTAAAATGTTATTCTTTTGTATGGAAGAACCTGTAGCAAAATGTACAATGTCTTATACAGCAGTTTTGCAGAAGATGCAGAAGTATTCTTCATATGAGGTTTGTTATACGAATATTGGATATAAAAGCAGCAGCCTTTAATAAAAAAGAACTGAAGACCATGACCTGCTTCATCCATTATTCTCCTGAATAGCACTTTTTTTTAAAGAGACTGACAAAACAAAATAAACAACAACTGCCCAGTTCTGAAGTTTTATAGTCCCATACTTCATCTAGTTAGGGTTTTGTATACAGTAGCCCTAGGTTATTGCTTAGACTGTCACTTCTGAGTTTGAATTCTTTCAACTGAAAGAAAATAGAAACTCAGCCAAAAGTGCCTTAAGCAAATGGGAGAATCTATTGGCTCATGAAACTGAAAAGTCCATCAATATGCTGGTTTCAAGTTCCAGTTTGATCCAGAAGTTCACAGTATCATTAGGGCACTGGCTCCTTGTCTGTTTCCTTGGCCTCTGTCCGTTCTGCTATGTTATCTTTTTTCTCCAGTTAGTAGTTCTTACCCCATAGCAGACACTTACATTGCAGTTCCAGGGTTCTTCACTTCAAAATCTTTACGTTCTTAGAATTCAGAGGAAAAAAAAAAAAAAAAACAAGTTATTCCCCAGGTACCAAAGTGAACTTTAAACAATTAATATTGGTTGAGCAACGAATTTCAAAATATAATGCTGAGTGAATTAAACCAGACATGAGAGAATAATTTTGTATGCAGTTCTAGAACAAACCAAACTAATCTATGGTGATATAAATCAGAACCAAGGTGCCTTTGAGAGAGGAACTTTGTAGAGAGAGATATGTTCTTTATTTCATTTTGGGTGGTGGTTCTACCAATATACGTCAAAATATTTTTGTCAAAAGTCATACTGTATATTTATAATATGTGTATTTCACACACTTAAAAATGAAAGCCTAGGTACTAAAAGATCATGCTGGCTGATATAAGGACAATTGACTGAAGTAGGCTAATATGAGAAACAGAGAAGAGACCCACAGTTGGCTTAGACCACACTGCAAAGCAGTGGTCAGGTCCTGGATGTATTTTGAAGTTGAGATCAATAAGATTAGCTGATTGATTGTGTTTTGTGAGAAGAACAAAGGTATAAAAGCTGACTCCTAGGTTTTAACTCTGTGTATCTAGGTGAATAGTGATACCATTGGCTAAAATGTGGAAGAAGTGGTAAAGAAGGAAGTTTGGGTGGGAGGGTAGAGGCAAGGAAATCAAGACTTTGATTTTGAACTTGAGATGCCCATTATAAGTGCATCAAGTAGGCAAGTGGATATAGAAGAGTGGAGTTTAGAGGAGAGATCAGGTACAAATATAAATTTAAAACCATGGGATGGGTTTTAAGGAATGGATCCTAAGGAATAAGGATTGATAGGGAAGAGGACAGAGGCGTAGGATGAACTACTGGCATGTTTCCAGAGGAGCTAAGATTTTATAGGAGTGAGGAGGACCTGGAAGAAGCAAGGAGGAGAAGAAAAGTTCCCATACCTCCTTCAGACCATGCTGGATATAGCCTGTGAGACATAAATGGCCACCTCTTAAGCACGCTGCAGGGGAGATGGTGTGTTCAAGGACTCAGCCAAGTTTGTCATCAGCAAAATCCTCTATATCCTAAAACTCTTTTCTAAATGATCCTTTGATTTTCTTGCTCTAACAAAAATTTAGCTGTCTCAGAACAGCAAGGCAAAGTACAGTCAGAATAAGTTGAAGGATATGTTCAAAGAAGTTGAGGAGGTAGAGGATTTTGCTAACAACAGACTGAATTCCAAAGGGCTCAGTGGAAAGGTTGGAGGCACTGGGGAGAGGTTAGTGACTGGGTCAAATTCTGGGATGCACAATACAGTATGAAGTTAAAGAAATTGAATAATGGGGATTGACCTAGGAGACTTGGATGTCTGGTAGCTTAGAAGCATGTTGAGACTAGTCCTGCTGGTCTTTTAAAGGGACAAATGTATGATTAATTCTAACTGGGGCTTCCTCTTGGAGCTTCAGCATTTTTTGTGATGAGCCAAGTAGTGGCCTCTGTCCTCTCCCTGAATCACTGTGGCCTGAAGAATGGGATTACAGAGACTATGGAAGCCTAAAATTCAGGGAAGTTGTGTGTGTTTGTGTGCGTGTGCACACTTGCACATGTCTGAGCACTGTGACTTGGGGATGAGGTTACCTAGAGTTCCCAGGAGACAGGAGAGGATGGTTGCTGAATGGCCAAAGCCAGCACATACTCATTAGAGCCCTTCACCCAGCAACCAGCAAACTTAATACTGTTGACAGAGTAAATTTGGGAAGAGAGTGAGTGGATCCGTATAAAAACATCCCCACTCTGGAAGAATAACAGGAAACATTATCTTTAGTGGCATAAAAAAAAAATCACACAATTTGAGTGGCAGTATTGTATTCTAATTTGATCAAGGATCAAATTGAATTGTATGTCTAAGCACTTACCCATTGCAAAGTCCAGAACTCTTAACAGTGTGTTATCTCAATTTTGCAAACAATTGCAGTCAAATATTATTACCCACAAGTACATGGGGTCAATTTGTAAGATAATTCTTTTCTTTTTCACAGGAAGAAATGAAAAGATTGCAGAATCCTTTAGGACAAGTTAATGATGGAAAATATTTACTTGAAAAGTAAGTAAAAAATACCAAAGGAAATTAATTATGTTTGAGGTTTAAAAGCTTGCATGGGGGAAAAAAAAAAACAATCAAACACCTGGCAAGGCAAAAATGAATAAATAAATTTGACAGTTTCTTACGATATCATTGTGGTCAGGAACCCAGAAATGTGGCTCATTTGATATATAGTTGGATAGATTTATGGCTAGTTGAGCTATGATACACAAGCTACACTGATTAACAGATTAGTATGATGCATGGAGATGTCTTGGTGCTGTGTCTGAGGGCTTAAAACTTAACAACCCTGCCCTCTTGTTGCCTTTTAATCAATGGAGTGTATAGAAGGTAGTCCTAAAATTTGTAAAAAGTTTAAGGGTAACACTAAGACTAATAGAATTAACATTAAAGTAATACTACAGAGGGGTGCCTGGGTGGCTCAGTCAGTTAAGCCTCCAACTTTGGCTCAGGTCATGATCTCATGGTTTGTGGGTTTGAGCCCTGCATTGGGCTCTGCACTGGCAGTGTGGAGCCTGCTTGGGATTCTTTCTCTCAGACTTTCTCTGCCCCTCCCCCCACTCCACCCTCCCCACTCCCGCACTCCCCCATTCCCCTACTTTCCCACTCATATGCTCTCTCTCTCTCTCAAAATAAATAAATAAATTTAAAAAAACAATACTATAGAATGGAACAAAATTGAGCTGAAAAAAAACCAAGAAAGATGAAATTCAATATGAGTATATTTTTCATTTAGATTTTTAAAAAATTGTACAATCAGATACATCAGAGATATATTCTGATTTCAGTTTGTGAGTAGATGCTTAGAGGTTTTATCTGATGTTAACACAAGACCATGATTTTATATGACTTCTAAAAATATTACCACAATATTAGACTGATAATAGGCATGCATTGTCCAGATAAAAGAAAAAATGAACTATCATTTACTGAGCATTTATAATTATCTTCCATATCAGTGAATGCTTACAGATGTTTCCTCATAGAATTCTGATTATAGCCTTTTGACATAGAGATTATTTCCATTTTACAGATAAGGAAAGAGGCTCAGAGAGCTTTCAGCACTTGTCTACTAAGAGTAGTGAGGGTGAGAATCAAAACCACTCATGGATGCCACCAGAGCTCCTGATCTCAAACACTGGCTAAGTCTCAATGCCAAGCCCTTGTGAGTGTCACCCGTGGCTCTGGGTATCACATTTAAAAAGCCCGTAGACCTTCCCAAGAGCATCAGAGGAGGTCAGTTAAAATTGTGAGTTTCTGGGACCATATGAAACTACTACAGAGAGTTGAAGATGTGTCCTGGAGAAAAGAAATCTCAGAGGGAGCATAATGACTTTCCTTAAAGATTTGAAGGAATTTTCCCATTAAAAAGGGGCCAGGGGCGCCTGGGTGGCTCAGTCGGTTGGGCGACTGACTTCAGCTCAGGTCACGATCTCACAGACCGTGAGTTCGAGCCCCGCGTCGGGCTCTGGGCTGATGGCTCAGAGCCTGGAGCCTGCTTCCGATTCTGTGTCTCCCTCTCTCTCTGCCCCTCCCCCATTCATGCTCTGTCTCTCTCTGTCTCAAAAATAAATAAACGTTAAAAAAAAAAATTAAAAAAAAAAAAAAGGGGCCAAATTGCTCTTCTTGCTCTAAAGGGCATAACAAGAATCAGTGAGCAGGATTTACGGAGAAACAGCTTTGTGACTCAGAAAAAGAATAACTATTGTAAAAATTCAGCCTGCCCAACAGAATGGACTTCTTTATTAAGGAATGAGATGACAGACACTAAAAGTGCCCATCTGAGATGCTGTTGAAAACATTCCTGAAAATGGAAAATCTTGAATATGATTCCTTTCTCTGATTTTATCCTAGCTTTGTGAGTCTGAACAAAGTATTTAAATATCCTGAACACAGTTTCCTGTGCCGATAATAACACTGACTTGACAGTCTTGGTGAGGGCCTTAAATAAGACACCCACAATAGCCCACTGGCTGCAATGTCAGCCCCTTCTCTTTCCATCTGGGTGGCTGTTTGGACTAGACGCATTCAGGTTCATTCTATCTCCGTGATTCTAAGAATTTGCCGTGTCATCACTTGGAAGGACAGTTTTCAGCAGTTTGATCAAATGAAGTTTCTGCGTTATCTTCAGATTGAATTTATCCTTATTATGGTGTGCCCTCACCATTACCATCACTAGAAGTATATAAATAATAACTAAAAAGTTTTTGTGTAACTAGAAAGATTTTCCTTTATGGAGATTAGTGTGGTAATGACATTAGATAAGTGATTCTTCATCCTGGATGCCTTTAGAATCACCTGGAAGTTAATAAAGATGGCATAAGCCTTGGCGTAAGCTCCACCCTAGACGAATTGAATCTGAATCTCTCAGGATGAGATCTTGAAATTAGTATTTCTCAAAGTTCCCTCCATGTGATTCTAATGAGGAGCTGGGGTGAGAACCAGTGGTCTAGGTACATTTTAGATTCCTTGTGGTTGTTCAGTAATCTCACCGTGGCTTAATTTTCTTAGGACACACTTTCTCTGTGACGTTCAGCCCTTTTGATACAGGGCTGCTGAGCCCATCGTCAAGAATGAATTCTTGAGATGTTTTTGGTGCAAAAAGTACAGGGACAGGACCCATGGGAAGAAGGAGCTGTGCTATGATTGTGAGGAATGATTGATTATATACTTCTAGGTTGGGTGTGGGAGCAGATAGAGATAAAGGAAGTCATTAAAGAGATTTCCATATGTTAAAGAAGACTACAGGATCCTGGAGGTCTGGCTATTCTCAAAGGTTGCTTTTACTCTCTAGCAAAACATCAACATTAAGGCAGCCATGAGTTCCTTGAGGAGTGTCACGCCCTGCATGTCTCAGGTATTTATCAATGGGCTGCGAGTTGTAAGGAAATTTAATTTTATCTATATTTCTCTTGCCTTTGTTCTCCTCATCACTTGCATCTATTAAGTTAGGTTGTGCTGGTATTTCATTATTGATTTTAATGTAAAAAGTGAACTCCAGAAGTTTTTTTCTTGCTAATTGATCACAACTCTGTATTGAACTTCTCGCTAATCCCAACATGTATCTTTCCCAGCTTTCTGCTCTCAAGAAGATTTGTGAAGATTAATGGCATATATGTGGGCTTCTGCCTCCTCTTTCCTTCCCTATTCTTTCCTTCTTATTGTCCAGAAGCCTGGGAAAGCTAAAAGCTTCTGGAAATGGCCAATCTGCTTTGCATGCTTATTTTTCCTTATCATGATTGAGGAATTCCAGAGATGGGAATTAAAGTCTCCCCTCAAAGCACACAAGCCTGTGGGGTAAGCTTCGCTTTCAAGTTTGTCCAGGACAGAGAGAGAACAAACAATGGCTGCCAGCCCTAATGGCTATACCCATTTGCCTGTAATTCTAGAGATTTTCCTGCTTTGCTTCGGGGCAGGTCTGTGTCCTTGAAAGCTGTCAAATTTGATTGAAAAACTGGTGTTCTCTGAGTGAGCAGTTAGGCATTTCATTATAGCTGTAGCTGACTTAGGTGCTGATGTAAATCACCTCAGCTACTTGAAATGGCCATAAGTTAAGTGATAGTGGTGTCATAGCAGTTGATCAGTTATTCCCCCTTGGAACATTACATTTATTCTGAATGCTCAACAGGGTTTTGTGGTAGACAGCGTGAAGAGAGGGGGAGCTGCAACTCTGTTCTCCTTGAGACTATGCGCAGGGCCAGTCCAGGTCATTTGTACACACATACGTGCACATATTCAATAACGCTTTCTATGTGCTCATAAACAGAAGAGTAATTAGTAATGCCATTATTTAAGAGCCTGCTTATGACTCTGTTGTTTTTGATAATCATTTATTAACTTAAGTAAGACCTTAGGGTGACTGCTATTTGTTGTAAATATTGAATCAAGCTGGGTTTCTGGTGCGAAATATATGATTGCAAGCCACACATTCACCTCACATATAATCATTTTATTACCAACAGGTAATTATTGATGGAATGAGATAAAGCTATCCAATTAAAACCTACGGTATTCATCGTTCATAGTTTGTTGAGGATGTATAACTGCAAATTGTAATTTATTATTATAAAATTTTTTTTTCTGTTTTTGAAAACTTGAGTTTTGCCTTTGGTTGCTGTATAACTAGAGGTCCCACAACACCTCACATGTATCCCTATTGCCCAATTTACCAATATGCTATTAAGGGGGTTAGTTAACAAAATCTTAAAGTATCTTTCTTATAAGGCTTTTGTCCCTACAAGATCATAAAATTGCAAAAACAACACTTTCCATGCCAACTGACCCTGCATTAAGTCCCTCTGTTTCCCCTTTAATAACATCTGTCACTCTTGTAATTGCTTGTTTAATATCCACCATCTCTTAGATTGTAAAACCATAGAACACAGAACATGTCTAGTGTTTTCACCATTGTGTCACTTGTGTTTTGCATCATTTCTGACACATAGAAGATACACAATATACTTATAAATGAACGAATAAGGATGAATTAATAATGGACTCAGAATACCAGTGGCATAGAGCAAAATGAGTACAGCACTTTTTTCCTTGCCCCTTAATATCCCAGCTAGGCCACCACAAGGCTATATTGTGCTGATGGCACCACCTACTGGCCAAGTAGGAATTTATCTAATCTATATGTTTCTCCACCTTTTTTGGTTATTCCTTTATAAAGAGGAGAAAGTCCTAGAGATACTTCCAGCTCAATTTTTTCCTTATCTTTTTCCTTTCTTTACTAGAACCACAACCTGGTCCTCATTATCAGACCAATTTGAATACCCTTCTAAATATTTTTTTTCCCCTTCTAAATGTTTTCCATCCCTCTCCTTGTCACTGCTATTAAAAATCACCCTTAAACATCCCATTCAACTTTTCCTGCTCTAAATACTTTGTTTCCCTGCAGCAATGTTTTTCAAACTATAGATAACAATCCACTGATGGTTTGTTAAATCAGTTTGATGGTTCACCACTGAAATGTAATATAAAAAATCTGAAATATAATAAAAGATATCAGCATACATTACATGTAGTTGGGGAAATAATATTTCTTGAAATTTTTGTTTCAGTTTTAATGAACACATATGTACACACACACATCCCCTTAGCACACGCATGTGTCTTGGATTGGGATGTCAAATATTTGACGTATGAAAACCACAGTCAGTAGCATTAAGTTGAATAAGTATGATATTAAAATCCTTCAAGCAGTATTTTGTGGTTATGAAACTTGAGTTTCAATGTGGTTTCTGCTGTACAGTGACTTGAGCATAACCTCTTTGAGCTTCAGATTTCTCATCTGTACAATGGGGAAAATACATACTTGGTAGAGGCTACTGTGAAAATTTAATAAGATAATACATATAAAATGTTTATGACAGTGTTTTGTATATATTATGCGGCCAATGACTATTAGTTTTCTGCTTATCCAAACTTATTTCCTACTTTTATCCTTGACTTTCACCAAATTGTTCTTTGTTATCTAAAAATAGCCTGAGTTTTTTCACCTCTAATCCTTTGTTTTAATATCTGTCTCATATGTATTACCTTTCACATCTTAACCTAATTCCTGTCCATTCTACAAAACCCAGATCAACTACCACCATCTCCACAAAATCTTAGAAGCAGTGATCATATATCTATGGATACAGAATTTTCCAGGGCAGAGATTCATGCTTTGACAAAGCTTACAGAATGAAAGAAGGAAAGGTTCAATGGCAGTGGCACCATTGAAGGGTGAGAATGAATGAGCTACATTCTCTACAACTTGGTTAATTCCATGGGATTTATAACACCCTCCTTTCGTTTTTTTCTCCCCCCAAAGTGGCCCAATATTCTGCTTTTCTCTTTGCTTAAAGGAAATGACTCTCATGCCTTAAATATGAATGTTGAGCTAAGGAGTAAAAGTCAAAAGAATAGCAAATGTAAAAAAACAACCTTTTCTTTTTATGGTGTGGTTATTTATCCATTATCTATCAATAGGAGACTTTAGGACTCTGTGAATTCATTAAAATGAACAAAATTGGATATATATCTGCTTTTTCAAATAAATACAAATTATCAATATTATTTTTATAAAGGTTAACTCTCTGTATTCAACTATATTGAGGCATTATTTCTGTTTCTAGTCACCAGATGGCCATGGATATGGAGAATAATGTTGAAAAATATCACCTCAATCTACAGCCCCTGGAATCAAAGGTGAAAATGTAAGTTATTTCAAAGTTTACATTAAAACATTACAGTTCTCATTTTATGAACTTCTACACTACTCTTGAATTTGGGGGTATAAGAATTAAACATTTACTTGTTTCACATTTATGTGTTAAACATTTCTGTTTTGAACAGCAACAAAGCCGTTTTGGGCGAATAGCACCATCTACTGGATGGTGTGGGGGAATTATTATATTGTCGTCCCATCATCATTTCTTGGTTTTCCCCTTTTAGACAGAGTGCATTTTCTGCTGTTTTGTCTTAGTAACTTGGTTAATTCCACCTTGGAAAACTTGGTTATTTTTATATCATGCCATTTCTTTTATCACACACACATGCACGCACACACACAGGTTAATGCTCTGAGAAGCATGTATCCAAGAATTTTAACATGTCTGAGCCTGGCTAGGATCACTGATAATTTACAAAAAAGTCCAAAGAGGAATCTTTTAGAAAAGAAGTCACCCTGAAGAAGGGAGACTTCAGGTGTACAGCTTTAAAGAACAGTAAGCCATGGATTTGGGAACTGAGACAGAAATGATGCAGATATATAATATCCTGCTGCATAAAAGCAAATATTAACATAAACCCTTGTAAATCTACATTAGCCCTGGATATCAGTAAAAAGCTTGTATCTGAATGAGAACAGTGGGATACCTTCAAGATAAAGTTCAGACATGGCTTCTGAACCTGTTGGGTCCCCCACTATAGGAAGCCCTATGTCATGCTTACTAAATGAATAATAAATCAGGCTACCAAATTTATGCAAGCAATGTGTCAGCCTCACTACACAGGATGTTAGTTTTCAAACATAGGTTGTTTTATCCTTAGGAATTTTCTCATTAAGATAACGTCCTCTTAAATGAAAAAGTGCTGGAATGGAAAGTTGTTTGTGTGAAAAATTAGAGTGTTTAATTTGAATGCTGAAATGAAGCTAGGAATCCTCCCTGGTGTTATTTGGTTTTCATCATCTCTGATATGTATAGGCAGAGGGGCAGGTGCCAGGAGGAGGAGCAGTCAAAGAAAAAAATCTCTCTGCCTGAGATTCCAGCCAGCTCAGAGAGTCTGGGACTTAATGTGTAGCTGGCTTGATGGAGGAATCTTAGGTCAGTGAGGTGCAAAAAGAATGGTTTTATCTCTTCTAATAACTCTGAACCCCATTTCCACTCACTGGAGGGGGATGAGGGAGAGAAAACTTAATCTTGCCCAATAATGGAATTTGAGTCCCATCAAAGAATTTAGTCCAGTTCAGTGACTCTTGTCTAATCTGGTTATTAAATTCTTAACTCTCATGACAGGTTGAACATCTCCCCTCTATACACATTAGACTTTTCCTGTAGCTGTGCAGCCTGCTGTCCTCTCTAGTCTCTCCTCTTTCTAGTTGTCCCTTCTCCTTGTTATTCCTCTCCCACCCCTCATGTGCCAAACACCCAACTGCCCCAAGATTTTCATTAATGGTAAACATTTCGCTCCCAGGCAGTTGTTTCCTTAAAAATAGGGGTCGGGACATTGTGGGAAGCGCATTTCATCTCCCCTGAGTCTTCCACCAATGGTGTAGGCTGTGTTTCTCATTATGTCCCTTGCTCTGCTGGGACATCTCCCTCAGGCTGACCTTGGCATCCTCAAGAGGGTGAATTTTGGCATACCCTCCTCCCCACTTCCCAAAGGATGTTCTTTAGACCTGCAGAGCACTGGGTATGAAAGATGGGACCTTGTCCCAGGTTCAAGAGTCACTGTCACACTGCACAGGCTTTCTGTTAAGGTCTTCTTTTGTTGGGGGGAACCTGCTGAACATCTGTCTTCCCGTGGTAGGTAGAGAGAAGTAGGGAAAGCGATGGTTACTACACTATAAAATCCGCTTTACTGGAAACTCTCCTCTCCCTTCTCTGATCAGGAGGAGAGAGGGAGACTAAGTTCCATTGAAGGTTTTCTGGACAGTCCAACCTCTGCAACCCCTCAGGTGGGATGCATTTTGGCAGGCCAGTCTCTGAGTGTAAAAGATAATAAAGCAAGATGAGAACTGTTCTCAGCTGTGGGCTGCCTCCATTTTATACCTGCACTGATGGGAACCCAAGGTAGAGGTTGGATGGGGCAGGAAAGACTCTCAGTTGTTTCCTCATACTCAAGCCAACTAAAAACAAAAGGATTTGATAAGGAAGCCTAAACCTCTATGTGGAGTGCAAAGTATCAGTGGAAGTAGAGACCTCCAGGGAAAGGACACATGTGAGTATGTGGATGGAATTTAGAGGAAATGTCAGGAAGGGTGCATTACCTGGTTCATGAATGCGAACATTAACAGGTAATTTTGAGTTTTATTTTTTTTATTTTTAAAAATTTTTTTTTAACGTTTATTTATTTTTGAGACAGAGAGAGACAGAGCATGAACGGGGGAGGGTCAGAGAGAGAGGGAGACACAGAATCGGAAGCAGGCTCCAGGCTCTGAGCCATCAGCCCAGAGCCCGACGCGGGGCTCGAACTCACGGACCATGAGATCGTGACCTGAGCTGAAGTCGGAGGCTTAACCGACTGAGCCACCCAGGCGCCCCTAATTTTGAGTTTTAGAGTTGGAGGATCAAAGGACCGCATTGAAAGGGCAAAAGCAATCAAGATTGCACAGCTGTTAATAAAAAGTAATTTTGGGGAGGTGAAAGGCAGGTTTTCTGAGGATCGAACAAAAGCAAGCCTCTCAAGTCAGAAAACTTGGTGAAAGCAAAAGTAATAAGTGAAAGCACCACAGTGAAGGCTCTCAATGCAACTCGAAGACTAAAGACAAATATGTTAGGAGGCAAGGCTGGAATGAGAGCCTGAGGAGGAAGGCTCACATCAAGGAGCACATGCTTTAGCACAGAGGCCTGACTGCAAAGGAAGGAAATGGACTCTCCAGACTCCATAAAACTGCTACCCTTTACATGGGGTCACATCTTGGATGTAATAAGATCCTAAACCCACCTTCTAAATACAAACTGTCCCTTAACAGTTGTTCGTTAAGTGTGTGCAATCCCTGTCCTGATGTTTTAACCATATATTTATTTTATTATTGAACAACATAGACATCTGTTGAATACAGATCATCTTTTGAAAGTCTGCTCATTAAATATGCCCAATTCCTCTCCTTATTTTTTATTAATGTATTTGATTTAGTGATAAAACAACCTTTAAATTCTATAAAAGACAAAGAGAGAGACGGACAGATAGACACACTGGAGGAAAAAGACAATTCCCAAAAGAATTTAAAAGATATTTCTCAATGAAGCCTTGTTAGACTGCATTTGTTTGAGAGTAATGCCTATCAACTTTAGTCAAAAGCTTAATTAAAAGAAGATATGAGAGAAGAATGGTTGAAAGCATAGACTTTGGAGTTAGAGCAAATAAGGCAAATCCCAGCTCTGCTCCCTACCCACTGTGTGACCTGGGAGCACTGCTTACCTGTCTGGGCCACAGTTGTACTTCTCTATACGATGAGAACACTAACCGTGTCTTAAAGGATTGTAGTGAACTTTCAATGAGAAAATCCTCCCTGCCAAAATTCTGACCGAATGCATCTTTTCCATGGCAGTTACACTGTTCCAAACACGTTTTGTATGCCAAACTGGGCTAAGAAAATATTGCCCATAAAGATCCTCAGGAATCCAGCTTATCATATCAATGTATGTGATTAGCACACATTGCTTAAAAATTTTTGAAAGTGTTTGATTTTCTTAAGTGATTATAATGATTTATCTAGGGCCTCTATTGGTCAAGTTTGAGGCTGACTTAGATACCTTATCCTTGACTCCTTGCAAGAATTACACAAAGGTTATTATTATTCCTGTTTCTTTGGGTAAGCATAATGTAGGCCAATAACTTTAGTGCTTTGCCCAAAGGCCACAGCTAATGAGAAGTAAAACTGAGCAAGAACCTACATCTCTCTAAACATACTGAGTTTCTGGGGGGTTCCAGTTCAGGATGGCTATGCAGGAAGATCTTGAACTCACCTCCTCCCACAGGCATTACTGACTCTACAGCCACATATGGAACAATATCCCCTGAAAAAAAAACCTAAAAACTGGTGGAACAACACCTTTACATCACGCAAATGAGAGGGAAACCACATCAAAACAGGTAGGAAAGGCTAGGACATAATCTTGCAGTAAACCCCACCCTGAGCACAGTGACTCACAGTCAGGAGGGAATTCAAAACACAGAGCTCCTTCCTGCCTGAGGAAAGAAGGATTGTACTCTACACCAGGCACCCCCACTACTAAGACCAGCACCTGAAAGACGAGCCCTCAAAACATACGGCTTTGAAGACCAAAGGGGTTCCAGTGCCTGTGAGACCTACAGGTCTGTGGCCAACTGAAGACGGCTCTTAAAGAGCCCGCATGCATGGATTCACCAGTCCCAGGGCCCCATGCAGAAGTATCCCTTTGAAAAGTACCCAGACTTTATGTGAAAAGACTGGTTTCCTAATTTTAAAGTATTAGTCTGAGAGGCAGGGGCCTGCTAGGATATTCTCTGGGGTCAGAGAATGGTGGGAGCCGTCTTCCTGCTCTCTGCCTTGCTAAAGCTGGTGGGTGCCATCTTTTTAATTTTTCTCCTTTTTATTCTTTACCTTCTTTCTCTTTTCTTTCTTCTTCTCTTTTCTGTTTTTGGTGGGTGCCTCTTGGCATTCTCCGTCTTTCTTGCTCCAGCCAATGAGCACCATCCTGTACTCTCTGTCTGCTGCACTCCAGACTACCATCTCCCAGATGACAGCTTCTACACAGGTTGGGGGCCTGGTGTTGGTGACTGTCACCCAGAGAACACCCCTTATCACCTGGCTCTGGAGGCCAAGGGGTTTGGATTCCTGGGTTCCATGGAGCTGTGGCAGTTAGACAGTTCTTGGCAGACCATCATTCCTGAGACACTGCATAGACAGCAGACTGAAACACACATTCACTCTTTCTGAGAAAGAGGCCTATTTACTGGTCCACGAGCTTTGGTCTGAGTGACAGGCTTCTGGTTTCAAGCATATCTCGGGTCCTACAGAGGAGTCTCAGGTAATGGAGGCCAGTGAATGCAATCTCCGTGCTCTCCCTTGCTCCAGCTCACTGGAGTCTTAGAGAAAGGAGCTTATACCTTGTCTGGTGCCCTGATTTTTGCAGCTGCTGCCAGGGTATACCTCCCCACTGCCTGGCTCTGGTGTGACTTTCAGGCCCCATAGGACAGTAACCAGTAGACAGAGTCTTTAACAGCTACCGCTACCAGGGTACAGCAAGAGGCTACAGACCCAGGAGCTCACTACGATGTAAAAGAGGCCTATTAGCTTATCATCATAGCTGCAGCCTGAAGGGCAGGCTTTTAATTAAACACACATTGAAGGACTGACTATAAACCTTTTCTAAGACCTCGGAAGCCAGCTACTACCTTTAAACTCTCCCTCTGCCACACTCCAGAGTACTAACATGTCTTGGACGGGAGCTCTTATATGTGTCTGGTGTAAGAGCCAGACTTTACATCCCAGTCTGTAGATCTGGTAACCTGATTTTTGTGGCTGCTGCCCAGGAGATACCCTTTGATCACTTGGTTCTGGTGACCAGGGGGGCTTACATTCCTGGGTCCTATGGGAATGTAACAATTGGAGAGACAGCAGGCTTCCACCACAGGGCCCTGAATAGACAGCAGATGGAACACACCTTTAGCCACTCTGTAAAAGAGGCCTACTTGCTTGATGTGGAGCTGGGCCTTAGAGGGCAGACTTCAGATTTGACATACATCTACAGGCTACAGATATGCTCTTAGGGAACATAGGCTGGGGGATACCGTCTTTGTGCTCTCCTTAGACCTCATTACAGCTCAGCCAAATCTCCCAGAAAGGAGATAATACACTTACCTACAGTCCCAAATTTTGCAACTGCTACCCAGATCAACTGGCTGTGGAGGCCAACACAGTTTACAATTGCAGCCCCATGGTAATGTTTACCTTTGCTTACTTTAAAAGCTTCTGCCTGAGGGTCTGGCTTCCAGTCGGCCTGAATTTAGGTGCTGATTAAGATCCTCCCCTTTAGGGAGATTTTAACATAGCTTCCACTACTGGGAGCTATTAAAAATAAAATAGGCTGCTTGGACAATCACAAAGGTTTAAGAGACAGCCAACAGCTAAGGCAGGTTGAACAATAAGCTTTATCTGCTGCATAAGGCTGACCATTTAATACTCCAAGAGGTGACTGTTTCATCTAATGCATAGAAAGTGGCAGTATCAAGGAAGATGAAGAAACAGAGGTATGTGTTCCAAATGAAAGAACAAGATGAAACCTCAGAAAAAAAAAACCCTTTAATGTGGGGCGCCTGGGTGGCTCAGTCGGTTAAGCGGCCGACTTCGGCTCAGGTCATGATCTCACGGTCCGTGAGTTTGAGCCCCGTGTCGGGCTCTGTGCTGACAGCTCAGAGCCTGGAGCCTGTTTCAGATTCTGTGTCTTCCTCTCTCTGACCCTCCCCTGTTCATGTTCTGTCTCTCCCTGTCTCAAAAATAGTAAAACGTTAAAAAAACAAAAACCTTTAATGTAACAGAAATAAGTAATTTATATAATAAAGAGTTTAAAGTAATGCTCTTAAAATCACTGAACTTGGGAGAAGAATGGATGAGCACAGTGAGAACTTCAGTGAAGAGAGGGAAAATATAAGAAAGTTCCAAATAGAAATCACAGAGCTGAAGAATGTAATAAAAATGTTTAGTATCTAAGCACACTTCTTCATGAGGTAAAACCTTATCCTCTTTGAGGATTTATTGAGTTATTTCTGGGACCCAATGTTAGGAGAACATATTTGTTGATCACCTACTTACTGTATTTCTAGAACTGTGGCAATATGGTGGACATGTGTAGTCACTGCCATCAAGAGATTCACAATCTAGTGGAGGAAGAAGACTTGTTGGAAAAGAGTTGTCTGGATTAGCCTAATCTTCTTTTTGAACATTTAATATCTTCCAGAGCTGCTATTCTCTTTCATGGACTCAGTAGTCTCTGTGTGCCTTATTTCTAAAGTGCCTCCTTAACCTTCATAAAGAGTGTTATAGAGGCAAGACCCAAGTTGCTCAAATTCCCATCTGTGAGGGAGTTAGGGGTTGCTGAGTCTCAGGATGGTTTGGTGAAGGAACCTGCAGAAAGATACAGAAGAATGTAGGTCCCTGATGCTTTGGAAGTACCAACAGTCAAAGTAGGAAGTACCAACAATCAAAGGAAGTCAGGAGTTACAAACTAGGAAGAAACTGGAATGGAGTGGAAGCAGGCTAGAGATACAGGCAAATGCTGTGGGGAACGTGCCTATTGCGTGCAGCGGCCCGTTCCTGGCATTTGGACAGGTTTGTATCAGGATACAGGGTTGAGGCAGACACCAAATAATGAAAACATGGTACATCTTTTAGGGTAGTTTTAAAACACACATAGAAAATTTAACTAACACTTGCTGAAGAGACTGTCTTTATTCCATTGGATATTCTTTCCTACTTCGTCAAAGATTAAACTGGACAGCTACATGCAGAAAAATGAACCTGAACCATTTTCTTACACCATACACAAAAATAAACTCAAAATGGATGAAAGACCTCAATGTAAGACAGGAAGACATTAAAATCCTTGAGGAGAAAGTGGACAAAAACCTCTTTGACCTTGGCTGTAGCAACTTCTTAATGTGTTTCTAGAGGCAAGGGAAACAAAAGCAAAAATGAACTCTTGGGACCTCATCAAAATAAAAAGCTTCTGCACAGCGAAGGAAATAATCAGCAAAACTAAAAGGCAACTGACAAAATGGGAGAAGATATTTGCAAACAACATATCAGATAAAGGGTTAGTATCCAAAATCTGTAAAGAACTTATGAAACTCAACACCTAAAAAACAATCCAGTGAAGAAATGGGCACAAGACATGAAAAGACACTTCTCCGAAGAAGACATCCAGATGGCCAACCGACACATGAGAAAATGCTCAACATCACTTATCATCAGGGAAATACAAATCAAAACCACAGTGAGATGCCACCTCACACCTGTCAGAATGGCTAACATTAACAACTCAGGCAACAACAGATGTTGGTGAGGATGTGGAGAAAGAGGAACTCTTTTGCATTGCTGGTGGGAATGCAAACTGGTGTAGCACTCTGGAAAACGGTATGGGGTTCCTCAAAAAACTAAAAAAACAACTATCCTGCGACCAACCAATTGCACTACTAGGTATTTATCCAAGGGATACAGGTGTGCTGTTTCAAAGGGGCACATGCACCCCCATGTTTATAGCAGCCCTGTCAACAATAGCCAAAGTATGGAAAGAGCCCAAATGTCCATCAATGGATGAATGGATAAAGAAGATGTGGTATATATATACAATGGAGTGTTACTCGGCAATCAAAAAGAATGAAATCTTGCCATTTGCAGCTATGTGGATGGAACTAGAGGGTATTATGCTAAGCAAAAGTAGTCAGAGAAAAACAAATATCATATAACTTCACTCATATGAGGGCTTTAAGAGACAAAACAGATGAACATAAGAGAAGGGAAGCAAAAATAATATAAAAACAGGGAGGGGGACAAAAA
>NC_064810.1:102535904-102593333 GCF_023721935.1 Panthera uncia | reverse complement strand
TTATTTATTTTTGAGACAGAGAGAGATAGAGCATGAACGGGGGAGGGTCAGAAAGAGAGGGAGACACAGAATCTGAAACAGGCTCCAGGCTCTGAGCTGTCAGCACAGAGCCCGACGCGGGGCTCGAACCCACGAACTGTGAGATCGTGACCTGAGCTGAAGTTGGACGCTTAGCCGACTGAGCCACCCAGGCGCCCCTCATTGCTCTGATCTTAACAACCCCATCCCATGGTCATATCCTGGACCTGGAAATGCTTTTTTAAATATTTTATCTTATTTTTAAAGCATAAAAGCAATACAAACTCACTATAAAATAAGCAATGTAAATGCTATTAACTTTTTATTTAAAGAAAGAGACAAAAAGGAAATTAAAATCACTCATGATCCCACCCTCCAGAAATAACAGAGCACGGCTGTGCATGTCTGCCCCTAGGTGTTTGGGTGCCTAAGAGAAAGGCGACCTGTCTCTCACAGGATGGGTCTGTCCTCTCAACTAAACCATGTGCTTGTCTGCATTGTGTGGGAATGTCTCTTGTCAGTTAGTTGACTGTCAACAGTTAACGGAGTTCTGTTCTGGACACATGTAAGCCATCACTTTGACCTTAGCAAGCTGCTCCTCTCTCTGGGTTATAGTCCCTTTTCTGTAGAACAAGAGCTTTGAACTTGATGCTTTCCAAGGTCTCCATTTTCCTAAGACTTCCCTAAAAGTGAAACTTGAGGGGACATCCAACCTCAGAAAGCATCTACAGCATCAGCCTCCGCAGCTGGGCTGAACGTATGTACCATTAGAGCAAAAGGCCCAACCTGACAAACTGTTATCATCCAGAAGACCCGCTGTACAAATCCATGGCCCTGGCGGTATTACCGTGCATTTTTAATCAGCGGCTATTCTGATGAACAACATTTCCCCATTTCTAGTTTCTGCACTCCCTTGGCACCTCCATTTCCATTTTCAAAGGATATGGAAACAGCTCGCTTCACTTCAGATGTCAGTGTTTATTAACACCAGGGCAGGGAAGATGTGCATCTGAACCAGCAGAGATTAAATAATTGAGACGGACATAAAAGCTTTTTATGTTGATGTTCTTACATATCATTTATTGACAATACAATCCTGTTTAATGCTTTCCAGTTCCATTTCGGGGTCTGTCAGGAGCATTCTGGGACATTGTTCACAAACCATTTTATACTGATTCCTTGGCAAGCAAATGAAAAATCTTTGGAGGGTAGCGAGCTAACGGTGGCCATAACAGGAGAATTCAGTCTGTGGTTCTGTGTTTGGTGTCCAAAGGGCCTATGCTCCCCTAAGCCCTTGGTTCAGACAGCTCCCAGGCGCTGTGCCTGAGTGAAGTCTGATCATCACCCCACCCCTTACTGAGGCCCTCCTGCTCACTCATTTTTCTTACTTGCAGATTACATGAATGATTGGCAAAATTCAGGACTCTGATGGAACTCACAAGCAGGTGAGACAGACACACACCTTGGTCTATGGGAGCATAGGATCAAAACCAGACATCACGACTTGGTGAGTAAATGGAAGATTACAAACAGAATACTAAAATCCCAAACAAATGTAGAAGCAGTGTTTACATGGTATATCCAGTCTAGGGTCAAGTACATCTGAGCATAAAAAGAGATCAGGAGCTGAGAGAAATACCAGATGTGTGTACCCACAATCAGAGAACAGTTACCCACAGCAACATACCCCCACACTGAATATTTAGTATAGAAATATATTCAAAATGGTTGAAGCAGCATTCTCATATTTCATATCAAGTTTCTTCACATTTAATGAAAGAATATGTAACACAGTAATTAAGGACTCAGGTTCTGTAATCAAGCATATCTGAGTTCAACTCTTGCTTTCATGAACTCGACTTTTCTCTAGCCAAATGGGAATAATAATAAGATCCCCTTCCTAAGATAATTGCAAAAAAAATTAATGAAAAGATGTACATAAAGTACTGAATATAGCACCTACCACATCCAGGGAACTCAGTCATGATAATCTATTGTCACTGGTTATAGGTGAGTTCCTTTTTGGTTACTTGAGATCAGTGGTTAGAGATGGAGTCAGTTTCCTTACATCTCTACCAATATCAGCAAATATATTGATAAGATCAGTTTCAATACTTGTGATTATGATTTTTTTTAATTCCACCTGTCTTCATCTTTACTTATTTACTTTTTGTCCTGTGATGTAAAGGACGATGTTTTTTGGTAATTTTATATATTTGAAAGCCCCTGTAGAAATTTAAATGAATTTAAATGGTCGTATTCTTTTCTTTAGATCTGCATTTCTGAAGCAGATAGCACATAGTATTTCTTTAGAACAATAATTTGTCACATGTTGAAATTATTCTTTAAAAGTATAAACTCCTATACAATTATTAGGGCCTATTTTAAATAAGTCTTTTTTTTTTTTCTTTCAATAACTCTATGTATGTAAGGATTTAAAACTAAGGCAGTAAAATTCATGGTCCAGAAGGGCTGTCAATCTTCAGGTAGCCCTAAGGACATGGCACGCTGTTGGTGCTTAATAATGATGTATCCTAATCATTAACATAGACTCTTTCTTTGTTTTTAGAGTTTTATAGAAAATCTTGTATAGAAGATGTGCCAACTTTTGGGGATAGTTGTGTAAAGTGCTTGAATGTGGAAGCCACAGACATTCACAGTGTCCTCACTGAGGTCCCTGTACACCAAGTAGATTGCAGAAGATTCCAAGATTGGTTAATTCAGTGCTGGATCACCAAGGACCAAGATTCTATATTTCTACTCTGCTATATGTCTCCACTGGGTCACATTTATCCTCAAGCTGTTTGTCTTTCTGGTAACTTCCCATCCAGACATAAGGGTGCCCAAAGGAAGAAGAGAGGTCTGGCTTACTCATTATGTTCTAACTTCCCTCTATGGGAAGAAAAGGATGTTGCTTTCTTTTCCCACCATATACATGCCCTTTCCTAGCCCTCCATTCTCCCAGTAGTTACATCACAATTTTGTCAGAGATATATTCAGTGTTTACATTCTCGTGACTATTTACACATTATTCAGACTGAGTCAGATGTTATCTTATGAGTTATAGTTTCTTTCTTGTACAACTTTGTGTCTTCCCTAGAGTTAACAACTACCTACTTCTATTTACTTGTTTTTTTTACATTTATTTATTTTTGAGAGACAGAGAGAGACAGAGTGTGAGGAGAGGGGCAGAGAGAGAGGGAGACACAGAATCAGAAGCAGGCTCCAGGCTCTGAGCTGTCAGCACAGAGCCCAACACAGGGCTCAAACCCATGAACCGTAGGATCATGACCTGAGCTGAAGTCGGATGCTTAACCGACTGAGCCATCCAGGTGCCCCTGTTTACTTATTTTGAACATACTTAACTACTGATTCAACCAAAAAGTCTCCATTAATCATCTAAATTCCTCTCAAGATGTTGAGAAACATAAGAAATGCATCAAATCATATTCCTAAAGAATTTTCTCTTGGAGACTTCTGACCTGTTCTAATCAGAGCTAGCTGCCATTTGGGGATCCTTGTTTAACATCATCCTAAGATGTTCTTTTTCCGTCTCTTGTCTCTCCAATTCTCTTTTTTTGGTGTACTAGTTAGTTTTTGTGGTAATCTCCCTTAAAAAAAAAAAAAAGGAATGAATCAGAGGTAATTTTATGAGATCCTGAAAATGTCTTTTTCTTATCTTCATTTGATTGATAGCTCTGTGGGTATAAAATTACTGATTGCAAAATATTTTGCTTCTGATATTTTGAGGACATCTCTCCACTTTCTTTTAGCTTCCAGTTTCGCTGTTGAAAAATCCAGAGCTGTTCGGATTCATCATCCTTTTTTACATAATCTGTTTTCTTTTCTCTCTCGAAACTTGTAGGATCATATCTATGACCCCTGTGTTATGAAATTTAATGAGACTATGCCTTGATGTGAGTCTGTTTTCATCTATGTTGACAGCCACTCGGTGGGCTCTCTTTCCTTTAGTTCTAGAAAATTTTGTTGAACCATTTCTTTGTTGATTTTTTTTTCAGTTCCACATTATAAAACTATTTTTAATTGCTAATGCAATGAGCAAAAAAGATAAATTTTTAAATGTTCAACTTTCACTTCTTTGGTTACTAGTGATGTTGAGTATATTTTCATACTATGCCTACTATTTTTATTTCCTACGTTAATTATCTTTTTGTGCCCTTTGTTTATTGCACTCCCTTTCTTTCCAGCAGGACTTTATCTACTTATAGATAAATGGTTCTTCAGCCATTATAAAAGTATAAAGAACAAGAAAAAACACAGAAAGAGAATTGGTATGGTCCCACCACCCAAAAATAGCCCAGCCACAGTAGATAATTTGGTGTTTTCTTCCATCTTCCTTTCCTTTTTGTTCTAAGCATATGATTGTGGACGATGTTGTTTTCTGATAAAGTTGTGATCATGCTTTTTTCTTTTTTTTAATGTTTATTTTATTTGAGAGAGCACTCACATGCTCACATGTCAGTGAGGGAGGGGCAGACAGAGAGAGGAACAGAGGATCTGAAGTGAGCTCTGCACCGACAGCAGAGAGCCCCATGCGGAGCTTGAATTCACCAACCGAACTGTGAGATTGTGACCAGGGCTGAAGTCAGGTGCTTAGCCATCTGAGCCACCCAGGTGCCCCATGTTGTGATCATTCTGTTTGTACAATTCTGTGCTCTACAATCCTACTTTTATTTTTAAACCTCTAAAGAAGACACTTTGAAATGTGTGAGTCACTCAATTCTTTTTTTAAACTTTTTATCAAAGAGTTCTCTCCTATAAAATCCTAATTTTCACTATGCCCACTTGCTCTGAAATCAAAGCAGGGAAAGGGCTGTACCTCTGGAAACATATGTAATTGGAAAATTTAAAAATAGTTCTGTGACAGGGTCTGGGTGGCTCAGTTGGTTGAGCATCCAACTCTTGATTTCGGCTTAGATCATGATCTCTGGTTTGTGAGTTCGAGTCCCATGTCGGGCTCTGTGCAAACATGCAGAGCCCGCTTGGGATTCTCTCTCTTCCTCTGTCTCTCTGTTCCTCCCCTGCTCATGCGTGCTCCCTCTCTCAAAATAAATAAAAACGTTAAAAAAATAATTCTGTGATGAAAGCGAGTTAGTTTAAGATAAGGATTGTGAATCTCTTAAGATTCCAAGCTCAGGAATTCCCCACTCTTGGCAGATCCTTCCAATTTCTCTCTTTCTCTCAAGAGCTGTACCTAGAACCTCTCTATTCTCTCCTTCTAAGCACTCAGGTCCTCATGCCATCTTTCTTTCCTCACTGCCCATTCTAGATCCTGGTGGCCTGGGTGGCCTCACCCCTGGACCTTATTGCCCCAGAGATGGTCACGACTCACTCCCGCACCTCCTTCCAGCCTTCACTGCCTGGTCACACACACTCCCGCCCACCTCACGCCATACTCCCAATTCCTTATACTCTGTTCCATAGTTTTTGTTCCTAACCGCACAAACTTACTGTTTTTATTATTTACTCTGTATTCTCTATCCACCCCACTCCTGAAGTTAGAGTTCTTTGTTATGTTCACTAATGTACCCCCAAAATGACTAGAATAATGCCGGGCACACAGCATGTATCAATCAATAACTTATTAATTTTGTTGGATGAAAAAATGATTGCTCAAACAAGCACTCCACCTGCCTTTACCATCCTGGCTTTCTCCCACATTCACTGTGTCAATTTCCAAACTGGAATTTAGCCAACACTCATTTTTTTCAGCTTCTGATGCTGTGGCTTCTGGTATTTTCAGGCTGCTGAGAGTCTGCCCAGTGGATCCACCACAGAATCATACTGCTGAAGCTCATATGTGCCTTTAATCATACCTAGCCATCTTTGTATTTATCTCCCTAGCAAATTCCACACTGTGATGTTCCAGAGCACCTTTTCCTTCTGAATTTGTATAGAGCCAGATTTGTGGTCCACCTGTAGCCAATGTTCAAACTTGAGCAATTGTTTCCATTTCTGCAATAGTTTTTTTTTTTTTTCCCAGCTCTTATTTTGTACCTACTCTTGTTGGCCTCATTCCCTCACCTACTTCTAACTTAGGCAATCTTGCTGAATTTTCAATCCACTCACAAGCTGCTTTAAATCATTTTGTTTTAACAGACGGTTGTAAGCTTTTTTTTTTTTTTATGTTCCTCTGTGATTTTTAAAAGCTCTCTGCAGCTGAATGTTAATGGCTGCATTGTATTCCATTATATGATAATGTACTTAACCTATACTGATGTTCAACATAGATGTATTTTTCATTTATTTTGTTATCATAAAAACCTAGAGACATAAATCTTTATTTTACATTTCTTCAAATGCCTTATGGTAGATAACTAGATTTATTGGGGTCAAACTGTATAAATATTTTGAGATGTATGATAAATTTTGCCAAATTTCTTTTCAGAAAAGCTGTACTGATATATGTTCCTAGGCACAGTGATTATTTCAGTATACTCTCGCCAATAATAGGTGTTCTCATTTTATCATTATTTCCTAACTGGATAGACAAAAAAAAAATGGTATTTTATTTTAACTATCTCTTTGGTCATTCATATCATATTTAACATTTTTTCACATATTTGTTAACTGTACTTTTTACAAATTGCCTATGAATGTTTTTTTTTTCTCATTCATCTATTGGAGGTATTCATGTTCTTAATCATTTTGTGTGTGCACTTGATAAATTTAGTGTAGGAATTATGTGTAACATCTAGCAGAAGTAATTTTCCAGTCTGATGATTGCCTTTTCATTCATTTTTGCCTTTTACATATGTACACGCTGTTTTTAAATCTTGTTAGAGCTATGTATCTTTGCCTTTGGGATCTTTGCATTTGCTTTTAACCTTAAAGAGTTTTCTCTGATCCAGAAATTTGATACTGTCTTCTGGTGTTTGTTTTTAACAGTTTAAGATTTAATAAAAGTTATTCTTTATATATTGGCACGTGTTCTCATATACATGTTTCCCCCAACTAACCAACCACTGATGTTCCAGTTTTGGAGTCTGAGCTGGACCGACAAATAACACCATTTCCCCCTTGTGAATTACAAACCACTTAATAGATGAAGATACAATTCTTACATATGGAGAACAAACAGAGGGTTGCTGGAGGGGTTTGGGAGGGGGGGATGGGGTAAATGGGTAAAGGACTAAAGGAATCTACTCCTGAAATCATTGTTGCACCACGTGCTAACTAACTTGGATGTAAATTATTAAAAAAAAATGAATTATAGAAAGAAAAAAGAGAGAGATGAAGATACAATGTGGGCAGATGTTGTCTTCTTATTTCTTTAAAGCTGATAAGAACATGTACTTTTAGATAAACACCCAAATAGTCTGCTAATACACCTCCTCTCTGGAGTAAGCTGCCTCCCGACCAAGTCTTGATAGACCCCCAGCCAATGCCAGAAGTGCCAGAGAAGGAACTTCCTCACTAAGAGATGCCAGAGCAAAGGGCAGACCTGCATCCTTCTCTGTGGGCCAGCCAGCTGAGCTAAATGAGGGAGGAGGGGCTTGAGCTGCTCTTGTTTCTGGTTCTAAACTCATCAGTCAGGTATTTCCCTCCTCCTCCCCTAGAAAGGAGAAAGTGAGGGCTTGGGAGGAGAGCAGGCAATGTGACCCTAATTGATGACCCTGTACATAGAAACACACACTCAGGAAAACAGCTTCTCTCTATTTCCTCCTCCAACCCCCCTCCCACCCCCCAACCAACATCTAGCACCACTCATTGGAGAACCCTTCACTGCCGTCCTGTTTTGTGATGCTATCTTTATCATTATTCTGTGTGTCTGTGGGCTACTTCCGGCCTGTCCTGTTTCACTAAACTAACAGTAGAAACAAATTGATAATATTATTGTTCTTTTCTGTTGTCTTTTACTTTCTGGGAAAGCTGACCCCTCCTCACCACCCCTCTTCTTCTTTTTATTTTTTTCCTCAAAACGTATTAGTTATAGCGTCTGTTGTCCTCTAGATGCACTTTAGAATCATTTTGTCATATTCCAAAAATAACCCTATTGGGATTTTGATTGGAGTTATAACCAGAAAATTAATTTGGTAGGAATTGACATCTTTATATTATTCAGTCCTGCCATCCAAGCACATGGTATGGTTCTATTTATTGAAGCCTTCTTTTAGATCTTGTAGTAAAATCTTGTCATTTATTCATATAAGTCTTTCATATTTCTTGTTAAGTTATTCCTGGATATTTCATCTCTTTTGTTGCTATTGGGAATGCAGTATTTTTCCCATCATGTTCCCTCACTGGTTATGGTTAGTATATAGAAAATCTAGTAATTTTCAGATACTTATCTTTATATGTGTGTGCATATCTCTCATATATCAAGTCATTCTTTTCACTCTTTTATTAATAATGTCAATATTCCCCTGGACCTTACTCCCCAAATCCTCTCAGATCTCCTTCTTGCAAGGAAATCTCTCCTTGTTCTCTCTTCAGTCCTCACCATCCTTGACGTCTTTGCTGACCACTCTCTTCCTATCTAAAAAGCTATTATTGGTGGTGGGGGTGGAGGTGGGGGGCCTGGGTGGCTCAGTTGGTTGAACACCTGGTTCTTTGCTGCAGTTCAGGTCATCATCTCAGGTCACGATCTCATGGCTGGTGGGTTCGAGCCCTGCATCAGGCTCTGTGCTGGCAGCATGGAGCCTGTTTGAGATTCTCTATCTCTCCCCCTCCCCTCCCCTCCCCCCCCATCTTTCTCTCTCAAAAATAAGTAAATAAATAAGCATTTTTTAAATAAAAATAAAAAGTTATTATTGGGGCTTCTGGGTGGCTCTGTCGGTTAAGCGTCCGACTCTTGATGTCAGCTCAGGTCATGATCTCACAGTTTGTGGAATTGAGCCCTGAGTCAGGCTCTGTGCTGACAGCATGGATCTTGTTTGGGATTCTCTCTCTCTCTCTCTCTCTGCCCCTCCCCCACTGCACCTGTGGGCTTGCATTCTTTTGCTCTCTCTCTAAATAAACAGTTTTTTAATAAAACAAAAAATAAAAAGCTATTATTTATTAAGTGCCTCTTGTGAGTCAGGAATTGTGCTAAGTGTTTTATTTAGATTATTGTGTTCAGTCCTCATGATAGCCTTATTTTAGGTAGGTCTTTTTCTACTCATCTTACAGATGGAGAAACTGAGACTTAGAAAGATTAGCAAAATTCCCCACACAAGGTAAGTAAGGGGCGGTATTGGGCATTCACATGTTCAAAACCGTTTCAATCCTCGGTTGTCCTTTATGACATTTTGTTAGCCTTGTTCTTTCTTCTCATCCCGTATCTGTTGTTTGTTTTTAAAATTGGGGAAATTTTCAGTCATGATTCTTTCAAATATTTTTTCTGAAGCTTCCTCTTTCCATCCTCTTTCTAGGACTCTTGATGACACAAACGTTAGACCTTTTGGTATTCTCCCACGGAAGAAAAGGACTCTGCTCTTTCTACCCCCCTCCAAATGTTTTTTCTCTGTTCAGATTGGATAATTTCTACTGATTTGTCTTCAAATGTACTGACTCTTTCTTCTGTTATCTGAGGCCTGCTATTCAGTCCATCTGGAGAGCTTTCTATTTTGGTTATTGTCTTTTTCAGTTCTAAAATTTCCATTGGTTCTTTTTATATCTTCTATTTCTTTGCTGAGTCTTTCTATCTTTCCATTCATTTCGAACTGCTTGCCTTTACTTCTTGGAGCATCTCTATACTCCCTATTTTAAAGTTATAATTCCAAAATCTGTGTCATCTCAGCAGTATTATCTGTTACTTATCTTTTCTTCTGTGAGTTGACATTTTCTTGGTTCTTTGTATGATTAACAATTTTAGACTGTACTTTTGACATTCTACATGCATGCAATGAGACTTGGGGGTCATGCTTACATCCTAAGGGAAATTTTGATATTTTAGTTTTAGCAGGCAATTAACCTGGTTGGGTTCAGGCCACAAGTTCCAACCAGTTTCTGTGGGTCATAGTTCTAACAAGAGTTCAGCTGCCAGTGTCTTTGCAGGGCTACTCAGATCTGTGCCCTGTGAGTGCTGCCCAGTGACCAGTGAGGGACCAGCATGGTGTCAGTCCACAGATCAGTTCTCATAGTCCGATAATCTGTTTAGGATCACACATATGCAGGTCAAAGGTCAGCCCAGGGGTTCATAAACAACTTGATAGGGTGGATTTCCTGAGCTTTTCTGTCTTGATGATCTTCTTGATACTTTTTAATTCCCGTAAGCTTCCCTTTTCAGTCTGGGTGTTTAGTTCCCGCTCCACTGTGTACTTCCCACAACACAGTGCATGCGTTCCCAAACATGAAACGTGCACTCAATATGATAAGGCCAATTTTCATGCCATGTCTCCTCCCTACCCCCAGACCAGTAACAGTCAGCAGGGAGATGCCTAGAGCTGATGAGCTTGCACCAGTTAGGCCGCTCCTCAGGGGCTGAGGATGGGCTGGATATCTGACAAAATCAAAGTGCTATGAAGAACAGGGAAATGGCTGTTGAGTAGACAATGAGTGGTGTCCATACACTGCTTCTTTCCTCCTTTTCTTCCTTAAACCTTAAACCACTAAATGTCACCAACACCCTCCTAATCACTCAGGCTTTTAAAACTTTCGTGTTTTCTTCACTCCTGTGCCTCTCCTCCCCACCCACACCCCTGTGAACATCCAGTCAGGTGCTCAGCCTAAAGATGCTTCTTCACCAAAGCTTCACCAATGCTTCTTCTCTTTGATATTCTCTGTCTAGCCAATTTTAAAGCCTCTTTAGTCTCCTTGCCCTCAGCTGCATGTTAGGGTAGAACAAGAAGATGAAAGTAGCCTGGATCCCTAATCCCATGTAACCACCAAACCCACTTTGGCTATTTCCACCCACATTGTTAAGAAAGTGAGCTAGAGAAATGCCTATTTTATTTAAGCTGTTGCTACCTTTGTCTCTCAAATGACATCAATATTTACATCTTTAATACTACAATGCATGGACGGGTGCAGCCACTCTGGAAAACAGTATGGAGGTTCCTCAAAAAATTAAAAATAGAACTACCCTATAATCAGCAATTGCACCACTAGGTATTTATCCAAAGGATACAAAAATGCTGATTTGAAGGGGCAGGCACATGCACTCCAATGTTATAGCAGCACTACTGACAATAGCCAATGTATGTAAAGAGCCCAAATGTCCATCGACTGATGAATGGATAAAGAAGATGTGGTGTATATATACAATGGAATATTACTCGGTGATCAAAAAGAATATAATCTTGTCATTTGCAACAATGCAGATGGAACTAGAGTGTATTATGCTAAACAAAATAAGTCAGTCAAAGAGACACAAATATTATATGATTTCACTTATATGTGGAATTTAAGAAACAAAATAGATGAGCATACGGGAAGGGAAGAAAAAATAAGAGAGGAGACAAACCATAAAAGACCTTTAAATACAGAGAACAAACTGAGGGTTGCTGGTGGGGTGTTGGGTAGGAGGATGGGCTAAACAGGTGATGAGCATTAAAGAGGGCACTTGTTGGGGTGAACACTGGGTGTTATATGTAAGTGAGGAATCATTAAATTATATTCCTGAAATCATTAATACACTATATGTTAACTAACTTGGATTTAAATTTTTTTAAAAATTACAAAAAAAATAATAAAATAAAGTCCATGAGAAAAAAAATAAAATGCATGGCCATTTTTATGGCCATTTTTCCCAACATAAAAAAAAAAAAAAAGGATGAAGGTACTTTTTTGAAAAATCCTACACCCGTAGACCAAAATTCTTGGCTATTTACCATGTGACAGTACTTCTTTCATCTGGAGCTTATCTCAGGAAGAGAATGGCACAAGCTGTAGATATAAGATATCTCATTCTTTAAAGAAATGTATATTACCACAGGGAATTAATGCAAGCATAAGACACCTTGCAGGAAGCAACATGTCCATCAGTAGATGAATGGATAAAGATCTGGTGCTAAACACACACACACACACACACACACATGCACACACACAATGGATTATTCAACCATAAAAAAAGAATGATACCTTGCCACTTGTGACAACATGGATGGACCCAGAGGGTATTATGCTAAGTGAAATAAGTCAGACAAAGACAAATACCACATGATTTCACTTGTATGCGGAATCTAAAAAGCAAGCGGAACAAACAAACAAACAAAAAGCAGAAACAGACCCATAAATACAGAGAATGAACTGATGGTTGCCAGAGGGGAGGAGGGTTGGGGGATAGGCAAAATGGATAAAGGGGAGTGGAGAGTACAGGCTTGCAGTTATGGAACGAATAAGTCACAGAAATGAAAGGTGCAGCATAGGGAATATAGTCAGTGGTACTGAAATAGAGTTGTACAGTGACAGACAGTAGCTACACTTGTGGTGAGCATAGCATAATGTAGAGACTTGTTGAATCACTGTATTATACACATGAAACTAATGTAACATTGTGTATCAACTATACTTCAGTAAAAACATAAATTAAAATGTTGATAGCTTTAAGAAAAGACATTTTACAAAATTTTTATAACTTGTTCTATGTCTTGAAAACTTACGGATGCTTGCTACCTTGTGATATTTCTATTAAAAAATAAAGTTGACCTTTCAGTATCTAAATAAGAAAGGAAAAGTTGTAATTGAATATCTACTGAGAATCATTTTGGTTATAAGTAAAGAGTTAGGAGTCTGTCCCCTTGGATTTTCGGGGCCAAAGAAAAAAATCCAGCCATAACATTACTGGTTACTACTTAATGTTACCTTGAGTGGATAGCAAAAAGGGTACTATTGAAAAAGTCTTTTGAATTATGTTTGTCTCTCAGGGTTCTGAATCTTTCATTTACTTCCCCCAACACAAAAAGAACTAAATACTTAATTTTTGGCCTAGCAAAGCAAGGGAAATTATTGGCTAGGAATCCCCCTAAAACACTTAGGGTGAGTACTGAGACAGTATGCATTTCATTAATTTAGTTGCTGAGAACTTTGATTGCTTACTTATATTTATGCAACTTTTCAAACTTATTAGTGATAACTTCATATTTTTTATGTAAAAGAAACAGTAGACTCAGCATTCTTAGATTTAACCTCATGGTTTCTATCCACAAAAAACTTGGAATGTGTACAGTATGACACGATCTTACACTTTGCTACATTTCATAGAGGAAACCATACCCTAGAATGATCCATTCGACAGGTTCACAATGGTCTGGGAATGTCAGGGTCTCACATTCAGATTTATGACTATCCTCTCTCTTCAGCAGGAAGCTTGCCTGGTTCAACAGACCTTGCTCATCAGAAATCTAGGTCGGGGTGGGGGTGAGGGGTTTGAGGGAGGGGCTTCCTTCTGTAGATACTAGAGTTTACAGTGCCTGAAAGACCAAGAGAAGAGATCACTTCCTTTCAAAACCTTTTTGTTAGTCCTTAATAATAGAGAGAAGCAACTTTTAGTTACTGATCTCTTTTCTTTACAAATAATACTCTTGCTAAAGGAACAGACAAAATATTGCTAGTAGATATGCAGTTTGGAAGAAAGACTATCAATCATGAGATCTCAAATGAGTGAGGCCCTTTACAATGGCTTCCTGGATTAGAAAGTGTATTCATTGCTCTATTCAAACCTAGCACAGGGTCAGGTACACCGGAGGTGCTCAACAAATATTTGTTCAATGAATAAATAAATAAATAGATTCTATGGACAATTCAAGGAAGCATAAGAAACATTTCCTGCCCTTAGTGAGTTTACCAGTCATACACGTACAATACATAAGTAAAAAGAACCCAATTTTCTAAGAAGCAAAGGATTAGTACTGATTGTAAGTACTGTAGCTTTTCTGGAATTTAGTTCTCTAAGGCTTAGACAAAAAAGTCGAAGGTGAGATGAGCCTTAAGAGAAGGGGAAGAAAAGAGGAAGGAATTCCAAAGAGAAAGATAGGCATTACTACGTAAGGTAGAGCCGAACACAGTGGGCAGATATTATGGCAGAGCATGATTGTGGTTGAGGATGAGGTGAGAAAAAGAAGCAGGGGCTTTGTGTGGAAGACCTGAGCCAGCCAGCTGGGAGCTCTGATTTTCCTTTGGGTCACAGAGGCCATTGTGGTTTGCTCCAGTGGAGGAGAGAGCCAGGAGTGGGCAGGAAGACCAGTTGGGAGGCAACTGCTCTCACGTCCGCATGTCCAGATAAGAGTCTAAATTAGGGCAGTGGCAGAGGTGATGCAGAAAGGAATTGCATCAGGAAGCATGGTGAACCACCCTTGTGGGATCTGTGAGATAAACCTGCAACACTTTTTGCTGGAATCACAGGAATCAAGTCAGTTAATTGTGAGCTGCTCTGACATAAGGTGCACTAGAGTAAATTCTAAGGTGGAAAACACTTTTTTCTATACAGTTCTATTAGCTTTGCCTAAAATCTTTTTCAGAAATGTTCAAGTTCATTTCTTTTTAAAAATACACAAGAGTTTTCAGAAACAAGTAAAAATTACCCCAAATCCTACTCCCATTCACCAAGATTACTGTTATTATTTTGGTGGATACCATTCCACACATTCTTGTATGCACAGATATGTACAAAGTATGATAGAATTTTATTAAAACACAATTGTTCCATATGTGCTGTTCCAGAATCAATTTTTCTCATTTCCTAATATGTTGTAAACATTTTTCCATGTTAATAAATATTGACCTACATATCATAATGTAAATTAATTTGCCTATATCATAATGTTCTATTAATGGATACTAAGATTCCCTCTCTCTCTCTCTCTCCCTCTCCCTGTGTTACCATAAACAACCCTGTGATTAACCTTTTTATGCACATGATTTACCATCTGTATAATTATCTCTTTAATAAAAATCTAAGAAGTTGAATTGGCTAGGTCAAAAATATGTATTATTTTGTGTTTTGATACATATTTCCAAACTGCCCTTCAGAAAAGTACATCCATTCATTTATTTACTCAATAATATTTCTTGAGCACCTACTATGTACGAAGCACTATTCTATGTGCTGAGAATACAACAGTGAAAAAAATGGACAATGTCCCTGCCATCATGGACCGTACATCCCAATTCAGAACAACAAACAATAAACAAACAACTAAACATATCATACATTGTCAAGGAGTGGTAACTACTAGGAAAGCAAAATAAAAAGCAGAGGGCTGGAGAGTCACAGAGTCGGTGGAGGGAATAACGCATTTGACACAAAGTGGTGAGGAAGCAACTGTGAGGACGAGGCATGCGATGGGACCTACCAACCAAGCATTAACAGTGGCACAGAAAGAAGGAACAGGAAGTGCAAAAAATCTGATGTGGAAACATGCCCGGCATGTTTCAAGGCCAGAAAGGCAGTGTCTCTGGAGAGTTGTGAGAAATGCATGTGGATAGGTAGCCAGATCAGACCAGAGAGCACTGGGAGCAAGTGTGTCCAGGAGGGGCTTCACAGCCATTCCTAGAGGTGTTTGGATTCATTGGGATATTGGCCAAGGGGATCTGATATTCTAGTGTGAGAATATTAAAAGAGAAAGGAGAAAGATAGAACCAATCTACTTTTGTGTTTTACCCCTTCTCGGTCTTCTATTCATTAGACACGGTTTAATGGATGTCTATATTTCTCTCCACCCTTTCCCCTTACACCTGGGGTCTGGCAAGGGATGGATCACAGGTAATACTACCTGGGAGATACTTAAACTTCCCTTAGGTTCATTTTAGAAGTCTTACTATACCTCCTAACTGTAAACAGATGTGAAAACTCCTTTTGTCAGCTTCCTAACTAAACTGAGAAATTCTGTTCCCTCTGTCATCTTAATAAAAACTCAGGCAGCAACATGGGCTCATCACAGCTGATTTATACTAATTTTCCCCAAGCCATCTAACACAGAATCTTTAACATGGAAGGTGGTCTACAAATATTTGCTGGATAAACAACAAATTTTCTCTAAAAGTACCTTTGCTTTGTAGGTGTTCTATTATTTTGATTAGCAACAGTTTCGGGGGATACATTCTGCCCTGATCTCTAATTCTGAAGCTCTTTGACGACAGTTCCCTGAGTCTTGCCTTTGGGTGTCTTCTCATCTACTGGGGATGCCCAGGGAATTTAACAAAGGAGAGCACTGACAGACAGTATTTAGGATACAGGTTTGAGTACACCCAGGGCTTTACTCTGCCCTAAGATGTCTGCCTGAGATGATGATTTCTTCTACAGTGATATTTTAGAAATCACACAGAAAACAAATAAGACGAAGTAAGAACAAAAGAAATCTTTTAAAACATTAACTTCAGGAGGGGTGGCTGGTTGACTCAGGCGGTTAAGTATCTGACTCTTGATCTTGGCTCAGGTCATGATCTCTCGGTTTGTGAGATCGAGCCCCACATTGGGCTCTTCACTGACAGCACGGAGGCTGCTTGGGATTCTCTCTCTCCCTCTCTCTGCCCCTCCTCCACTTGTGTGAGTGCTCTCTCTCTCTCTCAAAGTAAATAAATAAACATTAGAAAATTAACTTCAGGAGGAAAGGTGATTTGCTGACAATGGAAATTGCGATGTTAATTAATTTACTGTCTTTAAACGAAGTTAATAGTAACATTTTCTTCTGGTTATAAAAGTAATTCGTACTCATTGCAGAAAAATGTTTCAATATTGAAACACAATAAGGTAGAAAATAAAAATTACTCAATAAGCCATTCTCCAGTGATAGTCACTGTTGAAATTTTGTTGGGTTTCCTTCCATTTTAAACATAATTATCACATTATACATGCATAGTCTTATATCTTTTTCACCTGACAACAAATTCTGAATCTTTTCCCAGCATGTTTTAAATATTATTAGTAACAGATACATAATGTTCCAACTATGTCTTTGTCATAATTTATATTATGTGCCTATTATGGACAACTGTTTTCAACCTATATTATCAACTCCTATAAGTACTGTTGCAGTGAACACTCTCATACATGATCGTTGTCCAAATCTCTTATCAATGTCCTGAACTACAGCCTCAGAAATGTAACTGTTTGGTCAAAATATATGATATTTATAAAGTCTTTTGTTAAGTACTCCAAAAGTACTTTCCAAAAAGGTCGTATTAATTGACACTCCCTTCCTACTACCCTCAGCCATCCCTATCACCCCATTATATTCTAAAAGACTAGCAAATATATCCTGGGTTCAAACCCCAGCCCCACTATGTTAGGAAAGTTATTTAACTTCACAAAAGCCCACTTTCCTCATCTGTACAGGGGTGATAGTAATGGTATCAAGCTCATAGGATAGTTATAAAAATTAAATGAAATGAGGGCCACCTGGTTGGCTCAGTCAGTCAAGCATCTGAATTTGGATCAGGTCATGATCTCACAGTTCACAAGTTCAAGCCCTGCATCGGGCTCTCTGCTGTCAGCATGGAGCCTGCTTCAGATCCTCTGTCCCCTTCTCTCTGCGCCCCTCCCCCCTCTCAAAAATAAATAAACATTAAAAAATAAAATTTAAAAATAAATAAATAAAGATTAAATGAAATGATAACATAAAATTGCCTACCAGTAACCAGGAACCAGTAAACTCACCCTTCCCAAATCACTCCTATAGCCAGAGTAATATTTGGGTATAAAATCCCCTAACACAGTTGGAAAAAGTACCAAGCTTCCCTGTTTAATAAAACTGTTTTAATAGCTGGAGCCACACGATTATTGCATCCACACCAAAGCCTCAATATTCTGAAAACAGCAGTGCCTACTTAGTTGCCACCTGGGAGCAAAGAGGATCTTTCCGAAAGGTGTTTTCTGCCCCTTATGCATTATTTTCACAATGGTGTTTTTTTCTTATTATTTCAAGGGAAACATATTTATGTAAAGGGCAATGGCTTCAATTTGAAAAATATTTTTTTTTCCAGAAAGAGAGAATACCAACATGAATAGATGCATAATTCATATACAGGGCTCACAAATATCAATCTACTACATTTTGGGCATGGCCTTTCAAAAAGAAATCAACGTTTTTAAAAAAATGTCCCTGAGCAACTTAACTAAGATTTGAATTCCAATTAATCTGAAGAGTCTGCTGGAACTTTGTGTAGAATTCAGTGAGTTTGTTGTTTGGCGGTCCCCTGAACTTTTGGTTGAGATGATCCCAAGTAAAATGAAATCACTTGTGGAAAGCTGTTTATCAGATGGAGGCCCTAATACGTTGCATGAAATAGGTTCAACTTTAAATACAAAATAGATCATTTTCAATTGTTTTATGAGAATACATTCGCTTATTTTTTTTTTAAGTTTATTTTTATTTCTTTTGAGAGAGGTAGAGAGCAAGCAGGGAGGGGCAGAGACAGAGGGAGACCGAATCCCAAGCAGGCTCCACGCTGTCAGCACAGAGCCAGATGCGGGGCTTGAAGTCACAAACCGTGAGGTGATAACCTGAGCCAAAATCAAGAGCTGGATGCTTAAGCAACTGAGCCACGCAGGCGCGCCCTTGCTTAATTTTTTATATAGATATTTATTGGATGTGAGAACATTAGTATTCAGCTCTAGAGAGAAACAACTCAAAACTGTTCTGTATTCGTTGTTTAAGAGGGTAATTATCACTACCGGTGAGATAAATACACAGAATGTGTTCTAGATTCTTTGCAGTTCCTTGACATTGGGTAACTTTGTGTCATTATTTAGGAGAGAAACACTGGGACATTTCATGCTGTAAAAACAACAGAGGAAATGAAATTATAGGATATCAGAAATGGTCTGGGCTACTGTTTTCACCTGCGGTTTCTTTGGAAATCTAAATAAAAAACTTTGGTCTACTGCCAAAAGGTGGCATTTGGGAACAGAAAACTGATTCAATCCTTCCCTTTCCGAAGTACAAATATGCCCAGTGTTTTCCTGTCCCAGTTTCCTTCTCCTTACTCTGAGATCAGTGTTATCAGACCCTATAAATTTCTTATGTGGTAGGTCACCAAATAAACAGAGGTGTATGGTAACAAACAGTTGGGCTTAGATGTCTTCCTGTCTAACTGTTTTGGCCAGAAAAGATGGGTAATTTCTCCTGTGAGATGTATTAGGGAAAAATTCTAATTTAGAGTTATCCAGAACCTGATCCCACCCAGATTACTTCCAGCTCTCCACCACTACAAAGAATGACTTGCCGAACATCCTCATACATGTTCCTTTATGGACCTGCATAAAAATCTTTTTGGGATATACACCCAAGGTAGAACACTGAACCATCAGGTGTGCATAGATTTAATCTGACCAAGCCAGATGACACATATAGCTATGTACTGTAATGTAGTATTCTTGCATTACGTAACATATTCTGGAATCCTACATTTCCCCCTACCATTTGTCAGTATCCAATGTTCTAATTTTTACCAATCTAATAGGTACGAAGTGATATCTCATTCTTTTTTTAATTTGTATTTTTCTGATCATAATATATCTGAGTATCTCATTATGCTGGTTAGCCTTAGGAGTTTCTTCTCTGTAAATCATCTGTTCATAAGCTTTGCCAATTTCCACTGGGTTTGCTGTCTTTTTCTTGTTAACTTGAAGGAATTCCTGATATACTCTCTTATTGGACATTGCAAAATATCTTCTCCCAATAAGTCAACTGTTAACCATCCATGGTTAACAGGAATTCATACTACAGAAATTCTTAATTTTTATGTAATCAAATTCATCAGTATTTTGCCTTATGGCTTGGGGCTTTGATGTTTTTAAGAAGGCCTTGCCGTTCTTGAGCGACAACGATAACCTCTTACGTTTTCATCTAGTACTATAATAATTTTATTTTTCATGTTTAGTCTTTAATCCACTTTCACGTGGATTTACCTGTGTATGCTGTTTTAGGTTGGAGTGCAGTTTTATATTTACCCTATAGTGAACATTTTCTACTAAACAATGTATGCTTTACTCACTGACCTGGGTGCCATCTAAATCTTACCCTAAATACTAATACATACAAATATTTGTGTCTCTAATTTATCTATTTTGTTTCAATGGTCTATTTGGTTGTTCTTTTGACAAACACGTATTTTATTACTAACGTTTTGACAATGTCTTTACATCTGGGGCTACTCCCATTCTTTATTACTCCTTTAAAAATTTAGCTTTGTAAAAAGCTTCATGGGTTTTTATTCTTATATATACATTTTAGAATAGGCTTATTATTAAGTTCATCAGAAAATTATTTGTAATTTGCATTGGGATTGCATTGAATATGTGAATTAATTAGACAAGACTCTTCATATATTACAATCTTCCACCCAAGGGTATGGAATGTGTTTCCATTTAAATTAAATAACTCTATGTTCTTGATTAGACTTCTAATTTTTTTCCTAAAGACTATTCTATACTTACACTAACTCATGTAATAATCAAAACAGCCCTGTAATCTTTTATTATCATCATTTTCCAAATGAGGAAACTGAGCCCAAAGAAATAAGTGATTGCTCAAGAACTCACAGCAAGTAAGTAACAGAGTCTACATTCAAAGAGTTTATAGTTCATACTCTTAACCACTGTACTGCCTCTCAGTTTACAGGCAGTTACTTTAGTTTGGCTGCTACTGTGAAAGATAACTTCTTTGTATTATTATTTATTTATTATCTGGTATATTGTTTTTATTATATGTTCTAATTTATTGTTGCAGACGTAGAGAAATGTAGTTGGTTTTTTAAAATTTTAATCCCAGTATAGTTAACATACAGTGTTATATTCATTTCAGGTGTACAATATAGGGATTCAACAATTCCATACATCACCCAGTGCTCTTTTGTTTTTAATTTTAATTCCAGAAATGTAGTTGATTTCTAAAAGTTTATATTTGCATCCAGTGAAGTTGCTGACTTCTCTAATTAGTTATAATGGTATATTGTTTCTGTTGCTTTTTTAAAATATCAACTGTCAATAATGACAATTTTGTCTTTTCCTTTCCAATTTTCAAGTCCCTCATTTCTTTTTCTTGCCTTATAACATTGGCCAAAGACTTCCAGTAAATGGTAGACTTTCTGCAGTAATGATCATGGGCAAAGACAGTGTCTTAAAAAAAAGCAATGTTATCCAGAAGAAAGTTTTCATTTTATCTTGGCGATAGTATATGCAGCACATCAGAGAACTGTTTCACAAAAGTATAGGTTAGAAATTGTGCCTAGAATAGGTCAAGAACCTATTCTAAGCAGACAGGCCCTGTGCTTATCTGTGCCACAGAAATCACTTTTCCATAGGAGACAGCCCTTCCAGGGGAGACATAGCTCAGTTGTAACAAACTTGACTTCATGCTGACTCTAAGTGAATTTAATTCCATCCTAAAGCCCTATAGCAACAACACAGCTCTGCACCTGTCACTTGCTTCATACAATCTGCTAGATGCAATTGTTTTTGACAACACATTGGTCTCCATCCCCATGGGGGAATTCACAGACAGCAACACTGGAAGGAGTCTTAGAGATCAACTATTGCTCTCATTTTACACACATCTAAAAGTCCCTATAGTGGGTGCCTCATCACCTTTGAGCAGATAGATGATCCACTTTGGGGGGACTGATGCTAACAACTGAGAGAGTTTGAATCAGACCAGGGGCTAACACAGCTTTCTCCTAATTGGCTTCAACACTCCATCTTCAGTAGAGGTTGTCAGATGTTTACGGCAACATCTCAAGACTTGCAGTGACCTCATCCATCCTGACTTCAATGGGGATCCGGAGGAGAGAAAGAGGAAGCACCTACTCTTCTTTCTTGTATCCCCAAAGGCTTTTCCCTATGCAAGATTGGTGCATCTGCACAAAAGTGGGCACTGGTAGCTCTGTTATGTAGTCTTGGGGCTTGAGTACAGTCAGACACATCAGAAGCTCTGAGTAGGTAACCAAACACAACCCCTCCCTTTTATACATACCCAGGGTGACTAATACTTGTGGTAGAAATGAGTGAACTGAAAAGCCCCACAGGAACCTCAAACCCAGTACATCCAAAATTGAACTTCTCACTGTCTCCTCCAAACGCACTCCCTTCTCACTGTAACCCCTGACCAGGACCTAGAACAACCTCCATTCCACCATCTTCAGCACCTTCCTGTCCATCACACCTGAGGAGTCACTCAGCACCCTGGGAATATCTCCTGACCACCCTCTCCTTCCCATTATGATTGAGGACTTGGCCACACCCTCCCAGCTACTCTAGGAGATTACCCCTGACTCCTGGGATCCACCCTTCATACTACTGCCGGAGGGAATCTTCACATCATGCCTTCACATGTAACCATGTCTCCTGCCTAAAGGCTTTCAAGGCTCCCCACCACTCTCGGAGCAGATGCTCCTTAGCATGGCATCTACTACCCTCATAGCACAGGCTATTTGCCCTCTCCAACCTCACACTCTGACAGCAGGATCCCCAGATCCCCATCTCTGTACCCTCCCTGACTGTGCTTCTGATCACTGTTCCCCCTACATAGAACCTGCATCCCCTTCCACTGGGAACAGTCTAATGTCTCTAGGAGCATGTTGGAGGCCCCTGATCTGGGAACCTTTGCTCCCTCCTCATACTCCTTGTCCTGCTGAGGTGCCCTCCCTCTGGGCTTCTTCCAAGACCCTGTGCATCCGCCCCACTAAACTGTAACGGTTCTTTCCTGGACACTGTAAGAGACTAGATTCTCTATGACAGTAGTTATTGCATAGCCAGTCTTGTTTCATCCCTTTCCATATTTACAATAGTACCCCTGGGGTGCCTGGATGGCTCAGTCCTTAAGTGTCCGACTTCAGCTCAGGTCATGATCTTGCAGTGCACGAGTTCCAGCCCTGGTCGGGCTCTGTGTTGACCGTTCCCCGCCTGGAGCCTGAGTTGGATTCTGTGTCGCCCTCTCTCTCTCTGTGCCCCTCTGCCACTCGCAGTCTGTCTCTCGCCCTCTCTCAAAAAGAAACATTAAAAAAAAATTTAAGATAGTACCCATGAATAAAATACACTGAGTCAGATTTTAGTATAGGACCTGTTCAGCAGTGGGTGTCCCACGCCTAGCACAACGTCAACCTGACACGCTGTGGACCATCTGAATGAATAAATGTTGAATGATGAATGATGAATGAATGATTTGCTCAAGCCCTTTCAGGACTAGGTGGAATGTCACGATCAGGGAACATCCTGGGTATAGATGGAAACTGAGTGGCACCAACAGGCGCTCGGTCGGGAGGGGGCGCTGCAGGGCGGCGGGACGAGAGCTGGAGGGTTGGGGGCGGGGGCGTCCGAGACCCGCAAGTGATCGGGCTTGCCCGGGGACCCTGCGCCACGACTCTGCATGAATTTCTCTTTCGCTTTGGGCCAGCCGGAGGCGGCGGGGCCGTCCCCTGAACGCCTGCGGCCGGGCACCCGTGGAGTTAATCCGAAAGCGCCGCAAACCCCGCGGGCCGAACTCCGCGTGTCACCGAGAAGCTGATGTAGAGAGAGACAGAGAGAGAAAGCAAGCAAGAGACCAGAGTCCCGGGAAAGTCCTGCCGCGCCTCGGGACAATTATAAAAATGTGATCCCCTGGGTCGGCTTCCCACCATCGCCCTCACCTGCTGCGTCCACCGTCCGGATCCAGCTCCAGCCCAGTGTCCGCCCAGTGCCCGCTCAGCATGTGCCCGCCGCGTGGTGAGTAACCAGCCCGACTGGAGACTCATCGCTGGGGTGGGGAGGGCGGCAGCCAGGGAAGAGGAGGCAGAAACTTGGGACCCGCTGTGGGGGAGACTGGCAGGCTGTCAGCAGCCTCGTGCAAAGGTGAAAAAAAAGCGTGACTGCGTGCTTACCATGCACTAAATAGGATATTGTCTCCTTATCTGCCCACTTCACAGATTTGAAACTGAGGCTCCATGCGCTGCGTTTCTCCCTCAGGGTCCCTCAGCTACAGTTAGAAAAGGGCAGATCCCAGCCAGCTTCAAAGTGAGGCTTTGTCACCCCACTGTTTCCAAACACTAGGCTAGGAGTCTGGGCCAGTCACTTCACTGCCTGGCCTCAGTTTCCCTACTAGTGAAATAGAGGCCTTTTCTGTGTGAGCTATGAGTCCAACACCTTTGTCGGAGCTCAACAGGGGGCCTTCACAGGGAGTTGGCTTCTAGCCCCAGAATAGAGCACTACTTTCCAAGAACTTGATTCCTCTCTCAGGTGATGAAGGAAGATTGGAGACGGGGGAGGGAGGTGGATGCTGGTAAGATGTGGATAGGTGGAGATGGGTGGAAGGTAGAGGCAGGCCAAACCAAGCTGACCAGCTCAGCCTGCTCCTCGCTTGGTTTCCAGGCCTCCTCCTTGTAACCATCCTGGTCCTATTAAACCACCTGGACCACCTCAGTTTGGCCAGGAGCCTCCCCACACCCACACCAAGCCCAGGAATGTTCCAGTGCCTCAACCACTCCCAAACCCTGCTGCGAGCCATCAGCAACACGCTTCAGAAGGTGAGTTTTCCAGTGTTCTTGTTCCCACTTTGCAGCCTCTCTAGGGACGGGGGCTTCTCTGAACCTCTGGTCACCCGAAAGAACTGCAAAGAAATTGTGGACTTTAATCAGGAGCTGTCAAGAAGGGGAGAGGGAACTTTATAAAGGGCCCAACTATTAGCTAAAGAGTCTCAATGAAATTGTGTCTCCAGAGAAAGCAAGAGTGGTAATAAATTATAATGGCATTCATTTTGGCTGTGTCTACGCAGAGGAAAGTGGATATTTACAGTGTTCCCTGTAGCCTGCCAACAGAGATGGAATTGTGTCAAGCCCACACTGTTTCTCTGACACACTTATCAATCCAGGAAACCATTATTAGGTGCAGCCTCTGTGCTCTAGGGGCTACAAAGATGAATTAGGCTTGCCCCTCACACTGCTCGCCAGCTTCCAGTGTAGTGACCCAGTTTGTTGTCTGAGCAACATTTCAGGGGGCCTGTGACAGTGCACGTCCAGCCTTCAATTTTCTGGCTTTTAAAAAAAAAAAAAATTTTATGTTTATTTATTCTTGAGTGAGAGGGAGACAGAGTGTGAGTGAGGGAGGAGCAGAGAGAGAGAGGAAGACACAGAATCTGAAGCAGGCTTCAGGCTCGGAGCTGTCAGCCCAGAGCCCACAGCAGGGCTTGAACTCAGGAACGGAGAGATCATGACCTGATTCAATGTCGGACACTTAACCGACTGAGCCACCCAGGCGCCCCTGCCTTCATTTTCGAGGGAGAAACTTACCTAATATTATTGACAGCTTCATTCATTTCTTAGGTTTCATATTTTAATGCAAAAAAAATTATTTTCCTTTCAAAAGTGCTTCAATACCTACAGCTTTTGCTGAAGCAACCCAAGACTGATGTTTTAAAAGCGGTCCTTTTGCCTTCCTGTTCTCTAGTAAATCTTGCCTGAATTTCTTGTTGTTTTATGAATATCTTAAAACGAGGTCAATGCCACAAGGCCTTAAAGAATTCTTTTCCTCTTCTAATCTTTCACAATGTGCTGCCAGTTGCTCCTCACAGTTCAGTCGATCTTAATTAAAAAGGCAACTCAGCAGATGAAAACGGCAGAGAAAAGTGCTTTAATTCCTGAACAAAGTTTCACTGTGGATAAAATTTAGAAGCTGCAATTTCAGTAGATGCTTTACGTGAAAAAGCTAACTCTTCTACTCCCCAGGACAGCGCCAAAGGTCAAAAGATTGCAGAACTCAATCTGATATTTTTTAATATCATTCCTTTGTCCAATTTGGTAGAACACACGAGCTGGCTACCGCAGAGGAAAGAGGTGGCAAGTGCATGCGATTCACAGCCCATGGATTTGTAGAGTTTGGCCTATAGCTTTTGTATTTGGTTTTGATTTTGAGTTTGATGCCATTGAAAAAGTGGACCTTCCATATAAGAATCCAAATTTCCAGCTTCTCTTGAAAATCTCTGAAGAACTACAACAGAGGGCCTGTATTTCCAAATCTAATGCTTTACAGCGTGCTCGGGAGAGTGGCTGCCCACGTCCGTGTGAATACCTCCAGGAACAGTGTATAGTTGCCTGTTGCTGCTATAACAGATTACCACAGACTAAGTGGTAACACACATTAATTATCTTACGGCTCTGGAGTTCAGAAATCTGAAATGGGCTAAAATCCAGGTGTGAGCAGAGCTGTGTGTGTCCCTTTCCGGAGACTCCAGGAGAGAGTCCATTCCATTCTCTTGCCTTTTCCAGCTTCTAAAGGCAGCCCACATTCCTTGGTGTATGGCTTCCTTCCATCTTCAAAACCAGTAATGGCCAGTTGAGTTGTCCTCGTGCTCCATTACTCTGACGTTGACTCTCCTGCTTCCTTCCATTTATAACAATGCAGTAATTCCATTGGACTCACCCAGATAATCCAAGATAACCTCCCTATTTAAGGTCAGCTGATTAGCAACCTTCATTTCATCACCAACCTTAATTCCCCTTGACCGTGTAACATATTCTCAGGTTCCAGGGGTTGGGAAATGGATAGGGACCTGGGGGGATGGGGCAACATGTTCTGTATCTCAAGCCTTGATGATGGTTCATGCAGTTCCCTCTGCCTGAAATTCTCTCTCCTTTGCCTGTCAGTCTTCTGATCCACTTAATGCAGATGTCCCATCACTGGTGAAGCCTTCATACCCTTCTCAGCACTTCTCACCTGCTGACATGACTCCTAATCATTGGGCGCTTTGCTGTCTCTGCAGCTGAACTTGGGATCCTAAGGGGGCATAACATAACACAGTCCTCTTCTTTGTCATGTTCCTTAGTACAGTAAGTACCCGCTTATCCAAGGGGGATATGTTCCAAGACCCCCCAGTGGATGTCTGAAACTGCAGACCATACCGAACCCTATACTATGTTTTTACCTCTACACACATAACTATGATAAGAGATTAACAATAATAGCTAATAATAGAACAATTACAATGTATTATAATAAGTTACGTGAATGTGTCTCTCTCTAAATCTCTTACTGTACTGTACTCACCCTTCTTATGATGAGGTGAGATGATAAAATGCCCATGTGATGAGATGAAGCGAAGTGAATGACGGGCACTGTGACACAGTGTTAGGCTACTATTAACCTTTTGACCGTGTATCGGAAGATTGTCTACTTCCGGACCATGGTTGCTGGCAGGCAGGTAACGGAAACCAAGGAAGCAAAGGCACCGATAAGAGGGAGGACTCTGCTTGCACACGTGAGGCTTGATGAATGGAAAAAAGATGTCAATCTTCAATCAGATTTACTGACTTCTTAGATAAGTTTCATAGTTACATTCAACAGTGCTTTCCAACATGCTTGTAGGGTGACATCTGTGCGTTTGTGTGTGTGTATGTACCGCAAATTAAATCTCCACTTGTCTTTAGGGTTACATGTTCGTTATATCCCTCAAGTTGTGACCTCACCAGTTCCGCCTTTACAAGTTATACTTGAAAAGGATGTTCATAAAACACAGGTCCTTTGGCAAAAGGAAAAAACCAAAAACTGTTTTCACCAGAAGCAAGTGTCACAGTGTGGTGTGGATGCTGATTAGCACAGCCTGTTGAAATGATTTATAGTGTTTACATAATGGAAAAACACATCATCCAGAGAAACATGTCCTAAGCGAAGGGAGAGAGGAGGGAGGGAGGGAGAATGTAAATAACTGGTTTCCTTTTGTCTTAAGAAGATCCCAAATTTCCTGCAGGTCAAAGAGATGGATGGCAAGGACAGCCAGCTCTCACCTTGCTGGTACCGTGGGGTGCCAGCCTCATAGGAATCCAGGTGCCTTATTAATATTATAAACCGGGTTACTCTTTGTTTTTTACAGGCCAGACAAACTCTAGAATTTTACTCCTGCACTTCCGAAGAGATTGATCATGAAGATATCACAAAAGATAAAACCAGCACAGTGGAGGCCTGCTTACCACTGGAATTAACCATGGTATTGTTGATTTTCTTCTCAAAGTATGTAATACAGTGAAGAGCTGTGCATTAAACCTCATCTTCTTCTAAAAATGTGCATGTTTCAGGTCTCCATCATCGTGAGACTTTAACAGGTCCCACTTCAGAAGTTGGACTTGAAAAATATATATATAAAACATATACGTTTTCTACAACAATGTGAATATATTTAACACTATTGAACTGTACACTTAAGAATAGTTAAGGTGGCAAATTTTATGTTCTATGTTTTTTACCACAATAAAAAGATATGTTTAAGAAGAAAAGTAAGGAAAATGTATATTGAGAATTAATATCTTTGATATGTTTTTTTTTCCTCTAGAATGAGAGTTGCCTGGCTTCCAGAGAGATCTCTCTGATAACTGTAAGTCAGAAAATCAAAGGTTTTAGCTCATATGATGAATTCATATCATTGATGTCTCATTATCTTTTCTTCCAGAATGGGAGTTGCCTGGCCTCCAGAAAGACCTCTTTTATGACGGTAAGATACAAAACTCTTTCCTTCCTCAAATGCAATGGTGGCGGGGAGGGAGACATTTTTAGCTCATCTCAATGGTTCCTTCCCGTTTTGTCATATCACTTAGACCCTGTGCCTTAGCAGTATCTATGAGGACTTGAAGATGTACCAGGTGGAGTTCAAGGCCATGAATGCAAAGCTGTTAATGGATCCTAAAAGGCAGATCTTTCTGGATCAAAACATGCTGACAGCTATTGATGAGCTGTTACAGGTAAGACCTTCATACTACCAGTAAGAGCACCTTCTTCATGCTGCGACAGCTAGTCACGGTCCCTGATGAACTGTAAAATCTCCCCTTCTTGGATTGGGAGTGGCCTGAAATTGCCCTTCCATATACCATGCAGAGCCTTTTGACAAAGGCCAGTGGTGAGCAGGTCACCGTAAGAAAAGCAAACTCCCACTTGTTGATGATATGGTATATACCAGGCCCTTTGCAGATGTTTTCATATATTTTCTTATGTTGTCTCCACAACCACCACAGGGGGTATGTACAAAGGAGGAAACCAAAGCTTAGAGTTAGCCACTTGTCCACATGGCTTATAAGTGTCAGAGCCAGGATTTAAACCCCCATCAGAGGGATTCCACTACACTTATCCTGTCACTCAAAAGGCTCCATGATGAGGGCACCTGGGTGACTTAGTCAATTGAGCGTTCCAACTTCAGCTCAGGTCATGATCTCATGGTTCTTGGGTTCGAGCCCCATATTGGGCTCTGTGTTGACAGCTCAGAGCCTGGAGCCTGCTTTGAATTCTGTGTCTCCCTCTCTCTCTGCCCCTTTCCTGCTCACACTCTGTCTCTCCCTCTCTCTCAAGAAATAAACATTAACAAAAAAATTTTTTTTAAAAAGCTCCATGATGTGCATTGAGAGGCCAACATGCATAACTGCATATAATTGTCAGAGAAAACAACTGAGGCTGATGCCTGGGTATGACCCATTTTGAACTAAAATGTGCATTAAATAAAAAGAATGACCTATCCCCTAATATCCACAATGTTACTCAGAGACAAGAGCTTGCTTTGTAATTTTCTGAATCATCATAGCATGTGATGCTAATACAAAACATAGAAATATTCACCTAAGCAAAAGCCGTGTGACTATCTTGGTGACCAGGGCATGGGATAAAAAGAAGTATGATGTCAGAAATCATTGTCTGAAAAAGAATTTATTCTCCTTTCTTTCCTTCTTTGTGCCAAATTACTGTTGGAAAGGCAGTGAACTTCATGCAGGTATCAAAGAACATTACCATCTAGAGAGTTGTAGATGATATTTCATTTTCAGGTCTCAGAGTCAGGTGATTTGGGCACTGGAATCCATTCTCCCGGGAATCAGCCAGCCATGCACAAACCATTCACAACTTGGGGGCTCAGTATTTTTCCTTGTAAAATGGGATGACTTTACCCACCCCGCCTTTCTCTTAGGCTTTTTGCAGGGAATAAGTGAAAGCATTGATCATTGTGCCAATATAAGATCTTGCATTGTGTTAGCAAATTAACAGGCTAAAACTGAGAGATCCATTGCCAGGTTTATTTATCTGTCACAAATGAGTGCACCAAACAAGTCTGTTACTCATGGAGTTCCGATCAATAGCAATCCGTCACCTCTCTGTTCTAAAAAGGACTTAGCTTCTTAGTAGAACATATAAAAATTAATTAGATATTGCAGCAGATGTCATCTTAACAGAATTGTTCCCTTCTAAAATGTAACTCCCACTGATGATTTTCTAAATAGCTTTAAGGGTCTTTTCAGAGCTCACTGAAGATCCATGTGCTTGGATAATGAGTATTTCTTCTCTCAGGTTCTGCCTGGCCATCTGGATGGGAGTAGATTTGGGTCGGGTTTAGGAGATGTAATGAGTGAGTGGGTTGCAGGCTCTGAGACATGTATTGGCTTCACCCATTTTTACGGATGAACGTTTTAATTTTGGGATACTGTATATGTCATCCTTAATATTTATTCTCCTAGGCCCTGAATGTCAACAGTGTGACTGTGCCACAGAACTCCTCCCTGGAAGAACCGGATTTTTATAAAACTAAAATCAAGCTCTGCATACTTCTTCATGCTTTCAGAATTCGTGCAGTGACCATCAATAGAATGATGAACTATCTGAATTCTTCCTAAAAAGCTGAAGTCTCTCCCAACCTTAAAGCCACTTTTACAGAAATGTGAACCAAAAAAAAAAAACCAAAAAAACATATGTATATATATATACATATATATATGTATATATATATATATGTATACATGTATACATATACATGTATATTTCACATGTATATACATGTGAAATATATATATATTTCACAGGATGTGGGTTAAGAACCAGGGAGTGGGTGGCTTGACCTGGTCCTCCTTAAGCTAGTACAATAATTCTCATACTTGTTTACATTAGTTGCCACCCAAAATTTGAAAGATATGACTGTTATGTCCACGTGATGCCTTTGACCAAGTCTATTTCACATTTACTAGGGAGGGATAAGTTGTTTTTAAGTTTTCATGAGCAAATTGCTAAAGAGGGAAAATGTCCTTCCTTGAACATGTTTTTCTTTTCCCTTTAATAGAAAAGCAAGAATTTATAAGCTATTTCTGTACCTAAGTGTTTGTAGACACAAACACCCAAGCATAATTTATTTTAAAATACTTATTTATATAATTTTGTGTTAATGAAAGCATGTGAGCTAACTTATATTTATTTATGTTATATTTATTAAAATATTTATTATCCAATGGATTTGAGAAATACCTTATGTTCTAAAAATAAAATGATTGAATAAAGTAATTCTCATATTTTTCTAATGTAATTGGAATATTTTAAGTGTTAAAATACATGTTGTGGGAAAACTGAAAACTCCAATGAAATGTGAACAACATTCCCTTAGAAAGAATGCCACAATATTCTTACCCATGTCCTCGTTTCTCTAATCTCTTATTTTATTTTATTTTTCCTAAGTTTATTTATTTCGAGAGAGAGAGAGAGAGGGACAGAGAATCCCAAGCAGGCTCTGCACTAACAGCGGGTCTCGATCCCATGAACTGTGAAATCATGACCTGAGCCAAAACCAAGAGTCAGCCACTTAACTGACTAAGCCACCCAGGCACCTCTTCCCCCAATTTCTTAAAGGGAGACTCATTAGACTAGATATGCTCTAATACTAAGGCCATCGAATGAGTTATGGTTTTTGAGAGTATATTTTGTTCAGCATCTACATCTGAAAGTAAAATACATAAAAATGTTTCTTCCCTGTTAACCATAACATGCTGTGCATTAGACAAATACATAATAATATCCTCCGACTGGGAAAAACATCATTAAGAGTCCTTCTAGTTAAATTATTCTAATTTTTGTGACACTTTGGGCCCTCAGGGGAAGCTGTTTCTAAATTACAATGAGAAAAACTCTCCATTTGCTTTAAATTATATAGAACTTCTGCCTGAACCACATGGATAATTGCCTCTCTTTGGCTTAAGAGATGTGCTCTTAATGATCCAAATATTAAATTCCATCTTTTTAATTCTCTAAACCATGTGAATTTTAAAAGATTCACCTGGCAGAATACCATGTAATTTTAGTACTCTGATAATCCTCTTCCTCCTTAACACAAAAAGGCCATAGGAAAGGAAAGATTTGGTGTGCCCCGCCCCCTTCCTCCCGTGACTCCTGTTCATCACATCCTAGCTGGGATCCCTGTGGACCAAGAGGGGATGTGTATTGGCCACCCCAGGTCCTCATTTGTGTGGCAAACTGACTCATTTGTTCAGACTCTCACCCCCCTTGATATACAATTAAGTAGAAACCATCAGAAACTAGATCCCAATACATCTCCTCTTTTCTTTAGGGATTCCTCCACAAATTTGAATGACCTTCAAGGGATTCACAAACAGGAATTTCTTGCCTTTAAGTGTTGGGTTTGGGGTTTCAGCAGCTTTGATTACGATTAGAAGAGCTCGAGGGCTTGATGGGGCTGGAGCCATAGACTTGCTGCCATCCCTCACTTGGAATGGCGACTTGTCTGTTGTCTGGCCGGTTGTCTGTGCCCAGAAACAAGGAGAGGCAAGCAGATCGTCCATCTGTGGACAGGATGAGTACAGAGGAATACAGGTGTTACTTTGGTTCTTTTTTAAAATTTTATTTATTTTAGAGAGAGAGCGTGAATGGAGGAAAGGGGCAGAGGGAGAGGGGAAGAAGGAAAAAAAAGTCTTAAGCCGTCTCCTAATGGAGCCCAACTCGGGGCTGTATCCCACGACCGTGGGATCATGACCTGAGCTGAAATCAAAAGTCAGACGCTCAACCAACTGAGCCCTACTTTGGTTCTAGAAATTACCATGACATATGCTTCAAAAACATGACTGGCCCTTGGGGCACCTGGGTAGCTCGGTCAGTTGAGCATCTGACTTCGGCTCAGGTCGTGATCTCACATTTTGTGATTCGAGCCCCGTGTTGGGCTCTGTGCTGACAGCTTATAGCCTGAAGCCTGCTTCAAACTCTGTGTCTCCCTCCCTCTCTCTGTTCCTCCCCGACTTGTGCTCTTTCTCTCTCAAAAATAAATAAACAAACATTAAAAAAACAAAACAAGACTGACCCAAGAAACCCCTTTACAACTAATTCCTTTATTACATGGTTCGTTTTCCTCTTTTCTTTTAAGCCTGGGCCTACAATTTACAAGTTGTATAACATGACCAAGTTGTTTTAACCTCTCCTGTTTCCTCTTCTATGAAGTGAAGGTGATGGTAGGACCTACCTCAGAGGATCAAAGTGAAGGTTAAATGGAACAGCTCCTGCAAAGCACTGGCACTGCACCTGACCATAAATATGAGCCATTTTTGAAAATTATTAGTCTTTGGGCTTGGTGACGGGGCCAAATCGATTAAACTCTCTTTTGCTACTGTTTTCTTATCTGTGAAAGTCAGAAAACCGTAGCCCCTATTTTAGTGCTGTTGTGAGGATTAAATGGCACAGGACAGTGCTGGCGTCTAGTCAATGCTCACTGTTAATTTTTTCGAAGTGTGAAGGTTGTTTAAAGATTTCAGCGATGCCCTGTCCCCGCGCAGCATTATCACAGGCGTGTGCCAGGTGTCTGGGGCAACCCTGCCTTCACACAACAAAGGATGGGGAGCAAAGTAACTTAATAAGACCGAGGTTCCTCTCTCAAAAATAAATAAACATTAAAAATTTTTTTAAAAAGGGGCGACTGGGTGGCTCGGTTAAGCATCCAACTTCAGCTCAGGTCATGATCTCACAGTTCATGGGTTCGAGCCCTGTGTCGGGCTCTGTGCTGACAGCTCAGAGCCTGGAGCCTGCTTCGGATTCTGTGTCTCCCTCTCTCTGTGCCCCTCCCTCCCCTCAAAAATAAACATTAAAAAAAAAAGAAAAAAAGTTTTTCTCGGCTTAAGACCGAGGTTCCCCCACTAAAAATATTTCCCAGTCCTAGTCTGTTAGAGATTCATTTGATTAACAAATTATTTTTAAAAGAAAATAAAAAGTGAAAGTGTTTCTCACACCTGAGAATGACTTAATCAGAGAATTAACACGAAAAACAGCTGACAGTTGTCCCACTGAGGGCCCAGAGCTTTAGGAAAAGGGAACAGTTCTGGGGAGCAGTCTGGCCAGACGTCCAAGGGTTGTCTTGGACAGCTCAAGTGATGCAAAAGGACCTTAGATACCCTAATGAGGAAAGAAAACATAGGGACAGAAAGGGAAGAAAGAACAGCTTTGTCTGGGGCCCAGCACTGACAGAAACGGTGAGTCCTCTGCCATAACACCCTGAACAAACCATTCAGGTGCCGTCCTTGTTTGAAGACTAAACATACGGTTCTAGCTAGCATAATGCGGCTTCCTAGTTTAAGACAAAATACGTTACAATATCGCCACAGACTGAATGTTTGTGTCCCCTTAAAAATCCTATGTTGAAGCCCTGCTCTCCAGTGCGATGATATTTAGAGATGAGGCATTAGGAGATGAATTAGGTCAGGAGCATGGAGCCCTGATGATGGGATTAGTGCCTTTGTAAGAAGAGACTGGAAGAGGGGCGCCTGGGTGGCTCAGTTGGTTAAGCATCTGGCTCTTGCTTTTGGCAGAGGTAATGGTCTCGTAGTTAGTGGGATCAAGCCTCGTGTGAGGCTCTGTGCTGACAGCAGGGAGCTTTCTTGGGAGTCTCTCCCTCTCCCCACTTGCATGCACATGTGCTCTCTCTCTCTCTCTCAAAATCAATCAATAAAAAAAATAAAAAATTTTAATTAAAGAAAAAAGAGACTGGGAGAGACCCTCTGACCCCCACATGAGGACACAGTGACGCGTGGCTGTGTACAAAGCAGGATGAGAGCCCTCACCAGATACCAAATCTGCCGGCATCCTGATCTCAAACTTCCCAGCCTCCAGAACTGTGAGAAATGAATGTCTGCTGTTGAAGCCACCCAGTCTGTGGTATTTTGGTGTAACAGTCTGAGCTGACCGAGAAATCTATTTTATTTTATTTTAATTTTAAACATTTATTTATTTTTGAGACAGAGAGAGACAGAGCATGAACGGGGGAGGGGCAGAGAGAGAGGGAGACACAGAATCGGAAGCAGGCTCCAGGCTCCGAGCCATCAGCCCAGAGCCTGACGCGGGGCTCGAACTCACGGACCGCGAGATCGTGACCCGAGCTGAAGCCGGACGCTTAACCGACTGAGCCACCCAGGCGCCCCGAGAAATCTATTTTAAATAAAAAAAAAACCCAACCACATTTTCAAAAATTGATTTGTATCCATTTTTTTGGTTGAAATGTATTTGGTGAGAACAAGTCAAAAACTTTAGTTGTATTTATGTTATCTTTCAATATGGTATTAAAAATACAAATGTGGAGAAGCATATGGTTGGTTCAGTCAGTAGAGCATGCAACTCTTGATCTCAGGGTCATAAGTTCAAGCCCCATTTTGGGCACAGAGCTTACTTAAATATATGAATATGAATTAGGACATCAGTATAACATCAGAGCCAATATATTCATGTAACCTTTTTAAGAAGCAATATTAATGCTTTCTGGGTGCTAACTAAATGCCAGGTGTGTTTCTAAGTGTTTACCACAAAATGTATAAAATTCCCCCAATAATCCTACAAGGAGAAACTACTATCTGCCCCCCAACCCTTTTTTTTTTAAAGTTTATTTATTTATTTTGAGAGAGGGAGTGCAAGCGGGGAAGGGGCAGAGAGAGAGAGAGAGGAAAAGGGAGAGAATCCCTAGCAGGCTTCGTGCTGCCTGCACAGACCCCAACTCAAGGCTCGAACTCACAAACCATGAGATCATGACCCAAGCTGAAGTCAGACACTTAACTGACTGAGACACCCAGGCATCCCTACCTTCCCCTTTTTATCTTTTTTATTTTTTAAATTTTTTTAACGTTTATTTATTTTTGAGACAGAGAGAGACAGAGCATGAACGGGGGAGGGTCAGAGAGAGAGGGAGACACAGAATCTGAAACAGGCTCCAGGCTCTGAGCTGTCAGCACAGAGCCTGATGCGGGGCTCGAACTCACAGACTGCGATATCATGACCTGAGCCAAAGTCGGACACTTAACCGACTGGGCCATCCAGGCACCCCCTACCTTCCCCTTTTTATAGACGAGGAAACTAAGGTAAGAAACCATATAATCCCGCATGATGAGTAAGTGGCAGGCATTGTGATTTAACTCCAGGAGGCCTGGTTCCAGCCTGTGCAACCATTGTACCCTTTGCCTTTGGTTATATTAAGGGCCTAGTGAGTCAAGGGACATCGTTGTCATAACCATACAAACATCACCAGGGTTATTTATATATCTTCGCTTCCACTCACTATACCATGCGAACCTCAAGTATGGAAAATGTCATGTTACTCATGTCTATGTGTTCTCAGGCCCAGGCACTTAAAAGTGGTAGAAAGCGAGAGAATGGCCAATCTTCATGGGCTCCCATATGTTTCTCATTTCTTTTTCTAATCTAGGAATAAAGAGAAAGTCTTCTGTCTTTAAAAATCATAGCATTCCCAATTACCAAAAAAATTTTTTTCTCTTTTAATTATAAAATGCATATGTTTGCTTGGTTCAAAACAATTGTACATGCTTAGACTGGGGAAAAATCCAAAATTCATAAGCCTGTTGATTTATGCAATTCATGTATCTATGGTTTGGCATGATGTGGTCACTATCCATTAGAAGCCATATGCCAACACTTCACACTGGTGAACCAAAGAGTGGTCTACTTCCCCTTGCACGTGACTTCCACACAAACCCCTCAATGGTAGTTCCGAGAGGCCCAGGCAATCATCTCATCGGCTGGTTCTCACACTGCCCCTGACAGGAGTGGGCCACAGGTCCAGCCAGGCTCCTCAACACCCCCTCCAAATCCCTTGGTAAACCCCTCCTGGAGAAACTCCACTTCTGAATGCTTTATCAATGCAGGTTACAGATAAGATCTCACAAATGACCTCTATAGATCAGGGAAAGTTAAAAACTCACCAAACTAGTCCAAGTCCTGCCTGCAGTTGAGTTTTTATTAAGTAACAAAACCATCTCTTAGACTTCCCAACTTGCTTGAACATAAAACAGTCCTATAAACGCACAGAGCATACCCTAATCTAAAAATGAACGCAAGCTAGAGGTTCCAACAGACAGCAAGAATGGACGGCCACAGGATAAAGATGTCTGACTAACTCCAGGCTGTCTTGTCTAACCAGGAATCTACATCACAACTGGAACAGACTGGATCTAAATCCTCCAGCAGGCTTCAGGGCAGAGCTGGAGGTCCCCAGGACCTGAGGAAAAACCTCAGAACTCCATGCTCAGAAATAAACCCCAGGGCCTCTGTGTTAATATCAGCAGCTTACAGAGCCCTTATCGTAAACACTCAAACCTCGGGATGTGGGCTGGAAAAGACACAATCCCGGCAGTAAATCCCTGGTCACCCAGTTGGGATCACACCCCCCAGCAAGCAGTACGCTGCTTTACCCCAAGAAGGACTTCCAGTAACAGGCAAAGGGCTGGGCCAACGGCCTCACTGAGGACACCTTATCAGCAAATATGATGTCCTCTTCAGGAAATGGAGTGAAAATGTGTTTCCACATGACAATGCAGGGGAGGAAAATCTGCCCCTAAAGCAATTCAATAACATTAAAAAATGAGCCTCAAATGTGCAGGAAAACCCCTCTAGAGAGATGCACACGTGAAGAACTAAGAGGAACCCACCTAGTTTTAAATAAAAATGCACCTTCCAGTAACAAGATGCGGAGGGATGTAGTCATACACTCAGTCATTCCTGGAGTGAGGACAGTTAAGGGAACAAGGGGATGGGCAGGTTCTTCCAAATTTCCGCCAACTCCTGGGTGAACCAGCCTGCCCTGCTCTACACTTAGCCCCCGTCCATGACGTGGAGAGCTGGGAACAAAACCAACTAATGCCCAAATGGCCAAGGTAACAGAAATCAAGAAATAAGATGCTTTAAAAAAATAATTGATAAGTAAATAACAATACAAAGGACACGTATTAGTACTGTACAAATGCAGATTTATTTTTCTTCCTTTCATTCATACTATGAAAAATTGTTAGGAAACCGGCTTACATACAAAGCACCTCTGGAATTATGCGTTTCTTCGGAAAACTTATAAAAAATAATGAACATTTAAAAATTCAAGTCCTTTAAGTATTTTACATTCCTGAATGTTAAAACTCCATGTGTTTCCTAGTGTATAGTACAATTTAAAAAAAAAAACTCATAAAGTGACACTGACTTGAATTCCACAGGATCCCTGACAATTAAAAATATGTTCATCCCTATAAAGTGAATTTGTTCTTCACAGGCAAAACAATAGTTAAAGTGTATTTCTCTGATTAATTCATTGAGATTTATTTTATTCTCCAGCTAATTCCTACAGAAGACCAATGGTAATTTATAGTTAGTTGAAATAAGTTAACAAAACATATCCGAAATGTTAATCGCCACATGCATGATTCTAGGAGAGTGACAATATCTATACATACCCAAAAAACCATTTCACCAATTAACAAGAGCCAATGTGGCTCATTATTCCCTGGGGCAAGTCTTCTTCAAGAAGACATGACATTTTTCCCTTGGTCCTGCTCTGGCTATTTCTGAGTAGCATCTCTCCCCCCACCAGAAAGTAAACGATTCCAGGCTGAGAGTCAAGAAATGTAGTGCTTAGCCTTGTGATTTTGGAAGGTTAATGAAATTTGAAGGGACTCTCTGACCATCCATCCAGTTGAACTTCCCCACTGGGATGAGATCACCTCTGAGCGTGCACCTCAACACGGGATGGGGACTGGATTATATTCCTTTCTCATCACTCAAGGACAAGGTAACATGATTGGTTTAACGGTTTAACAGACCACTAGCCAGACAGGTTGGTAATGTGATCTATGGAAATCATCCCACATAAAAAGATATATTGTACCCAGGGGCATGTATGCCTGAGTGGGGGCTAAAAGAACAGGAAGGTATCTCTCATTATTAATGTCAGTATGAGAAAAGCTCAACTACATTGGTGCAAGTTTAAGCACACTACCACTGAGTTGCTAAAAAGGTTTCAAATACTTGATATGAATTTCATAGTTCACAGACTCCAAAAGGAAAATTACCACATTTCTCACCTGACTGAGTCATTTTAAGCACCTTTGTTAAGGACAGATGTTGGGTGGGGAAGCAGGGCAGGATGGTGTGAGTAGGAGGTGCAAAAAATTTTTTTAAATCTAGAGGTTTTTTAAGTTTTCCAAATATTTTACATTTTCTCTACCCCTGAATAATGCGAGCTGCAGAATGGCCCCCAGTGAAAGGAGCTGCCTCCACAGACTGTGAAGTTCAAGATCTCATCAAGTCCATACCCAATTACCAGTTGAAGTTGGTCTTTACAGGTAAAAGTTCCTGAGGCTTCCTTTTTCAGTCCATCTTCCAAACTTCACCTTTCCTGTAAGAAACCTAACAAAAGAGAGAATACAAACAAATTCAGGGATTCACTGTTAGGGGAAGACAGAGGCATGCTTTTAGAGAAAAATCACCCATCCATTTCAAAAAGGAACTTCTCCAAGTGGCTGGGTTTTCCTGAGCTGAAGATAAGCCACTGTAATTTAAAGACTAGTTGCAAGATGCTAAAACATCCTGATAAAAATACAAAATTCCACCAATTTCTGGCCACAAACGGCACAAAATATTGGTAAATTTTGCTTTTTTTGCGTGTTTTTTTTTTAATTCACAGAAGAATTTTGTTTTTCTATTTAATGAGGGAATTGGACTAATAAGCTAGCTTTCATGATTTTTTTCAAGGCTAAAAAAAAAATCTCACAAACCCCTTTATGGTTCTAATATCAACAAGTCAAGTGTCTAGTGAGATCAGGAGCAGACACAAACAGAAAACAAAATAACCCATTATATAGAGTTTGTGAGAGACATTTTTTTCAAGGTTGTTTTGATGGAAGAGGCTGTGATTATTTGGTTATCACAGCACAGAGGCCATTGTTGTCAATAGGCAGAAGCGTCTATATGCAAATAAGCAGATTTCCACATGTGAGCCTTAGTAATTTACAAAATTTCAACATTTCCAGGAATATGAATGAAAAATTTGGCACTAAAACCAGATATTCTATTTACTTGAGGCTTCTGCACCCAAAATCTACAGGGGAGATAAGCCCACAAGATCTCAAAAGCATTCTGAGTGATCACAGAGTGATTTTACTTTTCATACAAACTTGTGGGGCATACACACATTTTTACATTCTTCTTGGAATAAAAAGTCCAACTAGAATTCCAAATAAAAACCTCTCTCTGACTTACTAAGGCTTTTGAGAAATAACACTACATTTGTTAACTATGGTAAGAATGTATAATAAAGTTTAGAGTTGGTTTCACTGATGTGCTAGATCAAACCATACACACAAAAAAAGACGAGCTTACACACAAAGGAAGGAACTTGCAGTTTTCTGGATTGAGACTAGAAACTTGAGCCCTCTGGGCTCCACTTTTGCCACTTGAGGTTCACTGGTGCCACCCAGTGGCCTCCCCCGGCACTGCTTCAGTGCCACGGGAGGCCTAGAAAGCTGAATGTCTCAAGTACCATAATGACATTTTTAACTACCCCTTAGAGAGCCTTACTACCTGCCTGGAGCTTTCCACGCATTATCTTTTATCATTCTCACAATAAACTTAGGACACAGGGGTTTTTGCATCCATCTGCCAAAGCGGAACAGAGAGGCTTAAAGTTAGGTTGAGCATTTGCTCCATCACAAAGCCAGCCAGCACTTGAGATGGGATCTCAACCGTTCCTCTGATCCCACACACAAACCATTCACCTTTACTTAGATTGTGGCAGCCCACGTGCTTACCCTACATTAACATAATTCTCTGAATCCAAGCTCACAAGTAAGCAAGCAACACATTCTATCATAGAAACCGGCTCTTTGAAAGACAGAGCTTGATTCGAAGTAGAACGACTAAGAGAATTTCTTGCTCACCTTTCAGCACATCTTGGACTTCAACGGAGATGCTTTTCAAGCAGTTATATAAATTCTGGGCTGTGGCATTACTCTGCTCCTTTTCTTGCCACTTCTTCAGCACCCTAAAGTTATAGATCGTAACATCTTCTTTCTTCTCCTGGATATCTTCAATATCGCTCCTCTCCAACTCCAAGTTGGCAATGGCCATTTTCATCCACTCCTTCCCCAACTTCGCAGCAAGGATAATCAGCTGTGTGTCTGTTAGCAGGTTTCTGGTCTTCGCTCCGTCTAAAAGCAGACAAGGAAGTCTGCAGTTGCTCTCAACACATCATTTATAGCAATTTATAATGAAAATGCATTCTCCTTATATCTGTGATTTGTAACTTCAAAATATATTTAAGTGTCAAAAACTCTCTCCTTTCCAAACTATTATATGGACTAAAGGGAACTATTTCATATAATAACATTAAACCAGGGTACAACGTTCACAATGTTAATTCAGTAATTCAGGGAATGAAGCTGTTTTACAAAGCAGCACAGATTGGGTTGGAATAAAAAGATCGGACTCCAAAAATAATTTATATGGCTCAAAAAGAAAAATACATAGTTTTGCCCTCGCCCAGCTCGTGCCTTTACCTGAATGTTAGTGCCACATATAAACGCTATCTTAGTGGTCACTAAAGACACAGCAAGACATCTGAATCCCAATTTCTATTACGCCATCTCCTAGCATTATGGAAAAAAGCACAACTTACGGAAAAGTCATGAGATGGTCTGTAATGTCTATTAATCTCTATGAAACAGCATCATAATCTTGGAGGGACATGTGTTTGCCAACGTAAACTACTGGCCCCATGAAAAATACTAGCCCTATCACTAATCTAGATTTGCTACTTTTATGTTTTGTAGTTAGTTGCACAATAGTGTTGCAAAGCTCACTGGTTGCCTAGATTCCGTCAAGGATCATAAAGGCATTACAAAATACTGGAGGCAAAATTAGAAGGGAGTGACAGGCAGACTACTTTCTGCCCCTTCTTCAGGACCACAGAACTCTACAGCCAACAATTTACTAATATGAATCTAATCTCTGTACTAACCCTTCCCCACTTCACAGATCCCTTCCAGATTGAAGAAAAGGTCTAAACAATGGCCCGGGCTCTCTAGTGGTTTCTTGAGATGCGGTACCCTGCTCCCAGCTCTCAACAGCGGCAGCAATGAAAGCTGCACAGGCAGCCTATGAAAACTGCCAGTTGTCAGGACCATCATAAAACTTATTGCTTCCGATCCCGAACCTAAATTCTAACAAGACCACAAGGTGATTCTATTAAGACTGAGTACTGGCCATATTTAAAAAGCATCACACTGATACACTGAGTCTAAAACTACCAGGACAGTGACTCAGTATTTCAAAGAATGTTGTGAAAATACCTTAACAGAAGTAAATCTTTATTAACTTATTTTTTTTTTATTTAAAAAAAATTTTTTTAACGTTTATTTTTGAGACAGAGAGAGACAGAGCATGAACGGGGGAGGGTCAGAGAGAGAAGAAGAATCTGAAACAGGCTCCAGGCTCTGAGCTATCAGCACAGAGCCCGACGTGGGGCTCAAACTCAGGGACCGCGAGATCATGACCTGAGCCAAAGTCGGACGCTTAACTGAATGAGCCACCAAGGCGCCCCTTTATTAACTTATTTAGATACCACACTGTCAACTCCAAAAAGGTTGGAAATCCTTAATCTTTCTAGGTAGCATTTAATAATTTTATTTCTATTTCTAGCTGCTTGCTATCGGAGCTCATTTTAAATAGCCAAAAGTAACTGCATGTAACAAGAGAAACTTTTCCTATATATCAATTTAATATAAAAGTGTGTCCCCGTTATAAGATGAATACGGTCTGAGGATCTAATGTACCGCATGGTGACTAGAGTTAATAATACTATGTTGTATACTCGGAATTTGCTGAGAGTAGATCTTATGTACCATCACCACCAAAAAAAAAAAAAAAAAAAAAGTGAGGGGATGGATGTGTTACTTGACTTTATTGGTAAATATTTTACAATGTGTAAGTAGATCAAGTCATCACATTATATAAACAATTTTATTTGTCAATTATATTTCAATAAAACTAGAAAAAATTATATTCCAGTTACGTTTTAAAAGTAATTCTAGAACCTCATTTATTTTGCTGTTTACTTAGCAAAAACAATATGCGTTTCTGTAGTGATATACAGTAAAGGCATCCACATGTCGTCCTCACAGTCTCCTGCTCTAGAAAGTAGAGAGAATCTTACATCACTTTATAGAGGGCTTATCTGCTTTCAGAGATTCATATCTTACAATAATAGTAAAAGAAAAGGTATTCTGAAGAAACAGCTAATTTAGGGAGTTATATGAGGCCCTTGAAGCCTTGAGACCTTGAGTCTCATATAACTTGAGTCTGTTTTTAAACTTAGGTTTGTAAATTCTGCCTGGGCTTGAATTTTGAGCTACATACTCCATCTTCTGGTGCCTTGGAGTACTGTTGTTAAACATTTTCAGTATCTATTGTATTTTCACAATGATCAAGCCTTGGTCTATGCCATTTATTTGGAAGAAATTGAGACTCGCCTCCAATAATTGAGCTGGAGGCTCTTTTCCCCAGATGTAGCTAGTGACCATGACACCAATGAAGGCATACACGGACATTCACAATTTTATTCATTCAATCAGCATCCATGATCTTCTACATAGAAGGCTCCATGGTCACTGCTACAGAAAATGTAAAGATGGACAGTTCGTGGCCCCATCCTTATAGACTGGAAGGGAGCTCCCCCTGGTGCCCCCTTCTATTTAGAGTGAAGGGGTGGAGTGGGGACTCAAGCTGGAAACAGGGTGGGGCAGACCCAGGAGGACCCTTATCTGGGCCCGAGGAGGAGTTGGGACACAGAGGGAAGATATCTGGGAGGGCAGGCTCAACTCATGTGGCTCCAGAAGACTGGCCCAACAGCACGGGCTTGGATAAATATTAACGGGGGGAAGCAGGGAAAATAATTTACAGCCACTGATGACATTTTTACAAACCTGAAGTATCAACCTGCTTCATTCTTTTGTCATAGACTTCCTCATCAGATAAGCTGCTATTCATTTTTCGCCGCCTGTTACCTTAAAAAAAAAATCAACAAATTTGCTTTCCTTATATTATTTTCTACCCACCCTTAATCTGGATTTTTAAAAAAATCATCATCCAGGTACGAACAAATTGAGAATGAATTCAAAGTTTGTTCAGATGATTAAGAGAATTACAGAACACTTAGATCTTTTTTTAAAAAAATTTTTTATAGTTTATTTTTGAGAGAGAGAAAGCAGGGGAGGGGCAGAGAGAGAGGGAGAGAAAGAGAGAATCCCAAGCAGGCTCCAAACCGTCAGTGAAGAACCCGATGTGGGGCTCGAACTCATGAACCAAACTGTGAGATCATGACCAGAGCCAAGATTAAGAGTCGGACGCTTAACTGACTGAGGCCCCAGGTGCCCCAGCAGATAATGAAGCCACATTTGCACAGTAAAATAAAAATTCTAGTAGGTAGAAGGAATAAAGGGATAGATTAAAACTCGTTTAATGTCCAGTTAACTAGTACTTACCACTTGTGCTGCTTTTCGAAATGTTCTGATTCTGATCATGCTGAACCCAGTCACCTGTTAAAGTACAATACGCATCAACTGGAAATAGTACAAAATTTGACTTAAGTCAATTTTTTGAGATAAATAACGAGTACTCTTTTCAACAGGTCCTACAGGGCAAATGTTTCCTACCCTCCAGTCATCCACTGCAACTGTCCCGATTTTTGCCAAACCCATATGCCAAGTGAAATGTTACTTACTCAGTATTTCTTTACATCTCTAACCACTGTAAACAGACCACTGGTATCACTTGTGGTATGGATAAGGAAGACACAAAGATAAATATTTCTTATTTTAAATGTATTTATATGTACTCCACCAAAAACAATCTCATATATTATCATTCTGCACTTTGGGAACACCATACGTGGGGAGTTCCTTCTGAACATATCATTGTGACTTTATGCCACCTTCCCTGTTTGAAATGCAATCCCTGCTCCATGAAGAGTCTATGCCTCATGCAGGCCTTCTTTGGGTCCCTTTAGTGAAGATGCCTTAATAGTGACGAGCAATCTCAATTAACCATTAGTTTAGCCATTCCTCCCCCCCAAATACAGTGGAGACCAGAAACATCTTACAACAAGAGTATCTTCTAAAGTTTTTTAAAAAATGTTTATTTTTGACAGAAAGAGAGAGAGCACGAGTAGGGGAGGGGCAGAGAGAGAGAGACACACACACAGAATGTGAAGCAGGCTCCAGGCTCTGAGCTGTCAGCGCAGAGCCTGATGCAGGGCTTGAACCCACAAACCGTGAGATCATGACCTAAGCCAAGGTCAGATGCTCAAACAAGTCACCCAGACACCCCATAATGCAGAGCACTATTAAATATGTTTTTAAAAACCAACATGAGAAGTCTTATAAAGTGGTCTTTAAAACTACCAAGAGGGGCGCCTGGGTGGCTCAGTCGGTTAAGCGTCCGACTTCAGCTCAGGTCACAATCTCGCGGTCCATGAGTTCAAGCCCCGCGTCGGGCTCTGGGCTGACGGCTCAGAGCCTGGAGCCTGCTTCTGATTCTGTGTCTCCCTCTCTCTCTGCCCCTCCCCCGTTCATGCTCTGTCTCTCTCTGTCTCAAAAATAAATAAACATTAAAAAAAAAAATTAAAAAAAACACTACCAAGAGATCTATTCTTAGTCCAGAGAATATGGTATTCAGATTGTTACATGTTAAATACCTCTCTTACAGTGGCATTAGCGGTGACTAAAAAGTAACATTTTTAGGTTCATTTATCTGAACAAATAACGAATACCAAGAAAAACAACACAATCCTCCCCCCCCAACACAGTCCCAACTAAGACTATTTACAGGTAAATAGTTTTTGCTCAGATAAAAGGGCCTGTTTCAACTACTAACTTAAGAGTACAATATTGAGGAGGGAGTTAAGATGGCAAACAAGTAGGGGGACCAGGATTTTCCTCATCCCTCAAACACAGCTGTACGGAGGTTAGATCACTTGGAACACCCAGGAAATCAGTCTGCAGAGTAACAGAAGGATCTCCACAGCAGAGGGAGACAGTTTGGCAGGATCAAGGGCTACCTCAACAAACAAATCAAAGCACACGTGTTTGAAGGTTCAAACACTCCACCACCTCAAGCAAGGAGGAGCGCTGCAGAGGACTGACCAGCGAGATAGAGCAGCCAAACACACAATAACAGAGTGTGCTCAACCCACTCCACAAACACTTCCTGAAGTGCCAGGACCTGGGCAGTGTTTGACCCCTTTTTAATATAGTAGTACTCACAAGTGCAGGACACATAACAAGCTTTAAAACACGCAAAAGACAGAAACTTAGCCAAAATGACAAAATGGAGGAATTCTCTCCAAAAGAAAGGTCAAGAAGAAATCACAGAGGATTGCTCAAAACAGATATAAACAATATGCCTGAACAAGAATTTAGAATAACAGTCATAAGACTAATAGCTTGGCTTAAAAAAAGCATAGAGGACACCAGGGAAACTCTTGCTGCAGAGATCAAAGACTAACTAGTTAGGATGCATTTTAAAATGCTGTACCTGAGATGCAAAATAAACTAGATACAGTGACAGTGAGGACGGAAGAAGCAGAGGAGAGAATATGTGAAATAAAAGATAAAATCATGGAGGGGCACCTGGGTGGCTCAGTCGGTTGAGCGTCCGACTTCAGCTCAGGTCACGATCTCACGGCCCGTGAGTTCGAGCCCCGTGTCGGGCTCTGGGATGATGGCTCAGAGCCTGGAGCCTGCTTCTGATTCTGTGTCTCCCTCTCTCTCTGCCCCTCCCCCATTCATGCTCTGTCTCTCTCTGTCCCAAAAATAAATAAACGTTAAAAAAAAAAAAATTAAAAAAAAAAAGATAAAATCATAGAAAATAATGAAGCTGAAAAAAAGAGGGAGAGGAAATTACTAGATCACAAAGGGAGAATTAGAGAACTAAGTGATTCCATAAAACAAAACAATATCCGGACCACAGGAGTCCCAGAAGAAGAAGAGTGAGAGAAAGGGGCAAAAGGTTTATTTGAACAAATTAAAGCTGAGAATTTCCCTAATCTGGGGAAGGAAACAGGCATCTACGTCCAAGAGGTAGAGCGAACTCCCTTCAACGTCAACAAAAACAGGTCAACACCATGACATATCATAGTGAAACTGGAAAAATACAAAGACAGAGAATTCTGAAAGCAGCTAGGGACAAAAAAGGGTAGACATATAACAGTAGTAGCAGACCTGTCCACTGAAACTTGGCAGGCCAGAAGGGAGTGACAGGAAATATTCAATGTGCTGAATAGGAAAAATATGCAGGCAAGAATCCTTTACCCAGTAAGGCTGCCATTCAGAATAGAAGGGGAGATAAAGACTTTCCCAGACAAACAAACACTAAAGGAGTTCATGACCGCTAAACCAGCCCTGCAAGAGATCCTAAGGACTCTGTGAGTGGGAAGCAGCAGCAGAGATTACAAAGGACCACAGAACATCACAACAAACATGAAATCCGCGGATAACACAATGGCGCTAAATTCGTATCTTTCAATAATCACTCTGAATGTAAATGGACTAAATGCCCCAATCAAAAGACAAATGGTATCATAATGGATAAAAATAAAAATAAATAAATAAATAAAAAAACAAACACCAAGATCCATCTATATGCTGCCTAAAAGAGATACCTGCAGATTGAAAGTGAGGGGATGGAGAACAATCTATCATGCTAATGGACATCAAAAGAAAGCTGGAGTATCCATACTTATATTAGACAAACTAGATTTTAAAACAAAGATTGTAACAAGAAATAAAGGGCACTATATCATAACTAAGGGGTCTATCCATCAAGAAGAACTAACAGTTGTAAATATTTATGTCCCCAATGTGAAAGCACCCAAATATATAAATCAATTAATCACAAACATAAACAAACTCATTGATAACAATACCATGATCGTAGGAGACTTCAACACTCCACTTATAGGAAAGGACAGATCATCTAAACAGAAAATCAACAAGCAAACAACAGCTCTGAATGACACACTGGATGAGAGGGACTTAACATAGATATTCAGAACATTTCATCCGAAAGCAGCAGAATACACATTCTTCTTGAGTGTACATGGAACATTCTCCAAAACAGATCACATACTGGGTCACAAAACAGCCCTCAACAGGTACAAAAAGGTTGATTTCACACCATGCATATTTTCAGATCACAATGCTATGAAACTTAAAATCAACCACAAGAAAAAATTTGGAAAGCCCCCAAATACATGGAGGTTAAAGAACATCCTACTAAAGAATGAATGGTTAACCAGGAAATTAAAGAAGAAATTTAAAAAATACATGGAAGCAAGTAAAAATGAAAACATGACAGTCCAAGCCCTTTGGGATGACTCAAAGGCAGTCCTAAGAAGAAAATACATTTCAACTCAGGCCTATTTCAAGAAGCAAGAAAGGTCCCAAATACACAACCTAGCCTTACACCTAAAGAAGCTAGAAAAGAAGCACCAAATAAAGTCCAAAGCCAACAGAAGGGAAATAATAAAGATTAGAACAGAAATAAACAATAAAGAATCCAAAAACAAAACCCAGTAGAACAGATCAATGAAACTAAGAGCTGGATTTCTGAAAGAATAAACAAAATTGATAAACTCCCAGCCAGACTCCTCACAAAGAAAAGAGGACCTAAACAGATAAAATCATGAATGAAAGAGATCACAACTAACACCACAGAAATTGTAAGAGAATAATATGAAAAATTATATGCCAACAAACTGGACAATCTGGAAGAAATGGACAAATTCCTAGACACTCACTCACTACCAAAATTCAAACGGGAATAAATAGAAACTTTGAACAGACCCATAACCAGCAAAGAAATTGAATCGGGAGGTGCCTGGGTGGTTTAGTCGGTTAAGCGTCTGACTTTGGCTCAGGTCATGATCTCACAGGGGTGGGTTCGAGCCCCATGTTGGGCTCTGTGCTGACAGCTCAGAGCCTGGAGCCTGCTTCAGATTCTGTGTCTCCCGCCCTCTCTGCCCCTCCCCTGTTCATGCTCTCCCTCTCTCAAAAATAAATAAACATCAAAAAAAATTTAAAAGAAAGAAAAAAAGAAACTGAAACAGTTATCAGAAATCTCCCAACAAATAAGAGTCCTAGGCCATATGGCTTCCAGGTGAATTCTATCAGACATTTAAAGCAGAGTTAATACATACTCTTTTCAAACTGCTCCAAAAAGTCAAATGGAAGGAAAGCTTCCAAACTCATCCTATGAACCCAGCATTACCTTGATTCCAAAACAGACAAAGACCCCACTAAAAAGGAGAATTACAGATCAATGTGCTTGATGAAGCTGGATGCAAAAATTCTCACCAAGGGGCGCCTGGGTAGCTCAGTTGGTTAAGCATCTGACTCTTGATTTTGGCTTAGGTCATGATCTCAAGATTCGTGAATTCGAGCCCCTCATCAGGCTCTGCACTGACATGTGGAGCCTGCTTGGGATTCTCTCTCTCTCCCTCCCTCCCTCTCTGTTCCTCCTCAACTTGTGCTCTCTCTCCCTCTCTCAAAACAAATAAATAAAAACTTAATAAAACAAATTCTCAACAAGATACCAGCAAATTGAATTCAACAGTACATTAAAAGAATTATTCATGGGGCACCTGGGTGGCTCAGTTGGTTGAGCGGCTGATTTCAGCTCAGGTCATGATCTCACAATCTGTAAGTTCACGGCCTACATGGGGCTTGCTGCTGTCAGCAGAGTCTACTTAGATCCTCTGTCCCTCTCTCTCTGTGCCCCTCCCTGCTCATTCTCTCTCTCTCTCTCTCTCAAAAATAAATAAAAACATTAAAAAAATTAATTGAAAAGAATTATTCACTGTGATCAAGTGAGATTCATTCCTGGGCTACAGGGCTGGTTCAATATACAAAAATCAATCGATGTGATACAAGACATTAATAGAAGAAAGGATAAGAACCATATGATCCTGTCAATATATGGAGAAAAAGCATTTGACAAAATACAGCAAATCGTTTCTTGATAAAAACCCTCAAGAGTATCAGGATAGAAGGAATATACCTTAACATCATAAGAGCCATATATGAAAGGCCCTTATATCATCTTCAATGGGGAAAAACTGAGAACTTGCCCCCTAAGATCAGGAACGCTAGAGGGATGTCCACTCTCACCACTGTTGCTCAACATAGTGTTGGAAGTCCTCAGCAATCAGACAACACAAAGAAATAAAAGGCATCCAAACTGTCAAAGAAAAAGTCAAAACTTTCACTCTTCACAGATGATTTGATACTCTACATGGAAAACATGAAGACTCCACCAAAAAACTGCTAGAGCTGATACATGAATTTGGCAAAGTGCCAGGATATAAAATCAATGTACAGAAGTCAGTTATTTCTATACACCAATAATGCAGCAACAGAAAGAGATATCAAGGAATCAATGCCATTTACAATTGCACCAAAAATGACAAGTTACCTAGGAATAAACCTAACCAAAGAGATAAAAGATCTGTATGCTGAAAACTATAGAAAGCTTATAAAAGAAATTGAAGGAGATGCAAAGAAATGGAAAAACATTCCATGCTCATGGATTGGAAGAACAAATGTTAAAATGTCAATACTACCCAAAGAAATCTACACATTCAACGCAATCCCTATCAAAATAACACCAGCATTCCTCACAGAGATAGAACAAACAATCCTAAAATTTTTATGGAAACACAAAAGACCCCAAATAGCTAAAGCAATGTTGAAAAAAGAAAACCAAAGCTGGAAGCATCACAATCCGAACTTTAACCTGTATTACAAAGCTGTAAACATCAAGACAGTGTGGCACTGGCACAAAAACAGACACATAGAACAATGGAATAGAATAGAGAGCCCAGGAATGGACCCACAAATATATGGGCAACTAATCTTTGACAAAGCAGGAAAGACTATCCAATGGAATAAAGACAATCTCTTCAGCAAATGGTGCTGGGAGAACTGGACAACAACATGCAGAAAAATGAAACTGGACCACTTTCTTACAACATACACAAAAATAAATTCAAAATGGATGAAACACCTAAATGTAAGACAAGAATGAATCAAAATCCCACAGGAGAAAACAGGCAGCAACCTCTCTGACCTCAGCCACAGCAACTTCTTACTTGATATGTCTCTGGAGACAAGGGAGATAAAAACAAAAATGAACTATTGGAGGGGGGCAGGGTGCCTGGGTAGCTCAGTCAGTTAAGCGTCTGACTCTTGGTTTTGGCTCAGGTCATGATCTCACAGTTTCGTGAGTTCAAGCCCCACATCAGGCTCTGTACTGGCAACGTATAGCCTGCTTGGGATTCTCTCTCTCCCTCCCTGCTCCCCCCCATTCAACGCTGTCTCTGTCTCTCTCGAAATAAATAAACTTAAAAAAAATGGACTATTGGGACCCCATTAAGATAAAAAGCTCTACACAGCAAAGGAAGCACTCAACAAAACTAAAAGACAACGGAAAGAATGGGAGAAGATATTTGCAAATGACATATCAGATAAACAGTTATTATCTAAAATCTATAAATAACTTACCAAACTCAACACCCAAAAAAGAAATAATCCAGTGAAGAAATGGGAAAAGACATGAGCAGACATTTTTCCAAAGTAAACATCCAGATGGCTAACATACACATGAAAAATGCTCAACATCACTCATCATCAGGGAAATATAAATCAAACCACAATGAGATACCACCTCACATCTGTCAGAATGGCTAAAATTAACAACTCAGGAAACAACAGATGTTGGTGAAGATGCAGAGAAAGGGGAACCCTTTTGCACTGTTGAATGCAAATTGGTGCGGCCACTCTGGAAAACAATATGGAGGTTCCTCAAAAAATTAAAAATAGACCCTAAGTAAGTACAAAAAGATGGAGATCATACCGTGCATATTTTCAGACCACAACACTATGAAACTCGAAATCAACCACAAGAAAAAATTTGGAAAGGTAACAAATACTTGGAGACTAAAGAACATCCTACTAAAGAATGAATAGGCTAACCAAGCAGTTCAAGAGGAAACTAAAAAGTATATGGAAGTCAATGAAAATGATAACACCACAACCCAAAACCTCTGACACACAGCAAAGGCAGTCATAAGAGGAAAGTATATAGCAATCTAAGCCTTCCTAAAGAAGGAAGAAAGATGTCAGATATACAACCTAACCTTACACCTTAAGGAGCTGGAAAAAGAACAGCAAATAAAACCCAAAACCAGCAGAAGACAGGAAATAATAAAGATTAGAGCAGAAATCAATGCTATCAAAACCAAAAAAAAAAAAAAAAAAAAAAAAAAAAAACCAGTAGAACAGATCAATGAAACCAGAAGCTGGCTCTTTGAAAGAATGAACAAAATTGATAAACCACTAGCCAGTTTGATCAAGAAGAAAAAGGAAAGGACCCAAATAAATAAAATCAAGAATGAAAGAGGAGAGATCACAACCAACACAACAGAAATAAAAATAATAAGAAATTATTATGAGCAATTATATGCCAATAAAATGGGTAATCTGGAAGAAATGGACAACTTCCTAGAAACATATACACTACCAAAACTGAAACAGGAAGAAATAGAAAATTTGAACAGACCCATAACCAGTAAGGAAATCGAATTAGTAATAAAAAATCTGCCAAAAAACAAGAGTCCAGGGCCAGATGGCTTTCCAGAGGAATTCTACCAAACATTTAAGGAAGAGTTCACACCTATTCTCTTGAAACTGCTCCAAAAAATAGAAATGGAAGGAAGACTTCCAAACTCTTTGTATGAAGCCAGCATTACCTTGATTCCAAAACCAGACAGAGACCCCACTAAAAAGGAGAACTATAGACCAATTTCCCTGATGAACATGGATGCAAAAATCCTCAACAAGATATTAGCCAACCAGATCCAACAATATATTAAAAAAACCTATTCACCACGACCAAGTGGGATTTATACCTGGGATGCAGGGCTGGTTCAATGTCCACAAAACAATTAACGTGATTCATCACATTAATAAAAGAAAGGACAAGAACCATATGATCCGCTCAATAGATGCAGAGAAAGCATTTGACAAAATACAGCATCTTTTCTTGAAAAAAAACCCTCAAGAAAGTAGGGATAGAAGGATCACACCTCGAGATCATAAAAGCCATATTGAACGACCCAAAGCTAATATCATCCTCAATGGGGAAAAACTGAGAGCTTTCCCCATAAGGTCTGGAAAAAGACAGGGATGTCCACTCTCGCCACTGTTATTCAACATAGTATTGGAAGTCTTAGCCTCTGCAATCAGACAACACAAAGAAATAAAAGGCATCCAAATTGGCCCGGAGGAGGTCAAACTTTCACTCTTCACAGATGACATGATACTCTATATGGAAAACCCAAAAGATTCACCAAAAAACTTCTAGAATTGATTCATGAATTCAGCAAAGTTGCAGGATATAAAATCAATGCACAGAAATTGGTTGCATTCCTATACACCAACAATGAAGCAACAGAAAGAGAAATCAAGGAATCAATCCCATTTACAGTTGCACAAAAAACCATAAAATACCTAGGAATAAACCTAACCAAAGAGGTGAAAAATCTATACACTGAAAACTATAGAAAGCTTATGAAAGAAATTGAAGAAGACACAAAAAGATAGAAAAAGATTCCATGCTCCTGGATAGGAAGAACAAATATTGTTAAAATGTTGATACTACCCAAAGCAATCTACATATTCAATGCAATCCCTATCAAAGTAATACCAGCATTCTTCACAGAGCTAAAAAAAATAATCCTAAAATTTGTATGGAACCAGGAAAGATCCCAATAGCCAAAACAATCTTGAAAAAGAAAACCAAAGCAGGAGGCATCACAATCCCGGACTTCAAGCTATACTACAAAGCTGTAATCATCAAGACAGTATGGTACTGGCACAAAAACAGACACTCAGATCAATGGGACAGAATAGAGAACCCAGAAATGGACCCACAAACATATGGCCAACTAATCTTTGACAAAGCAGGAAAGAATATCCAATGGAATAAAGAGAGTCTCTTCAGCAAGTGGGGCTGGGAAAACTGGACAGCGACATGCATAAAAATGAACCTGGACCACTTTCTTACACCATACACAAAAATAAACTCAAAATGGATGAAAGACTTAAATGTAAGACAGGAAGCCATCAAAATCCTCAAGGAGAAAGCAAGTAAAAACCTCTTTGATCTTGGCCACAGCAACTTCTTACTCAACACGTCTCCAGAGGCAAGGGAAACAAAAGCAAAAATGAACTACTGGGACCTCATCAAAATAAAAAGCTTCTGCACAGCTAAGGAAACAATAAGCAAAACTAAAAGGCAACCAACAGAATGGGAGAAGATATTTGCAAATGATCTATCAGATAAAGGGTCAGTATCCAAAATCTATAAAGAAATTATCAAAGTCAACACCCAAAAAACAAATAATCCAGTGAAGAAATGGGCAAAAGACATGAATAGACACTTCTCCAAGGAAGACATCCAGATTTCCAACTGACACATGAAAAAATGCTCCACGTCACTCATCATCAGGGAAATACAAATCAAAGCCACAATGAGATACCACCTTATACCTGTCAGAATGGTTAACATTAACAACTCAGGCAACAACAGATGTTGGCAAGGATGCGGAGAAAAAGGATCTCTTTTGCATTATTGGTGGCAATGCAAGCTGGTGCAGCCACTCTGAAAAACAGTATGGAGGTTTCTCAAAAAACTAAAAATAGAACTACCCTACGACCCAGCAATTGCACTACTAGGCATTTATCCATGGGATACAAGTGTGCTATTTCGAAGGGACACATGTACCCCAATGTTTATAGCAGCACTATCAACAATAGCCAAAGTATAGAAAGAGCCCAAATGCCCATTGATGGATGAATGGATAAAGAAGATGTGGTATATATATACAATGGAGTATTACTCGGCAATCAAAAAGAATGAAATCTTGCCATTTGCAACTACGTGGATGGAACTGGAGGGTGTTATACTAAGTGAAATTAGTCAGAGAAAGACAAAAATCATATGACTTCACTCATATGAGGACTTTAAGAGACAAAAGAGATGAACCTAAGGGAAGGGAAACAAAAATAATATAAAAACAGGGAGGGGGACAAAACAGAAAAGACTCATCAATACGGAGAACAAACTGAGGGTTGCTGGAGGGTTGTGGGAGGGGGGATGGGCTAAATGGGTAAGGGGCATTAAGGAGTCTACTCCTGAAATCACCGTTGCACTATATGCTAACTAATTTGGATGTAAATTTTAAAAAATAAAATTTTTTAAAAAAAGCAAAAAAAAAAAAAAATTAAAAATAGAACTACCCTACAACCCAGCAATTGTACTACTAGAAATTGATCCAAAGGATACAAAAATGCTGATTCGAAGGGGGCACATACACCCCAATGTTTATAGCAGCACTATCAATAATAGCCAAATTATGAAAGAACCTAAATGTCCACCAACAGATAAACGAATTAAGAAGATGTGGTGTATATATACAATGGAATACTACTTGGCAACGAAAAAGAATGAAATCTTGCAATTTGCAATGACATGGATGGAACTAGAAGGTATTATGCTAAGTGAAATAAGTTAGAGTAAGACAGATATCATATGATTTCATATGTGGAATTTAAGAAACACAACAGATGAACATAGGGGAAGGGAAGGAAAAATAAGATAAAAACAGAGAAGGAGGCAAACCGTAAGAGATTCTTAAGTACAGAGAACAAACTGAGGGTTGCTGGAGGGGGGAGAGGGTGGAAGGATGGGTTAAATGGGTGACAGGCATTAAGGAGGGCACTTTTCAGGATAAGCACTGGGTGTCACTATGTAAGAGATGAATCACTGGGTTCTATTCCTAAAGTTAAGACTATACTGTATGGTAACTAACTTGAATATAAATAAAAAAAGAAACAAACAAACAAAGAGTATAATATTGAGATTAAGAATCAATCCCATCGGGGCGCCTGGGTGGCGCAGTCGGTTAAGCGTCCGACTTCAGCCAGGTCACGATCTCGCGGTCCGTGAGTTCGAGCCCCGCGTCAGGCTCTGGGCTGATGGCTCGGAGCCTGGAGCCTGTTTCCGATTCTGTGTCTCCCTCTCTCTCTGCCCCTCCCCCGTTCATGCTCTGTCTCTCTCTGTCCCAAAAATAAAAAAATAAAAAACGTTGAAAAAAAAAAAAAATTAAAAAAAAAAAAAAAAAAGAATCAATCCCATCTACCAAAAAGGTTCATGCTTAAACTAGGACTGAGAATTCCAAAATGCTTAAATCAGGTTTTTTTTCTAGAGTATAAAACATGACAAGAAATACAGACTCTAACAGAAAGAAATCTGTATTTTGGAAAGACATGAATATATGACCCACACACAGCACTCATTCTGTTACCATTAGCAGTTACCAAATTCCTTTGTCTACACATAACCCAGTGGATACAAAAGAAACTAGCTGAAAATTGATTCAAATGTTGTTCAGATGATAAAGAGATTTATAGAATACTTAACAGATCCTCACTGTTATTACATTTGTACAACAAAATTAAAATTCTGGAGAATGAAATTAATAGGAGAGTGGGTTAAAATCCAGCTAGTGGCACTTACTAACTTGTGCTGCTTTTTTGAAATGACACTGTATTACATATACCAGGACAGAATTAAGGTATCATAATCCAAAATGCAAATGACACAAAAATAATTTCTACTACAAACACATGACGGTGGCAGGAGGGACCTCAGTGCCATTTGCAGATGAGGATACAACAGCCACAAGGGGGTTGGGAGACTTGCCCACACTCCCACGTACAGCTGGTCAATTCTAGGGCTGGAACTAGAACCCATAGGACCTCACTCCCAACCCACTGTTCTGCCTCCCTTCTGGGTCCAAAATGTGCTCACTATACACATTTCTGCTGTTTTAATAACTCCCTTCAATAGAATTGGAGTTCAAGCTCAGACCTGCCTGAGGAGGAGGCCAGGGGCAGATCTGGGGTATCCCCGAGTCTCCCCTCTCCCAGAGGCGGTCCACAGCAGCAGCAGTCCTCTTCAACTCCTCCCAGAGCAGGAGAGCATGTTGAAAAGGTGGTTGTCAGAGGACTTCCCAGCACCAAAATATCAGAAGAGGGAAATGCATTCCCACAGCACAGCTGTGATCATACCCAGCAGGAGCCGCCAGCTCGTGAGGCAAACGAGACAGGCGGTCGGACAAAACATCGATGTACCTCCAGGTCACGAGAGGGACTTTGTCAGGGTACCCCTAATTCACATTAAAGTATCTGAGACCCGTGGGGCGCCGGGGGGGCTCAGTCGGTTAAGCATCTGACTTCAGCTCAGGTCATGATCCTGTGGTTCATGAGTTTGAGCCCCGCTTCGGACTCCATGCTGACAGTTCAGAGCCTGGGGCCTGCTTCAGATTCTGTGTCTCCCTC